>NC_138369.1:107696315-107732235 GCF_054177405.1 Leptonychotes weddellii | reverse complement strand
TCTGAGTCTTTTCTATTTTGGGGGTTCCTCCTCCTAGTCATTCTGTTGATGGGTGTTTGAGGGAATGTAGAGTCCAAATTATTGACCAGAACCCAAACAAGATGCACCTGTTTTCTTGGGACCTTAGTGTTGCTGGCCTCTTGTTTTCCCAGCCTATCTTCTCGGGGAGGGGCCTGCCGCTCTGTTACTCAGGCAACCCTGTTTGGGCGGAGTTGCCCTGCGCCCCTGTGGCAGGGGATGGGCTCAGCAGGAATCAGTCTTTGGGGCTTTTGTTCTCTGGTGGCTTTCGCTGGTGGCTTTCCGTGTCTCTTCCACGAGTCAGAGCAGAAGAGACCGTTTCCAACCCTCTGCCTCAGAGCAGAGAGACTGCAGTCTGTTCTTCAGTGAGCTCTCCAGGCCACACCATCTCCATTTCTGTCCGTGCTGCTATAAACTGCAGCGTCCTGGGTTGTGCGCCCCTCCACAGTGCTCCCAGTCCTGCCTCCAGGTCAGGGCACGTCTCTGCCCTTTGTGCTTCTAAAACCGCCAGCCGCTCCCAGTTTGCCCACCCGACCCCGTCGCTCCAGGTTCCGCCCCAGAGGCTGCCCTAAAGTCCTTTCCCCGCCGCTACCGGTCAGTGAGTCTGTGACCCGTCCCCAGTGCGCGAGGCTATCGCTCACCGGTGGTGTAGGATCCCCATGTCCAGGCACCCTCCCGCTGCCGTTTATCCTCCGATATCTGCTCATGGAATCACAGCTCCCCGCTTCGTACCTCAAAACCAACCGCCTGTGTTTGTAGAGATCCAGATCTTCTTACATCTCAGGCTGGTTTCTTGGGTGCTCAGAGCGGTCTGGTAGATATCCAGCTCAATTCCGGGGACCAGTTGAAATAGGGTCCCCTACTCCTCCACCATCTTTCCTTCTCCAAATATATCATATTTCACCTTCTTCCCTTACAATGTTGGACTCCAAGGAAAATGTACTGACCACAGTCTATCACCTGAAAGCGTCGCTCCTTGGGCCAGAAGATGTGCTTTGGTTGGGTGCCACATATTATCATGAGTGTGGTGGTCTTGCTGTAGTTGAGAGATTTAGATAACAATGCTGGGGGTCACCACTTTTTTCTGTGGGTGATGACAACACGTGCCGATTTAGCAGCCTTCTTGAAATTTGGTTCAGCATCACCGTAATTTAGGATCAGCAGAGTATCTTTGTGGAAGACCTTTTCACATCCTATTTAAACCATCTTTTCCAGGGAAGGAGAGAGAAAATTAGGCTAAGGTTTCCCTTCCTGCAATCCAAGTCCTAGAGCCAGACTTGAAAATAGGGATCCCCCACTGGCATCGGGCTTCGTGTCCTCTCTAGAGCCCCTCTTTCTGTGTTTAACAAGCTGCTTAAACATCATTATAGAAGAATAGATGTTCAGCTTCATTTGTGTTTGTTAGTGGAATGACACGTGGCATTGTTTAAGAGTATTTTAGAATCACACTTTTTTATGATTATAAAAACTACACATACCTGTTATAGAAAGTATTTGGAACAAATCACCTATACTAATTCTACCACATAGAGCAAACAGCTGAGAACATTTCAGATAGTTCCTTCTAGCCTTTTTTCTATGCATATTATCCATGTAGAATGGTCTGCTAATGAGGAAAATGTCTTGGTCGGACTTCTTTTATCATAAGAGGATATCAATTCCCTCCTTCACTCAGCTGATTTTACCACATAGGGCCTTGCCCATGACTGACAACCTAGAGCAGGTTCGTTCCAGGTCCTTGTCAGAGGTCCTCCCATGCCACTGAATAGTAACCAAATCAGCACTGAGAGGAAGGACAAGGGAAGAAGCCCGAAGGCTGTGCCTTTACTCAATTATACTTTGGTAGGATCTTTGCCTCTTCTGAAACACAGGATAAACTATGGCTGTGTGATATTTAATTTTGAGTTCTGTTCATTCTATTACATACTGAAATTTGTGAGGACACAGAGGAAGAAACTCCTTCAGGTATCAATCTCTTCTCAGGGGCCACTGAGTTATTTTTATCTTTGAAATTCAATATACATGATTGTTTTCCTCTCTTTGCACTGGCTTCTAGGAAATTTACTGGTAAATTTATAGCATATTTCTAGCAAGGATATAGCACCGAGGGTTTATATTTTGTATACTAACTTTATTTTTGGCTTCATCTTATCTTTCCCAAACTTTTTTCTTACAGCCATTTTTATGCTTCTATTAGAATATTTACATAAATCAATTTAAACCCTGCTGTGCAGAGGTAACATGGTGTGAAAATGTATCTTTTTATCTGCAGAATAGTTTCAATTTGAATAGATGCCTGCACTTAAAACTTGAAGAATTTTACATAAAAACCCAGATTTCTGGCTTCTTTTTTAAAAATTAAAGGTCATGTAATACTAGTCTCACATTTGCAGCTTCCTTCTTTAGGTGGGGGAGATGCTCTCCAGTGCTATAATCTTGCCCATTTGCTCTTATATTCTCAATATAGAGACAGTATTTCAGTCCTCTAGTTATCAAGGTTCTCCTTCACTTATTTGTTCCTGCCTAGTTCATGTGGGCACTGGAATTTGCAACCTCTGTTTTACAGGATATGGTCAACTGTAAGTAAATCTATCTGTGTTTGTATGTATATAATACATATAATTGGGATGACCCTTTTAAACACCTAACAACATTCTAAGGGAAAAACAAACAAAAGGTGTATAGAATATTTGAAATGTTGGAGCTATTTTTCTTTATTTTATTTCCTCAGGTAATAATATCCCATTATGAATACGTTTTGGGTATTCCACTGAATGACCGAAAAGCTATCAACAACTATACTATCAACAGTACAAAGGAACTGCCCACAGTCCCATACCTAGGGGATTCAATACCAACACCTTTGGTGGAGGAAGAAACTACAGCATCTGCTAGCCTCGTCACCATGCTCTGGTCCTTGTCTGTGTCTAGCTTTGCAGTTGGTGGAATGATTGCATCATTCTTTGGCGGGTGGCTAGGGGATCGGCTTGGAAGGTAGGCAAGTTTCATAAATAAGCATAAACATGGAAACTTTAGTATTTGGGGTTTCTAAAACTTTGTTGAGAAAGAAATCATCTTTCCTTTTGTGGAATAGTTTCAGAGTTGTTCTTTTCAATTCATGAACCTATGAATTAGGTTTTAGAACAAATAATGGAGAAAGCTGTTGCCCTAATCTGCTTAACCATAGAGGCATTTATAGCAAAAGTGGGTTTGGTGTGTATTTCCACAGAACTGATTTGATTCTCTAAATTTTTTAGTTTTAAAACATATTGGGGTGCCTGGGTGGCTCAGTCAGTTGGGTGTCTGACTCTTGATTTTGGCTCAGGTCATGATCTCAGGATTCTGAGATCCAGCCCCCACCCCCAAGTCAGGCTCAATGCTCAGTGGGGAGTCTGCTGGAGATACTCTCTCTCTCCCTCTGCCCCTCCCCCCCGCTCACTCTCCCTCTCTCTCTTTCTCAAATAAATCTTTAAAAAACTAAAATAAAATAAAACATGTTAAGAAACCACTACATAAATGGTTAACTCAGGAACTCAATGGCAGAGCTAAGAGTAAAATTTTTAACCAGGGAATCCATTGTTTGCTTCACCAAATCACTCCATTTCTCAGACATCCAGTTTTTCATTTTCAAATTAGAATTTGGCATTTGGATCAGTCAAGTCCTAAGGTCAAATCAATATCCCTAACTCCCAATTGCCCAATATACTTGGCATGGGTTTCTAGCTGTTGCTACTGCTCTCTCAAAGCCCCAACCAGAGATGAAGCAAGTAGTGTCTCCACTTCTTTACCCTGGTTTTTATCAAGTGTATTGGATTAAAAATGTCATTTAAAAAAAAACTCCCTGGAACTCCTTTACACTTAAATTTCATTCACTTAGTCATGTGACATACTAAAAATTGGGATTCCACCCCCACACACAGAGAGAGGAAATAAAATCAGAAAATCAAATGGGTTTTTTTTTGGACTCATTTTCTGTTTTGAGGCCACCTTTTGTTTATTAATTTCTTTTTCTCTGATGATAAAAATAAATACGCAAATATGGAAAATTTAGAAAATGCAAAAACCTCTAAAGATGTATATATATATAGGTAACTATTTTAGTAATTCTAGATTACAATTCATTTAGTTTTTTAAATTCTTACTTTAAATTATAATTTTATCTCTCTCATTATTAAAATTCTGATAATTTCCTTCTCTTGCACTGGAGATTTTATATAAGACTATAAGAAGTTTTCTTAAACAATGAGTATCATTGGGGCACCTGGGTGGCTCAGTTAGTTAAGCATTTCGGCTCAGGTCATGACCCTATCAGTCTCCCTGCTCAGCGGGGAGTCTGCTTCTCCCTTTGTCCCTCACCCAGCTCTCATGCTCTCTCTCTCTCAAATAAATAAATAAAATCTTTTAAAAAAATGAGTAGCATAATAACCCAAGTTTTATTCTTGTTCTTACTTGAAAGGGACTTTCCTCTACCACAAAAGATAATAGTTTCTCACATTTTTATCAATTTGCTGGTATTTAGCTGAACTTAAAAATCAGAATCTGCAAGTTACAGGGTTCGCAAACTGACTTTAATTGTTAAAAAAAAATTTTAATCATTTTAATTTGAACCAAACTGGTTTATGCAATAATTGGAAAATTTTCTAGATTAATATTTCTACAATAAATAAAATTAAGCAAAGTTAAATTTTAAAATATGAATCAACCAATTCTTTTAGCAGCTACTAATGTTTTATACCTCTTCCACCCCTAAAGAGAAAATTTAAGGGGTGCCTGGCTGGCTCAGTTGGTGGAGCCTGCGACTCTTGATCTCCGGATCATGAGTTCAAGTCCCAAGTTGGGCGTGGAGCTTACTTTAAAAAAAAAAAGAAAGAAAGAAAAAATGTAAGCCCTTGTTCTCATCTCATTTAGAAATGAGATTTTGACATGTCTAGTGATGTACTCTAAAGCATTTAATTCATGTCCTCGTGATAGATACAGGATGCATACCCTCTCAAGTCTTAGAATTTAGCATCAACAATGGTCATACCCCAAAACAATGTCAAATGATCATTTATCAAATGACTTTGGTAAACTAAAAGTGAGGCTTCTTCCAAGTATCAGTAGAAAAATGATTCTCCATGAATAGCACCCACAAAATTAATAATTTTAACATCAGGGGTGCCTGGGTGGCTCAGTCGTTAAGCATCTGCCTTCGGCTCAGGTCATGATCCCAGGGTCCTGGGATCGAGCCCTGCATTGGGCTCCCTGCTCCGCGGGAAGCCTACTTCTCCCTCTCCCACTCCCCCTGCTTGTGTTCCCTCTCTCACTGTCAAATAAATAAATAAAATATTTAAAAATTTTTTTAAAAATAATTTTAACATCAAAATTAAGACAAAAGAGTTCAGTCTCTATATAAACTATTTTTCTAGGAAGATTCATTGAGAAATGACATGATTTTCCTTATTGACCAGGTCATTGCTCCATCAATTAAAAATAAGTAAATAAAAGCTTATTTTTCCATTACCTCTTTTAAAAAAAAGTCTTTCCTTATAATTGTGTAATAGGCAATAAATGTCTGTGGCCACTGCTTCATAGATTTGGCTTCTCAGGGTCAATTTTTCCCGAAGTTGTGCACTTAAAATTTAATTACAAAGACATGGTGGAGAAGACCATGGTCTGTGCAATCCACACTACCGTAAATGAAGGAAGGTATACATAGCCTGCCTTTAAATGCATTCTTTCTTTTGTATAAAAAAATGGAACTCACTAGAATCAAGCATTAACCTTTGGTTTCATACAGATCAAGCCCCAGCTCTAACACTTAATAGTTGTGTGAAAATGAGCAAGTTACTTAGGTTCTCTAAGATGTTTCCCCATCCATCTACAATGTAGGAAAAAATAATACCTAACTCATGGCATTATTGTGAGAATTACATGAGAGCACAGACAGAGGATTTATCACAATGCCTAGCACATAGTAAGCAGGCACTGAATGTAGCCTTACTTTGATGCTGATGCTGATGAAGACAATGATCATGACAGTGTTAAAGCCTATGCTAACAGGAGTATTTAGAGCAAAATTTAAAGAAATATACTTAGAAATATATTTCCTTCTCCCTGATTCAGTGATTTCATGTATTTTTGGATTATTTATTCTTGGCCATTTCTCATGCCTGAGCAGAAGTTAAAATCCTTTAAGTGGTACAAAGTGCTCTAGCACCCACTGATGATAAGGAAGAGGGACTTTAGAGCAATCTGGCATCAAATATACTTTCAAGCTATCTCTTTTAAGAGTTTTTCTCCCTAATAGAATATATTCCCTAACAGAATATATAGTACTAGCCAGCTAGTAACAATTTCTTAAGGTAAATTATTGAATTTGTTTGCCCTCTGAACTTGAGTAGAGAAAGGGTACTTCAGAGAGAAACAGCCCTGTCTTTCTCTGCTCTGCAGCTCTGAAACTGACCAGCTCTAAATCACTGTTTCCCCTCCCTTTGAGTAGTTGACATTTTCCTATGTTGGTTTTCTATTACTGCTCTAATGAGTTACCATAAACAGTGGCTGAAAACGATAGTTATTTTCTTATAGTTTTGGAGGTCAGAAGCTCAAATTCAGTTTCATTTGGCTGAAGCCAAGGTGTCAGCAGGGCTGGTTCCTACTGCAGCTTCTGAAGGAAGAACCCATTTCCTTGCCCTTTTTCAGCTTCCGGTGGTCACCATATTGCTTGGCTTGTGGCCCCCCATTCAATCTTCAAAGTACATTACTCCAATCCTATTTCTGCCATTACATTATCTTCTCCTCTGCCCTCCTCTTACCAGAATACTTGTGATTCCATCACTGGGCCCACCAGGATAATCCAAGATAATCTCTTTATCTCAAAACTGTTAATTTAATCACATCTGCAAAATCCCTTTTATTATATAAGGTAATATATTCCCAGAGTCTGAGGATTAGGATGTGGACTCTTAACGGGATATTATTAAGCCTATCACATACTTGTTGGGCAATCATTGCAGTATAAGACTACATAATTTTACTCTCCAGAAAAAAAAAAAAATCTGTCTGGTATTAAAGATACGTGCTTAGAAAAAGCTCACCTATTCAAGTTTGAAACATTGACACAGAACATAACAAGATGCTTACATTTCTCTGTGGCACAAATATTTCCACACCTGTCCATTCAGGTTCTTTTACTGGTCTTAGCATCATCTACTGAACTTTAAAGAAGGTTTTTGTGCCCCACTTTCCCATTTAATAGGAATAAAAGTATCAGATATCTGCAAATGTTGTTAATTTTCATATGATTAATTTTGAAAATGATTTTTTTTTGCTATTGTCAGCTTTATACATATTTTACGTTGGTTGACATTAATTCATAGGTTCTGGAAATATGATGACATGCAATGTTAAAATAAGAATAATTATAATTCTCTATGATAAAACACTTAAAGTAAATTTTAATTTACTTCCAAATAATTCATAGTAAAATAAATTTAACTTTGAAAGTCCTTACATCATCTACATCAACTAAAACCTGCACCATTAAGAATGAAAGAAAGAAGGTGGGGGAGAAAGAAAGGAGAGGAGAGGAGGGAAGGAGGGGAGGAGGGAAGGAAGGAAGGAAGAAAGGAAGGAAGGAAGGAAGGAAGGAAGGAAGGAAGGAAGGAAGGAAGGAAGGAAGGAAGGAAGGAGAAGAGAAGGAAAGGAAAGGAGGGAAGGAGGGAGGGAGGAAACGAAGGAAGGAAGGATGGAAGGAAGGAAAAAGAGAAGAGAAGGAAGAAAGAGGGGAAAGAAAGAGGATGTAATAGATTACAACTACAGTGTTGAATATAGCTATCACCAGACAATTACTTAAAACAAGCAACTTGTAGAAAACTTAGTTAACTGTTTGAAAAAATTTCAGAAGTGTTATCTTAAATCAAACCAGTCATCACCACAACTGAGTCATCTCTAGTAAACTGTGGAGATCACATGCATGAAACCCAGATTTTTTCATTATAAACATTATTTACTGTTAATGCTTTAGTCCACAGATAAATCAAACTAGCAATCATGGCTTAAAATTCCCCAACTAACTTTTTCAGAAAAATTAAAATAACTGCTCTTAAGTAAATATCTTAGCATACTCTGAAAGCAAATAATTTTATCAAATTTTGATGCTGAATTTTTAATTCTTGCTTTTTAAAATTTCAGAATCAAAGCCATGTTGGTAGCAAACATTCTCTCATTAGTTGGAGCTCTCTTGATGGGGTTTTCAAAACTGGGACCATCTCACATTCTTATAATTTCAGGAAGAAGCATATCAGGACTCTACTGTGGTAAGTCAACCATGCACACACATGTGCACACACACACACACACTTGTCTTAAAATTATTCTAAAGGCAGATATGGTAACATGCAGGGAAGTTTTCAAGCCGGAGGTGGCATCACAAAAGGGAAAGGCAATAGCATAAAATTGAAGTCCTGAGTCAGGGAGGTTTGGGACCAGTAAGTGGGAGTTGTGAAACTATCTTCTTGCTCATGGCAATTTCCAGGGGTATAATCGAAGATAAATAATTTAACTCATAGCTTCCTGATCTGTTAAATGAAGGAGATAGTATGTACGATGTAGGGCACTTGTGAGAATACATGTAAAATGTTCAGCATAGAGTCTGCCTATAGTAAGCTGCCGAGAAAAGCCAGCTGTTGTTACTGCTCCTGCTCTGCAGTAGACAGTGGCACACTGCTACACTCAGAACCTCCACCTTGGCTCTTATGGCCTACTTGGCCACCTAGGTCTCTATCTCTCCTTTCTGAAAAGACCTCGACACCCAAGCCCATCCCTCAGACCACATTCCCTTAGCGGTTGGATTTCAGATGCGGCTGGGTGAAGCATTACAGTGGCAGTGACCACAGGGACAGGGAGTCAGGCAGGAGCAGCTGGTAGAGGAGTTCATAATGGACAAAGGATGCGCCCCTTGCGAACCTCACATCTGAATATCTGGAATCACTAGTTCTTGGAAATAGCTTTTCAAACTTTTGGAAGTTTCAAATTTTCAGAAGCAAATTTAATCAGCAGAGGTCTGAACATCTCTAAAAGGGAGGATCACTTCATCTCTAAAATAGCTAAATCTTTAGCTTCTCAATGCCGGTGAAGCCCTGATTCTGATGGTTTGGAGCCAAGGTTTTAACCCATTGTCCCAAATCATAGAGCTGTCTTTCAAAGCACTAATATCCACTGGGGCCAGGGGAGGGTGTGAGAGCACAAAATGATGTATAAAATGTTTATAGTTTTTACTTGCAAAGAGAAAAGACTACAGCTTCATGTGTCTTCAATGATCCCCTGAAACAAAAGTCCAAAATACCCACAAGTTAATAACTTAATTAAAAGTCTCTTTTCATTGTTTTCAATGTTAATACAAATAGCTGAAAGCTAGGATAGCTTTATCAAGGTGAAGAGGCAACCCACATGTGGAGAGATTTAGATTCAGAATGAATTAATTCTGGCACTGTCTCTGCCTGGCCTTAGATATATTAACTGGATGTTCTGTAAAATGCAAAGAATAACACTATCAAGGAGTTCCAAATCATGATTCTTCTTTCTTCTTTCTCCATTTTAAAAAATACGGTATGAAAAAAAAATCACAAATATTTTTGGGAAAATTGAAAAGAAATGCTATAAACATTGTGGAGCAACCTATCACTAGCATAGCCAAGTAACTTGTACTCCCCAATTATCTTTTTAAATTATGCCTGGTCCTGTTCTGAGCATTAAAATTGCTAAAGATTATAGGAAATACATTTTTTAAAAAAGATTTTATTTATTTATTTGAGAGAGAGAGAATGAGAGACAGAGAGCATGAGAGGGAGGAAGGTCAGAGGGAGAAGCAGACTCCCTGCTGAGCAGGGAGCCCGATGTGGGACTCGATCCCAGGACTCCAGGATCATGACCTGAGCCGAAGGCAGTCGCTTAACCAACTGAGCCACCCAGGCGCCCAGAAATACATTTTGACTTTAAATTTGTGTGAACTCAGACCTGTGAGCTTATCTACATTATTATGTTCTTGAGCTACAATAGGAGGTATTACACAGAAAGTACAGCCTGGAAAAGGGACAAATAAATGGGCTTTTCTTTTTTTTTTTAAAGATTTTATTTATTATTTACTTGACAGAGAGAGACACAGCGAGAGAGGGATCACAAGCAGGGGGAGTGGGGAAGGAGAAGCAGGCTTCCCGAGGAGCAGGGAGCCCGAAGAGGGGCTCAATCCCAGGACCCTGGCATCATGACCTGAGCCAAAGGCAGACGCCTAACGACTGAGCCACCCAGGCGCCCTAAATGGGCTTTTTCTCATTTAAGTTCAATAGACCACACATTAGAGTCACATGTAAATGTCAGCCAAAATTCAGATGCCATATCAATCATGCAACTGTTCAGGTGAGATATTAAGAACAATTTAAAGCATTAAAAACATATTGAAAGAGCTCCCAAATTAATCTTCTACACAAAAACCATATATTTTCATTTTATAGACAAACTCTCTAAGAGGAAGACTCTAACAAGTCTTATTTTTAAATTCTCAAGAAAATGCTAAACATTGCATTCAACCTTGCTTGTTGATAGTCTCTAACCTTTTTATGCACTCAGCAAATGGCTGGATACTCCACCATTTCCAACATGACTGAGTACATCTGTGTTTAAGAAAGCTATAGAAGGCAGAATTGCCTAGGGCTTTTCAATTTTTTGGTATTCCTTTAAGCACCAAAATCTTTTCTGAAGCCCATTGTTAGGAGAGAATAAAGAAGAAGCTGGGTTGCTCTGGGTGGAGTAATTGAGGGAAGAGCCCCTGAATTCCTTAACCTCTTCCACCTGTCCACACCTCCCTCACCACTTTAACAGTGATCTTGAGGTACTTCCACATTGTGTAGACTCAGGGCTTGTAGTTCTAGTGCTAAAGCTCTATTGCACTATGATCTTGGATAAACTGTTTCTCACCTCTATCAAGTAAAGAGATTGGCCTAGATATGTTCTAATTTCCTGTAATACTATGAGTTTAGATCAAGAATATTATTAAAGCATTCTTCCGTCTCTTTTCTGAAGACAACTTGAGGCATTATGATGTAAAGTCAATTTTAACATGGTTTTAACTAAATAAGGCAATGCTATGAATAATTGTCAAATCCATGACTAACCATTTCTTTCTATTGCTATATCCAACTACAACTTCAATCGAGTCTTATCAACAAATATTCTTTGCATAAACTGTGTCTATGACTGGGGACAAGGGGTCTTCCAACAGACTCTGACAGGACATTTTAGTCAGGATATTGACTATACTTAAACCAAATTATTGTTATTGAGATAGTCCTGGCTGTACTTTCACATTTATGTTCATGTTTTATGCAGGACTAATTTCAGGCTTGGTTCCAATGTACCTTGGTGAAATTGCTCCAACCACACTCAGGGGTGCCCTTGGCACACTTCACCAGCTGGCCATTGTCACGGGCATTCTTATTAGTCAGGTAAAAACTCCCATCCCCTACTTCACCCATCCTCTACTTTATCCAGCTTCTTCCTCCCTGATAGACCAGCACAGCGGAAAAAACTAGTTCCACCATTGGGAGTGGGGATGCTGTAGAGACTTAGGCTTTTTAGCCCAAAGCTAAATTATTACTGCTTCACTCCTCACTTCTCCCCTTGGATCTGTGGTAGGGTTGGCACTAGAGATGACCCAACATGCCAGGTCTTGAACTTCTGGAGCTAGTCTAGAATTAAATTATTCTGTTCAGATTTCAAAGAATTGGAAACTTCACATTTTTAACTGCTGGATTTCCTTTGTTTTTTTTTTTTTAAAGATTTTATTTATTTATTTGACAGAGAGAAACACAGCAAGAGAGGGAACACAAGCAGGGGGAGTGGGAGAGGGAGAAGTAGGCTCCCCGCCGAGCAGAGAGCCCGATGCGGGACTCGATCCCAGGACCCTGGGATCATGACCTGAGCCGAAGGCAGACGCTTAACGACTGAGCCACCCAGGCGCCCCAGGATTTCCTTTGTTTTGAGCATCTTACCTGGACAATTAATATGTGTATGATTACCATAGCAGTTTTTTGTTCAGCTGGCTCTATCCTTCCCTTCCATCCCATGGACTCAGAGTCCTCAGAACCCTTAACCTAGGATTATCCAGAGGGTAAACCACTGCAATAAGGATGATAAATCTGGGTCTCATTATAATGATTGTTCTATCTATATAATCCCATTTTTATTTTTCTGGGTAATCTAAGGAGAAATTTTTTAGGGTCCAAAGTTACACATGGTTTTTGGTGTTGCTTTAGATGTCAAATGTGTTCTTAAAAGTTTGGTTGTTTCCCATCCTAAATGGCCCATATGCATTAATGAAAACAAACCTAAGTGAATTCTTTGTAAAACAAATAGTCCCAAATTTAGTTAAGTAAGACACACTAGTAATAGTTTCTGCTTTGGGCATACTTGAAGCAAAGTTGTCAGGGATTACTATTAAATAACCAACGTACTTTTTCAACAAATGGTTACAGAAGGCAGACCCAAAGTGTTGTGCAGTTGCCATGCTTCCTCCCTGCCTTTTCAGATTGTTGGCCTCAACTTTATCCTGGGCAATCATGAGCAGTGGCATATCCTGCTTGGTTTGTCTGCTGTGCGAGCCATCATCCAGTCTCTGCTGCTCTTCTTCTGTCCAGAAAGCCCCAGGTACCTTTACATCAAGTTGGATGAAGAAGTCAAAGCAAAGAAAAGTAAGCCTGTGGGTGGTTTTCTTTCTTCCTATTGTTTTGGAACTATCAACTAATGAAAAACAATGTGCAAGAATGTTTACTGGTCAAGTTGGTATGAGCGCTTTCCAAATGAAGTCAATGATTACATGTAAGAAGAATGTGCAAGATCACTTCAATATGACTCACGCATGCCATTTCAAACCCATAAACACTTGATCCCAAGTGGGAAACCCATGTGCACAGGATTGGACTCAACCAGAGGCTTCTAAAAGACCTTTACCTGCATTATGCTTTTATGATAACAAAGATCATAGTTTTCTTTGTCATTAGATAAAGCCAAATGTTTTTCTCAAAATTTAAAAACAGGATTTAATTTAACAAAAAGAATTGCCAACACTCATGCTGTAAAGCAATAGAATGGGCTATGCAGAACTATAGCTCTTTCATTAACATAATAAAAATAAACTTGCTTTTGTTTTGACCTGAGTTGTATCAATCTGATCATTTTGTGGGCAGGCCTGAAAAGACTCAGAGGAGGTACTGATGTCACCAAAGACATCAATGAGATGAGAAAGGAAAAAGAAGAAGCATCCAGTGAACAGAAAGTCTCCATAATTCAGCTCTTCACCAACTCCAGCTACCGACAGCCTATTCTAGTCGCACTGATGCTGCATGTGGCTCAGCAATTTTCTGGAATCAATGGGGTAAGTTTAAGAATACTCTCTAACTCCCTAAAATAGGGAAAGAAAGGGGTATAAATTTTTTTTTATATTAGAATTTCTTGAGTTATTTTAGTTAGTTAGTTCAGTTAGCCACTGTAGAGTACATCATTAGTTTTTCATGTAGTGTTCAATGATTCATTAGTTACATATAATATCCAGAAATCAGAGAGGGAGACAAACCATAAGAGACTCTGGACCCCGGGAAAGGGGTATAAATTTAAATAAATAAAGGCATTTTAAAATGTTGATATCATGTTTTACTACAATAAACATATACTGAGCATTAATTTTCTTTGTTTTGCCTCATCTGCTTTCTAAAATTGGATTAGAATTTTTAAAAATGTCAACAATCAATGACACTGTGTCTATTAAGATGGAAGGTAAAAAGCAAAAATCATAATTAATACAAAAGCGGGAAAAGGAGAATAATTATACAAAAAAAAAAAAAAACCTTAAATTAAGGGGCTTCTAGAGTTGAATACCAAGTTTAGGATTCCGGATAGTCCAGGCAAAAGGAGTCCATGGTTTCCTTTATCTATGTATCTTTATTATTTTTTTTTAAAGATTTTCTTTATTTTAGAGAGAGAGAGGGCATTGGGGGGGGCAGAAGGAGAGGGACAAGCAGGCTCTCCGCTGAGCAGACCAACACGGGGCTCAATCCTAGGACCCTGGGTTCATGACCTAAGCTGAAGGCAGACGCTTAATCCACTGAGTCACCCAGGCACCCACCTACCTTTACCTATTTAAATGAAGTATACCACGGGCACCTGGGTGGCTCAGTTGGTTGAGCATCAGACTCTTGATCTTGATCTTGGGACTGTGGATTCAGGCCCTATGCTGGTCTCTGTGTTGGGCTCTGCACTGGGTGTGAAACCTACTTATAAACAAACAAACAAACAAACTAAACTAAACAAAACAAAATCAAACCAAATGGCTAGGTGCAAAGAAATTTCCTGCCATGCAAGAAATTTTTCATTCTAGGGGCGCCTGAGTGGCTCAGTCATTAAGCGTCTGCCTTTGGACCCCCTGCTTGGCAGGAAGCCTGCTTCTCCTTCTCCCATTCCCACTGCTTGTGTTCCCTCTCTCGCTGTGTCTCTCTCTGTCAAATAAATAAATAAAATCTTTAAAAAAAAAAAAGAAAAGAAATTTTCACTCTATTTGGGGAGCCAGCATACAAAAGAAACTACAGTGTGAACTGGCATGACAGTGGTGAACGAGGGCAGTAGACAAGACATGATTAAGAAACATACTGAATGTTAAACTAGCCAGTTTTTAGGTTTTGAACTGAAATCACCGCATTACACAGACTAAAATTATTCTACTGGCAATTAGCTACTAGAAGAAAAAAAGTAAGCATTTGCTAAAAAAAAAAAAAGATTTAAAAAATCACTTATCCTCTTTTACTGCTGTTAAAAATGTGGTTTGGGCTTCCTCTATTATGAGCTAATTACAGATCCACAAGGGGGTGGCTTGTGGATGGGCAGAGTCTTGGAAGAGGTAAAGAAAGTAATTCTCATCTGTTGAAACAAAAGGAGACCTGGACCTCAATCAACAAGGTGAATACTGCTCTTCTGTCATCTCTATCCTCCTTTAATGGTTCCTTGATGTCCGTTTTAATCTAATACTCTATATAACTTCGGGGTTTGGAGGCCAAATTTGTATCCATTTTCTCAGCTCTGCTTGTATATCCAAAGGAACAAGACTTAGTCTTTCTGAACCTCCCTGCTTTAGCTACTATCCCAGTGCCTGACTTAGAGGCATCCAGGAAATGTTGAACTGAGGCTGTTGGGCAGCCTAAAAATGTGGGATAGTGTACAATGTGCTATAAGCTACTCCTCTCTGAGCACAGTCTGTACAGTCCTTCTCCATTAGCCCTATCTGCAGGAAGAGGTGCCAGCAACAGGACGTGTTAAATGGGGAAGGAGGGCGCCTGAGTGGCTCAGTTGGTTAAGCGACTGCCTTCCGCTCAGGTCATGATCCTGGAGTCCCTGGATCGAGTCCCGCATCAGGCTCCCTGCTCGGCAGCGAGCCTGCTTCTTCCTCTGACCCTCCCCCCTCTCATGTGCTCTCTCTCTCTCTCTCATTCTGTCTCAAATAAATAAATAAAATCTTTAAAAAAATAAAAAATAAATAAATAAATGGGGAAGGAATGAGAGAGGATGAGAGAATGACAGAATGGCCTTAAAAAGACCATTATAAACGTAAAAACATAATTAATAATAAAGGCCATTAGAGAGATTTTGAAGATTTCTCCATGTCTACAGAGATTAGTGAAAAATTTTGGATTAAAAGCAATAGCAACCAGAATTCTTATACACGCTGGCAGGAGTGTCAATTGACACAACTTTTCTGGAAAACCATTTGCCATATTTATCAAAGCTGAGCATATGCATACACTATAGTCTAGTAATTCTAATTCCTAGATGTAAATGTGTACATATTTCACAAGGATTATACTAGAATGTTCATAACAGCACCTTTCATATTCACCCAAATGACAACTACCTAAATACCCATCAGTAGTAGATTGGATAATAAATAGTGGTATATTAATACAAAAAAATACTAAGCAATGAAAATGAACAGTGTACAAATACACACAACTATATAGATAATTCTCGCAAAGGTAATGTTGAAGCCAGATACCAAATAATTCACACTGTGTGGTTCCATTTATAGCAAGTACAAAACTAGGCAAAATTTATCATGATGTTAGAGGCTGAAGAGCTTCCTTGGAAAAATAGGGGGATAGTCTGGGGGGTTCTGGAAGACTGGAAATTATTTATTTCTTGATCTGTGTGCGGGTTACACAGGTGTGTTCAGTTTGTAAAAATTAATCTGTATACTTATGTTGTGTGTACTTTTTTGTATTTTATACCTTAACAAAAAGTTTAAAAATTAAAAAATACATATCAAGATAATGCAGACCCCAAGTTTTCAGCTAAATTTAAGGAGAACTTTAATCAGAAATTTCAAACACTAAAGGTTGATAGTAGTTTCTCATTGCCTGGAAGAAGAGGACAGATAAAATGTTTAGGGCATTCTAGGGACCATGGTTCCATAGAAACTACTAAAAATAAACAACCTAAAATATTTCTTGCTTTCAAGCTACAGTGCTAGGATTCTTGATTAAAGCTAAATTGTTATTACTTTACAGATCTTTTACTACTCAACTAGCATTTTTCAGAGAGCTGGAATCAGCCAACCTGTTTATGCAACCATTGGAGTTGGTGCCATCAACATGGTTTTCACTGCTCTCTCTGTGAGTTAATACCCTAGATAAATATGCTACTTGTTCTTCAGTTCAGAAATGGGGGAAGGGGGTACCTTGTGATCTAAAAGCAACCAGTGATTTATTGCTCATGTGTATTGGGTGTATAGAACCAAGTGGGTCACAGGAAGAGTCCTATATGCAAATAACAAACTACTAAGCATGGCTGAACAAGTGGATCACTAGTTGTCCCCATTTGCTGGGATGCCATTTAGTCACTCATTTGTGAATTAATAACTTACTTGGGGCACAGAGGACTTCTTCCTTGTGTAAATAGATGGAGTCCTTTTCCTTTGCTCTGTACTTGAATCTGTTGGGATCAGGTGACTACTTGTCATTCCTATCAATATTGGGTCTTCTACCTAGTTTCCTCTCTTTCCATGGTTGAAATCCTTTTTTTATCCTGATGTCTTGGCAAAAACACTTTAAAAAAAAATAAGGTCTTCTGTAACGTATCTATGCCCATGACAGGGTTAAACAGACTCAGCAAATGCTAACGATATTAGGTTAATGAACAGAGCTTCTAGATAGCTCACAAGGCCATAACTTCTGGTGATGCATTAAAGTGTGTGTGATATTATAAGAGATGGAGTAGAAGTGGTATAACTTGAAATGTTATTAGTTTTGAAATGTCATTTTTTTTCTCACAAGGGGAAAAGTCATATAGTCTTTTCAAGACCGAATACCTTATATAATGAATGATTCAGTATCTTGACAATATTTAACATAAATAATCTAAGAATAAAGTAAACAACAACAAAAAAAACCCCTAAAACTTCCCAACTCATGTAATTCACTCTAAAATGAGGATAATTGGGCTTATTTTTATCTTTGAATGTAGGATATTCAAAAAGCTTGTGCTTTTAAATGTTGGTCACCATGTTATATTCAATATACTTCAGTCACTTGTTTTTCATTCTCTGCACATGGACTTTTAACTATTACCTTAGGGTGGTCAATAAATTACAGCCTAGCTACCTAGATCAAAAAGCAGATTTGTCCAGACTACATTAAACAGTGCTGGACCTTGGAAAGAGGAGGTAGAACAGATAACAAGGGAACACCAGCAGTTCTGTAGACATGCCTTTAGAGATAATGCCTGTTCAAGCCAAAAGGCCACTCAAAATCGATGAAGGCCTGCTACTGGGATGTAATCCAAGGGCTACTCACATTCTTTTGTCTCCTAAGATATATTTTTTACAAATCCTACTTCAACATATTTTTCTAATATAGAAATTATGCTTAAAACATTTTATGTGTGACAGGATTTGCTGTGTAAAGCAACAAGTTGTCAAAATTGGGTAACCCAAATTCTAAATGCCTATAAAGGAAACTACTGCAGAATTTCATTTTTGCCCCCCTCCCCACCAACCCAGCTGGAGTAGGAGTAGTTGTTTGGAAAAGTTTCTTGATTATTTTGAATATGCCTTTTTAGAGTTTATCCATTTATTCTGTGAAAGTTTTTGAACAGATGAGTGACATTTTAAATGTCAGCTCTAATCATCTGTCTAATTAACCCTCCAGGGCTACAGATAACATTTAAGATTTTTAATTATATTTATTTTTGAAAAGTTGTTTTAAGGATCAAAAAGTACAAAAAGCATAGTCCTTCAGTCACGCAACTCCTCTCCCCTAAATTAACCAATGTTACTGAATTCTGTGTATCTTTTCAAATAAAGATATACAAATAGGAATATGCATTGATAAGTATTAAATGTTTCACCAACTTGGAAGGGACATAATCAATCAATTTTTTTTTTGGAATGAGTATTTGGGAAAAGAAAGACTTTCCTAACTCCATGCTGAATTATGTTTCCACATTCCATATTTTCTCCCACACTGATGGGTTGGTAGAAGAGAGCCTGTAAACTTGAGAGAAAACAAAACAGGAAGAAATGTGGAGGGAATGGGGACACAGATGGGTCTAGAGGAGAAGCAGTGGCATCCAGGATCTGCGTGACACACACTGTCTTGGGCAAAGACAAGGGTTCTAGGTCAGGCAGACATCTCCATCCTCAAGGAGTGAGTTCATAATTTATTATCCTATTAGTAACAATTGTTCAAAAACAGAAGAAACATAGTAAAGCCCTCATTCCTGAAGAAATGCTTCTATTTTCTTGATAGCTTGACATGGTGTCATCAAGTCAACTTGGAAAGTCATAGAGTCAAATTATATAGATAAATGTTATGAACTTGGGTGCGAGGTGTTTTTCATACTACCTTCTCAACAGTAAGTGTGGGCTCTTTGCTCATCATCCTGAAGTGATCTGAAACCCGAATATGAATTGCCTCTGAAATGAAAGGGGCTTTTACTATAGGTGAAAACAAATGTTTCTCAGATATTCTCAGAGCCAGAGCTCAAGGCTGTTGAATTGCTGTTGAGTCACTGATAGATTTATGAGCCAAGCCAATTTACTCATTGAAGTGAGAAATTATGACAGATAATTTTTGTGTGTGATTCACCAACCTTGGCAGTATCCCAAGGATCAAGCAAGAAGAGTCTGTATAAACAAACATTGGTCTTGTCTAATTGTAAATGTTAAACATTAATGCAAAGGTCCACAGATCCCAAGGTACCAATGATCTATCTCCTAAATTAGGATAAGAAAGCACTTTAAGCTTTTGCTTTAAAGTCTTATCTTTTCAAATGGATAATTCACTTCCAGCACCAAATACACTTTAGGCACACCAGAAAAATGCAGATCTGACTATTTGGTAAAGTGATCAAATTCTGTAAGTTGTCAGGTCGTAATTTGACTTTATTAGCAGTGAGAAAGTTGGATGAGAATGGTTGACAACGCAACAGTTATACTATTTCAGGTTGTCTGCTGTGCACAAAACCTTGTACTTAGAACAGGATAATTATCAAAAGATAAATTAATGTCCTTTTTTATGTAGAGCCATTTTAAATGTACAAGAAATCTATTGGAAGAGATCCAAGATGTACAGCCTCTTAATACTGTATTCAAGTGATAATTGCAGAGTGATGGTAAGGTTATGGCTCTTTGTCCAGAATGGCTATTCAAATCACTTTGACTAAATGAAGCAGGTATCTGTTAATTACTTCTGCTCACTGAGACCAGTTCTGCCACCTGAGGCAAGAGTCACCCCCCAACTCAGTTCCACATCTGTAAAACGGGATTATAGAACTGCCTCCTTCCAGCTGTATAAATTAAAATTACCTCTTCAGCAGTAAAAACTAAGTCAGTATGTTTTAAAACTTTCCTAGGTATTCCTTGTGGAAAAGGCAGGGCGACGCTCTCTGTTTCTAATAGGAATGAGTGGGATGTTTGTCTGTGCCATCTTCATGTCTGTGGGACTTATATTACTGGTAAGTGTAGATTTTTGCACTGAGATTTTTGGTTACCATATGATAGCACTTCTGTGTTCCAGGCTAAAGTGCTCTGTATGTCAAAACATTTGAGACTGACTTATGAAATAAAGCCAGAGGAACAGCATAGAATACAAGGAAGAAATGTAAAGTAAAGGGGGACTAGCTTTTGGGGTTTAAAGACTTAAATGTCACAAGTGAATTGCACTTGTTACCAAGGAAGGCAGTGTCGCCAAATGGTCAGAGTATAGTCTCTGGGGTCAGCCCCGCTCAGGTTCTAACACTGGCTCTGCCATTTGGCTACCTATGTGACCTAGGGAATGTACCAGGACCTCTCCAACCCAGCATCCTCATCCACTACTTCATGGAGGGTAAGGCATCCTGTCTAGCAATCTTGGTATGAATAGGAGCAAAGCTCATAGATTCTTGCCTTGTTTCTATCACAGGAGAAGAATGAGAATCAAAGTCCTAATCCAGAGGATTTTCTAATGACAGGATTCAAAAGATTTAAGTGTGACTGAGACTAGAATAAACCCGTCTCAAACCAGAATAATCTGTAGTTATTTGCACATAAACCTATCAGGCAGAGAGCCGCATCACCTCTGAACTCAGTGAGAGGTGAACTTAGCTAAAGGAAGCAGCAGCCAATAATCCCAACCCCACTTTTGTTTTCATTTTGTTTTTTCCTCAGGATAAACTGGCGTGGATGAGTTATGTAAGCATGGTAGCCATCTTCCTCTTTGTCAGTTTCTTCGAGATTGGGCCTGGCCCTATCCCCTGGTTCATGGTGGCAGAGTTCTTCAGTCAAGGACCCCGGCCTGCTGCTTTAGCAATAGCTGCATTTAGCAACTGGACCTGCAATTTCATTGTAGCTCTGTGTTTCCAGTACATTGCAGTAAGCAGCCTAATATTGTGTAAATTTGCTGAACAGAGATGGAGTAGAACAGCTGCTAATTGGAACTCTGTTTGTTTCTATGCAGAATTTCTGTGGACCTTATGTGTTTTTCCTCTTTGCTGGAGTGGTCCTGGCCTTTACTCTGTTTACATTTTTCAAAGTCCCAGAAACCAAAGGAAAGTCCTTTGAGGAAATCGCAGCAGAATTCCGAAAGAAGAGTAGCTTGGCCCAAGCGCCAAAAGCTGCTGTGGAAATGGAATTCCTTGGAGCTACAGAGACTGTGTAAAGATAACCTGCTTTTTTGACAAAAACAGAAACAGGAAGGAAGTTGTGTGTTTTTAATTGACGATTCTTTGAGAATTTTATATCTACGTCTTGAAGTATTATTTTATTTTTTAGGGAGCTTTTATGGGCTTTTCTCAGAAATGTCATCCAAAATTACCAAAGAAAGTATTTTTTTTAAGTTAGAGCATCTATTTTTGATAGTAAGACTCTGTAATTAAGTAAACCAAAAAGTCTAGCTCAATTTACTACACCAAAGGGCAAGTACATTGTAATGTTCCTAGCTCTATTCTTTATAACCAGGTTCTCCTGAAATGGAAGCAGTGTCAATGTATCATGTTATTGCTTCAGTAAGCATGTGACTGGAAACCTGGAGCTGCAGCTCATTTACATATTTGAACATGATTATGTTGGCATTTTCTTACCCACAGACCTCATACTAAAGGAGCTTTGGCTAGTGGTAATAAGGTCCATGTTAAAATTGATAACTTTTCTATTGCTCCCATTCAGCTTTTTTCTTCTGTATTAGAATTTATACTTTGTTTAAAATTTTATTTTTTCTGTATTTTCACGTGGAATGGTTTATTGAGTATATTAAGATATGTTCATAAAAAAAAAACTTTTATTTTTGGTAGGCTTACCAAAACTTTTGGTACTCAGAAAAAAAAATTAGTTCCTTTGCTTGATAACCAAATGATTTTTATAAGATTAAACGCTGAAAAGATTTTACCAGTCATACAGCCTGGGTTATCAGTTAATATTAATATCTATTATAAACCTATGTTAATTCCTTGCTAGTTCAGTCCTTTGAGCTCTATTTTGGTTTGCTTTTAAATTGAGCACAGCATGGTTTTCTCAGCTGTATTTTTTATAAAGTACATTCAAACAGTGATTAAGCTGGACATTTTTTTTTTTTTAAAGATTTTATTTGACAGACACAGTGAGAGAGGGAACACAAGCAGGGGGAGTGGGAGAGGGGAGAAGCAGGCTTCCCGCGGAGCAAGGAGCCCGATGCGGGGCTTGATCCCAGGACCCTGGGACCATGACCCGAGCCGAAGGCAGACGCTTAACGACTGAGCCACCCAGGCGCCCTAAGCTGGACATTTTTATATCTCCTCAAACCCTAAATAAGTTAGAGCAGTCTAAGAGAAATTTGAAATAAAGGATTGCTCTGTTTGTTAAAACATATTTTCTGTATTATGTTTGGAGACAAATTGAAAGAGTAGGATTGCAGGAATCCTAAAGGTGGGCTCCTGAAACTTCATGAATGCTCAATTTCAGACTTTATCAAAATCCCTATTTACTTTTCTGGTTAGATAGTCATCCCCTTTGACGTTCCTTCTTTGTCATGGCAGTATACAGATGCTATCTAAGCCATTCTATTGCTATTGCTAACATTTCCTGTGTACTATCTATGTGCCAGGCACTGTTCTAAGTGCTTTTACCTATGTAGGCAAATTGGAAATGCACAGATGATTAAACAGACTTTCCCTTATAGTCAATTTTACAACTATGGAAATACAGTTCTGATGGATACCAAAGGCTTAGCAGGGAGCTAAATAAAGTATCTCCAGGCTGTCTTCCCCACAAAGTGGAGCACTGAGTCAATCCTTTTTGTTTGCTTTAATGTGCATAAAAGAAAGGCACTTTTTTAAAAGTACTTTTTATGAGTGGAGGGGGAAAAATGCTTAACACTTGTTTTTGTTTTTTTCCCCTAGAGTTGTTTACCTTTATATAATTTGGCAGTCCAGACAACATAAAATTATTTCTTTTCACTTTGCTTTTTATTCCCTTTGGACCAATTTGGAATAAATTATTTTTACTTAGGACTTCAGGACACAGTTAAAGTGAGCTTAAATAGTTCAAAAGACTTTTGTGCTAGCTTGCGAACTCTAGAAAAATTGTGGGGACTCTGAATTGGGCAAGAGCAGGAGAATGGCTCCTGTGTGGCTCTTGTCCTCTTCTTCAGGATGCTGGTGGTCTTTGAGAAGCCCAAAGTTACAATGATAAAGAAGTTTAACATTTTTATAGGTGATGAATGTGATTTAATCAAATCGCTATTCCTGATCTCATTTACTAAGAAAATAAAGTAGTAAATGTTTAAATAAAGAACCCAAAAGACCACTTTTAAGTTCTAATTATTTATTTCGACTAACACATAAACACCAGAAATTCATAGCCCAGAGTTCTCTGCCTCAGAGAAATTGAACTAATTTACATGGTTTCCCTTCCATATTTTTTTCCTTGCCGAGATACAAATGAGTTGAAAAGAAACCTTAAGGTGAAGTAAGAAGCTGTTAAAGATTTATAGGAGGACAAAGGAACTAGCTTAACATAATAGAAACTCCCTGGTCTTCAATATCATACATCATAATAAATAATAAAATTGGCACTGATTAATTAGATGTAATCATAGGGAAATTAGATGTGAGTTTGAACATTTAATTTTCATAGTACTCTATCATTTTTGTGGAAGTCTTTTCACACTCTAATGTCCTAACAAATGTGATTTTTCTTAGCTTGTTTGAAGCATTACAATTCTTGGTCTGGCCACTCACCTGCTATATACCTAGCTATTACCCACTGTCATGACACCCAGTGAAAGGGTCTTCTCTAACTTTCTCCTCTATGCAATCAGCACTGTAATGGTACTGAGATACGCTAAGACTCTGCCCCCTTCCTCCTCAAGGAGCTCACAGTCTAATAAGCAGTTCAGGAAGACCAGGATATGAACGTCCCCATGTGTGCCTTTTGCCATCCATGAAACTTGATTTGGAGACCTTGTAAAATGGGCACAGTAATATTACCTACCTCAGAGAGTTGTAAGGATTAAATGTAAAGTGCTAAGCAGAGTTCCTGGTACAAAGGAGGTACTCAATAAATGTTACCTAGAATTAGTATTCACAAAGATACTGCTAAAATAAAAGTTTGTCATATATATTGATAGTTCCAAATTTTTCTTTTCTTTTTTCTTTTTTTTTCTTTTTTCCAAATTTCTTTTGAGTACAAAAATTTTATAAATTCAAGATAATATTTTCTTATTTCAAGCAACAATTTCAGTGACAAGGGAATGGTAAAAAATAAGGGAGATTTTAGGCTATCTAATTCCTAAACCCAAACTTGATATTTCTAAGTTGGTTTTGAGTTTTTATTGTATTTTTAAAGTTTGCTTTTGTCTAAGTTATGTTATTTTTTAAAAGGTTGCTATGTAATATTATTTCTTGAATAATACTAAGTATAGAGTAAAATGCTGTATATTTAAATGCAGTTCCACAAGATTATAATCACAGGACAAGACCAAACCTTCTTGATAATCCTCAAAAACTGCAGAAGTGCTTTATACATGTAAACCAGTTTGCATGCATAAGCTACTTCTTCTTGCTAGATTATAGCATATGCAGCAAATAAGGCAATGTTAGGCAATATCTTGTGCTTATGGTGTCCTAAACAGAGGTGCTGAGTAAAGCGCAAAAGAATATATAATTTTTCATTACAATTCTATCAGTGACCTGAGGAGAAAAGGTTTGTTGCCAACCACTCTGACCCATCTGCTGGTGTTTTTACTGCTTTCTAATTTGGTGCACATTAGAAAGAATCATCATGAAAAGACACTGGTTTTAGTTACGGGTATATATACACTACAGTTTTATGTCAATAAATACATTTCTGAATGCTTAAATGTTGCTTTATTTTATATAAAAAATAATCACATTTAAGAAAATATATTTGGTTTACTATAATATATCCTTGTTTCTTTCTTACAATATTGTTCCTATTCTCATTTTAAAGATAATACATGAGTTACTTTCTAATTCAAATTTTATTTCCATCAGGCAGTTGTTCTGATTATCAAGAGTAGGAAAAACTAAACTGAAGTCTAGGTAAAAACAACTGACTCTCTTTGATAAAATAGAAATAATTTCTTCAGTAAATATTTAGTTGAGCTCCCACTGTGAATAAGACACTTTGTTAAAATTTTGTGAAAGACACAAAACTTAGAAAACATGGTCCATATCCTCAATCACTTGCATTCTTATAAAAGGGTTAAAAGTTTAAAACAAATAGTTACAGTATGAAGGAGAAAATAGAAAAAAACTATAGTGGTTTTTAAGTTGACCTCTAAGTATGCTGCAAGGATGTGATTTTTAAAAATATAGTATATACTGATATTTAAAATTTGTTGTGCTCTATTTATCCAATGGACTTTAAATACCATAGTAATTTGTTACCACAACCATTAAAATATATATAAATACATATATATATATATACATATATTTTAGCAGTTGGAAATTTTACTGCATTCTTTTCTATTCTCATATTTCCTTTTCATTTCTCCCAAAGAATTTTATCCCAAATAACAAATTTAAATGCTTTTAAACCAACTTTTTGATGATTCTATTATGAGTATCTATAATTTGAATTTTTATGTTTAAAAATGTCACATGTCGGGCACCTGGGTGGCTCAGTTGGTTAAGCGACTGCCTTCGGCTCAGGTCATGATCCTGGAGTCCCGGGATCGAGTCCCGCATGGGGCTCCCTGCTCTGCAGGGAGTCTGCTTCTCCCTCTGACCCTCCCCCCTCTCATGCTCTCTCTATCTCATTCTTTCTCTCAAATAAATAAATAAAATCTTAAAAAAAAAAATGTCACATGTCAAAAAGGTCAAAATGTTTAACATTTTTTTCTGGATTGAGTTAGCATTTATGATTATTAGTAGCACACAAATGATGAAAAAATCTGTATTGCAGATTTTGATTAAATTATTAATTTTTAAAGTTATTATTTTAAATTTCATCTCAGTGAGAAACATGAGTTATTTATTTTTCAATCAATTAAAATATTAATGGATGGATATTTCTTACTGCTAAAGTTAAAGAGTGCTCAGCATAAATTCTATTATTACACTTTGCTATTATAGATGTATTAAAAAATCTTATTTTCGGGCACCTGGGTGGCTTAGTTGGTTAAGTGTCTGCCTTCAGCTCAGGTCATGATCCCAAGGTCCTGGGATGGAGTCCCACACTGGGCTCCCTGCTCAGCAGGGAGTCTGGTTCTCCCTCTCCCTTTACCCCTCCCCCTGCTCGTGCTCTCTCAAATAAATAAAATCTTCTAAAAAGAAATCTTATTTTCATAAATAATAGTATAGGAATGGGATATCCTTTTCATAAACTATTCCCAAATCACAGACAAAAAGCACATAAAAATTAATCATAAAAATAAATTTGATTTTTTAAATAAACTTTAATAATCTATCAGCTAACAACTCCATTGGACCCTTCTTCTTTAATTTTGTTGAAATCAAAGAACTTATATTGTGGAAGGATTTGTTATCCAGCTGTTATAATCATTCTTCTGTTAGTTTCTGGGCAGTATACCAAAAAGGTTTTACCAAGACTTAATAAAAGGCTATTAATTATACTGCTGAAACTTTCACTTAAAGGTAACTTGCTTAACCTGATATACTGAGAAGGGGTTGGGAGAATTGAAATACTAATTTTACATATTTTCACATATGTAATAAAATTCTTCTATTTTATCACATGCCGTATTTTCATCAAACCATTAGAAGTTGGATTTAGCTTGTTAGCTTGCTCAATTCATGGAAAATATCATAAATAACCTAGTGGGCAAATTCAGTCCTCATTGTCAAACTAATTTTCCAAATCAGTTTTACTATCTGACTTAATTTTTCACTTCCAATAATTACCTTAGTACTCATTCTTGTGACAGCTATCTCATGTTTGAATTCCAGTAATTCCACATGGATACTTGCCATAAGTCTGTCTCCTGCATTTCTAACAGATGCTTTACTTTCTTTACTTTTATGGGTCTTTCCCTCAGGAGCAATACACATTGAAAATAATTGGGTAAGTTCTGCTAAACAAAAGTGGTCATTATCCTGTTCTACAAAGCCCGAATTCAAAATACCGTAACTTGGGCCAAAATATACTATTTCTTATGCCACCTTAATTAAGGTAGTCTTCACAGGTAACATTATTTCCAAGTATTCCTTTGTTTGGTATCTCTAAAAGTGTAACGCTCTGGGGCAACACACCATGGCCAGAGTCAGGATCCATTGAGAAGCACAATTATGAAAAGTGTTTGGAAAGAAGAACTGGTCTAACGAACATTAGGCACATATTGGGTATGAAAGTGTATGTTTTTGCCCATTATAAGAGATAATACGTCCAACTTTGAAAATAGTTATTACAAGTTATTCACAAACTAAATGCTGGGGTGGGGGCAGGGTGCAGACTAAAACTTAGAGAATCAGAAGATCCAGCACCCAAAAAACAGGAGTTCAAAAGAGAGGAAAAAACAAAATGGGGGGAAAAATTATTAAAGACACATTATATTGGAATTTTGCTGAGCTGAGCTGAAAAACAAGATGAGATTGAAAGGTTATTATGTGTCAAACACAATAAACAAAGTCCAAAATTTCACCATGAAATTTCAGAACAGCAGACATTAAGAAAGGAAAGACAGGTCACATAAAAAGGAACAAGAGTCATCACAGCATGTAATATGTGAACAGCAACTATGGAAGCTAAAAGGTTGTGGAGCAATGCCTATAAAATTCTGAAGGACAACGATTTTCAACCTAGAATTCTATCCCCAGACGTATTATCAATTGAATGTGAAAGTAAAATAAAGATATTTCCAGACATGCATGACTCAAAATTTTACCTCTTCTGCACCTTCTCTCATGAAACAAGTAGATAGTGTACTTTACCAAAACAAAGAAGAAAACCACAAGAGTAAGACATGGAATTCAGCAAAAGGGAAGAAAGAAAGATAAATCTGAGGACACAAGTCATGGGTGGACAGCTAACATCAGGGACAAGAAAGCAACTGATTCAAATTGAAGCAAGGAAAAGAATGTTCCAGGGGAAAATAGAACTGAAAGATTCTCTGATGTGTTTGGCCCTATGAAGAATAATTTTGGACATTTAGGGGGAAAAAATAGTGACAAACACACAGAAAACTAAACAAATGAAGATATGGGGGCAATTATGAATTTCCGGAGATAGAGTAAGGTAAAGAGTGGTATAAAATGGAAACATCAGGGTGGGGGGATGGGTTAGCCAGGTGATGGGTATTAAAGAAGGCATGTACTGAATGGAGCACTGGGTGTTATATGTAAACAATGAATCAGGGAACACTACATCAAAAACTAATGATGTAATGTATGGTGATTAACATAATAAAATAAAAAATGGAAACATCATAGTACACTACTTGGCTCGGCAGTGAATAATTATTTACATAATTATGTAAAACACTGGATAATTGCTACAATTTTGTTTCCAAATAAAATTTATAAAGTACATTATGAGATATATGAAAAGAAAAGGTGAGAAAGTGTGAGAAAAAGCACTCAATTATTATCATAGTTAGTTGTCAAGATATAAATCCATAAAGCAAAAAATATTAGTATAGGCCTATGTGTTGGTAATTTTCCCTGTGCTCTTGCAGATCTATTGTAACCCTTTCTAATCTGCTCTGTGCCTCAGAAGGCTGGTCTCTTCAAACTATCATCTGGGTTCCTTGTCTTTAGCTTCTAGTTGGGTTTGCTTAATGGGATGTATTAGTGGGAAACGGGAGGACAGGAAGAAGTAGAAAGTAGGCTATTTGATCCTGTAGCTTCCACCCTCCCACCCTAGGCTGGGCAGTGTCTGCATTCCACCACCTATGGTCACAGCTCTCCAAGGTGGGCCCTCTCTTCCACCTACTGTTCTTACTGTGTTCTGGTAATTACTTCTCTGACCTTGCCCCTGTCAATCCTAGAGTTGATAATGGCATCCTACTATTATTAGTTCCACTAATACAAGTCCCAGGTGTTTTATCATCCCTTCCTGCTTCCTTAATTTGGCCTTCTCCTTTGTAAATCATCTCTTCATTAAACTTCTTTAATCATCTCTTTTTCTACTGGGACCCCGAGCAATACAGCATATGAATTAGAATATGAAAATTAAAGTTTTAAGGGATACCTAAAAACTTTTCAAGGTTCATCTATAAGGAGATGAATGGGTGGAGAGGAATGGGGCAAGAAACTACTGTGAGTGGTTTTTTAATATGTTTAATATAAGCCTTGTATTATTATTGACTTTATAGACTTGCATTATTTTATAAAAATAAAAACAATAATTCAATAACATTTTGATTTAAAATATTAAATCTATATGGCACAAAAGCAGATGAGATTATATATACACAATAGATTTTAGACAGATGAGAGAGATTGAGAAAGTAAAAGAGGTAGAAAGAGAGGGAAATAGCTGAAGAGAGAGGGAGGGTAGGAGAGAGAGAGAACAATGTTAACAGAGGTTGATGGTTATCCATGGATGGTAGGATTTCAGATAGTGTGTGTGTGGTATGTGGTCTAAGTTGTTTTCATTGTGCATGTATATTATGTTTGTAATAGGATAAAAATAAATGTGGGAGAAACTAACTTTCTTTTAGAAATAGATGGTGAGAAAAAGAAGAGAAAGGGGTCTGCGATCTGAAAACAATATGAAGCTTTATTACAATGGGAAGCATGTGAATGTGTTTGTAGACTAAAAGAAAAATAGAGAAAGAATTTTAGGATACGAGGAGGATAAGGAGAGCATGGCAAAGTTTGTTACAAAAATCACAGGTAGTGATATTAGGAAGGAGGAGACGGAAAGGTGAGAGAAATGTGAAAAATTAATAAAGATATGGAAACATTTTGGGCCAAAGAGTAGAAAAATTGAGGTTGCTTGTATCAAATTAACTGTCCATTTTCAGCAGAGACAGTGCTAGATGAGTTCATACCCAGAGCAGGAATCCTGGAGATAAATGATTCCTGGACTAACCCCAAGAAATCAATTGCACCCCAATGTTCAGCCTTGATTATAAAGTTAACAGCTGAGTTATTTTGGTTAGGTTACATAATCTTCTAAAGTGTCAATCATTTGCTCGTACGTAAAATGAAAATTAAGATGGCAAAAATTTTGCTTAAATTATAGGATTTTTTGAAACAAAAATTATTGTTTTAAAATTTTTTACCTGAAATTTGCTCTAAAATATGCAAATAGTTTAGTCAGCAAATGGTGTATTAATGAGCTCAGGCTGCCATAACAAAATACGATAGACTATATGGTTTAAACAACAGAAATTTATTTCTCACAGTTCTAGAGGCTAAAAAGTCCAAGATTAAGTTTCCAACTGATTCGCTTCCTTGGTGAAAGCTCTCTTCCAGACTTGGAGATGATCACTTTATCGCTGGGTCTTCACATAGCACAGCAAGGGCCCTAGTGTTTCTTCCTCTTCTTATAAGGGCACCAACTTTATCAGAATAGTGTCTCACCCTTATAACCTATCACCTTTATCACTTCCTCACAGGCCCTATCTTCAAGTCACACTGGGAGTTAGGGCTTCAACATACGAGTGGAAGGAGTGGGGAGTGGGAGAAGACACAAACATTTAGTCCATGGCAAATGGTAAAGAACTTTTTCTCCAGGATAAAAGGGAAGGGTGGAGTGGGGAAAAGGGCCAACTAGCCTCGGAGGAATTAACATGTGGAATTAACATGTTTTAAAATTAGTCTGTTTTGAAGAATGAAATGTAACCCATTTTTGTTTTCTTTTGCTGGTGTCGCCATTAATCACACTTAAATACTTCCCCAAAGAACCCATCCACCAATTTTTAAAGGACTCTACTTTAAAAAAAAAAAAAAAAGACACTTTTAAAAGGGGGAAAAGACTGGAGGCAAACTGTATGGCTAGATACTGGAATTTAGGGTTGCCAGATAAAATACAGGACACCCAGTTAAATTTGAATTTCACAATCTCATGCAATATTTGGAACATACACATACTAAAAATATTATTCATTACTTATCTGAAATTCAAATTTTACTGGGTGTTTGTATTTTCATTTGCTAAATCTGGCAATACTAAAAAGTTATTACTATAAAAGTGTGGCACAGTACAAATACATAGACTGGCATAATATAATTAAAAACCCAGAAACAGTCACAACTCCAAAAAAGTAATTAATACTTAACAAAGTAGGAGGGGTACCTGGCTGGTTCAGTCAGTAAAGTGTGCAACTCTTGTGAGTTCAAATCCCACATTGGGCATTGAACTTAGTTTAAAAAAAAATAAACAAACAAAACCAAAAAAAACCAAAAAAACTTTGTATTTACCTAAAGAATACAAAAACACTCATTCAAAGGAATACATGCACCTCTGTGTTCATAGCAGTATTATTTACAATAGCCAACATGTGGAAGCAGCCCAAGTGTCCATCGACTGATGAATGGATAAGGAAGAGGTGGTATGTATAAACAATGAAATATTATTCAGCCATAAAAAAGGAGTGAAATCTTGATGTTTGCAATGACATGGATGGAGCTAGAGAGTATAATGCTAAACGAAATAAGTCAGTCAGAGAAAGATCAATATCATATGACTTCACTCACATGTGGAATTTAAGAAACAAAACAAACAAGCTACGGGAAAAAACAAGAGAGAGAGAGAGAAAGAAAAGGACTCTTAATTATAGAGAACAATCTGATGGTTATCAGAGGCAAGGGGGGGTGAGGGGATGGGTGAAATAGGTGATGGGGATTAAGGGGTGCACTTGTCTTGATGAGCACAGGGTGAGGTATGGAAGTGCTGAATCACTATATTGTACACCTAAAACTAATATAACAGTGTATGTTAACTAACTGGAATTGAAATAAAAACTTAAAAAAAAATACTTAACAAAGTACGTATTTCAAACAAGGGGAAAGTATATATAACTTGATAAATGTTACTGAACATATTTACTAGTTAGAAAAAATAAAATTAGATGACTACCTCACACTAACCAAAACAATTAGGCAAATGGGAAAGAGTGCTAAATTTAGGAAACAACAACTAAAAGAGTCAAAAGAAAATGTAGATGAGTATTTATCTCACCTTGGGGTGTAAAACATCTTTCTAAATAAAAGCAAAGGGAGAAAAAGTAAGAGGGAAAAAAAGATAGCTTTTCTACCTAGGAATTAAACACTTGTGTATGTCTTTTACAAATACATAACAAAGTGGGGGAAAATGGCAAATTATATTAACAAAAGGCAAATATTCTTGATGCCTAAAAAATAAGATGCCATTTTTTCCTGTCAAATCTATCAAAAATGGTACCACTGAGGTTAGCAAGAGTGCTAAGAAAACAGGGCCCTGATACACTGCTTATGAAAACATAAGTTGGTAAATCTAGGCAAAATCTTTTCTAGGAATGAAGGGAAAGCAAAAGCATTTTCAGATGAAGAAAATCCAAGAGATTAATATTGCCGTTAAACATACTCAAAAAGAAATGCTGAAGACATTTCCTTAGCATTTCTTTAGGCTGAAGGAAATGATACTAAAGTGAAACTTGGAACTTCAGGAATAAAGGAAAAGCTAAGGAATTGGTAAATATCTGGGTAGATATTTTTTAAACTATTTTCATCTTAAATTCCTTAAAACACGTACAACTGTTGAAAGCAAAAGACGTAACATTGTCTGATAAGGTTTTCAATGTATACAGAAGTAATAATACATACGTAGAGGTAATAATTGCATTATAAAACAAAAGCAGGGGAGCAGAATGACTTATATGGTTTTAAGGCTTATACATTTTACTTGAAGGGGTAATATATTAATTTTAAGTAGTCTGTAAATGGTTAGGTATGTATATTGTAATGCCTAGAGCCACCACTAGAAAAATAATATAAAGAAATATAGCCAAAAAGCCAATAAATAAAATGGAATATTAAAAATAATTAAGTATATAAAAGAAGGCAGGGAAAAGAAAATAAAAGAAATAAAAGAGATGAGGGGGCGCCTGGGTGGCTCAGTCGTTAAACGTCTGCCTTCAGCTCAGGTCATGATCCCAGGGTCCTGGGATGGAGCCCTACATCGGGCTCCCTGCTCCTCGGGAAGCCTGCTTCTCCCTCTCCCACTCCCCCTGCTTGTGTTCCCTCTCTCGCTGTGTCTCTGTCAAATAAATAAATAAAATCTTTAAAAAAAAAAAAAAAGAAAAGAGATAGGAAAGACAGAAAACAAATAATAAAATAGTAGACTTAAATCCAACTACATTAATAATTATAATAAATGTAAATGTCTAAATGACCAATTAAAAGATAGACTGTGAGATTGGGCATAAAAATAAGACTTAACTATGTTCCGTCTACAAGGTATCCACTATATATAAAGACACAGATAGATTAAAAGTGAAAGAACTGAAAAACTGTATCATGCAAACACTAAAAAAAAAAAAGGCTATAGTGGCTATATTAATATCAGATAGACTTCAGAACAAGAAATACTAAGGGAGATAAAAGAGACATTATATAATAAAGGGGTCAATTAGCCAAGATGATACAACAATCCTAAATACATATGCACCTACAACAAGAGTTTCAAAATACATGAAGAAATAGAAATGAAAGGGAAAAAACAGACAAATCCACAACTACAGCTGAAGACTACAACACCCTTTTCTCAGTAAATGATAGAACTAGTAGACAAAAAATCAGTAAAAAAAAAAAAACCAACAAATGACATTTTAAAAACACTAATCAACATTTAAAAAACACTCTATGTTAGAACACACATTCTTTTCAAGTGCACATGAAACACTCACCAAGATAGATTGTATTCTGGGCCAAAGAACATGTCTTAATAAATGAAAAAAAATTGAAATCATACAAAGTATGTTCTCTAATCAGAAAAAATTAAGCTATAAATCAATAACAGAAAACGACTTAATAATACCAACTGCTAGTGGGGATACAGAATAATGGAACTCTTACTCATTCCTGGTAGGAATGCACAATGGTAGAGCCATTTTGGAAAACAGTTTGGTGGTTTCTTATAAAGTTAAATATGTACTTAACATAAGACCCAGTAATCTCACACTCAGGTATTTATTTGAGAGAAATAAAAACTTATGTTTACATGAAAAAATGGTACATAAGTGTTTATAGTGGCTTTTTTCATAGTCATCAAAAACTAAACACCCATATGCCATTTATATGATGAATAGATAAAGAAACTATAGAATACTATTCAGCCATAAAAAAGACTGAATAACTGAAAATGTGTTAAAAGATAAACTGGGGCTTATTAAAAATTTTAATAATTTGAGCAAAAATCAATTAGAATTGGGCAGTGCCAAAAAGGACGTGGTTAGGAGTGCTCCACCAACAGAAGCAGGAGCAAGACTTCATAGAGAAGATGCAGAAACAAAACAAAAAATTATTTGATTGGCTATAGGGTTGCTTTATTTGGGAAAGCATAGTTGGCTGGTTGTGATTGGCCATCCTCAGATTTTGATTTCTCACCCTCTAGGCATTTACAGACCGAGGTTTTGGTTTGCTCATATAGACTGCCAAGGCATTAAAGCCACCTCAGTCTGATGGCCTCCTTGTTTAATTAATTTAACACATGCAACGACATGGATGAATCACAAATATATTAGGCTAAATGAACAAAACCAGACTCAAAAGGCTACATAATCTATGATTCCACTAATATGATATCTAAAAGGATAGGATAGGATAGGATAGGACAGGACAGGACAGGACTAGAAATCAGAGTATGGTAGTATGTACAAAGATCAGGGTCAATTTGTAAATGGGCTGCATGAGAGAATTTGGGAGAGTAACAGAACTGTTCTTTATCTTGATTGTAGCGGTGGTTTACTGGACTATATATTTGTCCAAACACATAGAATTATATACCAAAAAGAGTGAATTTTACTGTATATAAAATTTAAAACATCAATTTAATGTTTTTAAAAATTTGGATAAAATAAAAGGCAATGAACTTATCTTCTCAGGTTACTTGAGGAGAGATTTTTTTTCCCATGTTTTCTGCCTATGGTCAGTTATCAAAACATGAACCAAAACCAAACCATTTAAGCCTTGTTTATTCTGTTAACTCTAGGTGATTTGCAGAAGAGGAATATGCCAATCATCAAAATCCAGAGATAATACTAAAGCACAATTTTAGCTTCTCTTCACAGTCTCTGAGCTACACTCAAAACCTCTTTCCAGAACTGCCAAGGAGGCTCAATTGAGTTTCAGCATTATTTCCAGACCTCCCCAGGTGGAGCCATTAATAATCAGTGAAATGGCCCAAAAAGAGCACTGAAAGGAACATGAGTTTCAAAAATCTGCTAACTGCATCATCAATCTCTGAATGATTGAGAACTGAATATAAAGGCCATGGTACCGCTGCCCATTTCATATACCTACAACACTCTGAAGCAGAAATCAACCCTCTAACAATGACTTCATGATATTGCATAACCCTAAGGAGACAGGGTGAAGCTGGCTCAGTCTGGAGCTGTGTTCCATCAATCTGCAAAGTCAGGAATGTCTGTATTCAGAGCCTCTGACAACCAGTTCCAGTTTAGACTTGTTCCCAAGGGACACAGGTGATTATTTTTATCTCCTAACGTTATAGTTTAACTAACTCACTAATGATTAAGACAATTGTAAAGACTGAGCAGACCCCACTAGCTAAATGGCTGCTGCGCTGTAGTTAACATGCAAAGGGTGTCCGCTGCCTGCAGTTAGCTAATAATGCATTATAATTAATAGTACTTGGGAAAAGTGTCCTGTCAGCGGGAGCCCTGAGGTTGTTTTCCTAATGCGCCAAGATGATCTCCATCAGGCCTTCTCTTGTTTCATCAGATAA
>NC_138369.1:107667463-107696215 GCF_054177405.1 Leptonychotes weddellii | reverse complement strand
AAGTCAGGACAATGATTCATCCACCGCAGTATAGATTTCTTCATTTGCTTGCACTATCTCATGCTCTTCTCACTAATTGTTTTTTTTAATTTTTATTTCCTTGTGTATAGGATTTGCTTTGCCCCACTATTCTTAATTGGTGCTAAGAGGCCCATTTTGTGTGTAGGGAAACCAATCTTGGATGCCCTAGGCAATTAATTATTACATCACCTAACACCACTTTGCTGGAATAAGAAACAGATGATGAAATCAGAGCAGTTCAGTGAAAGCCAAGAAAATAACAACAAATAATAGCGTGACAACATGGCCAAAGACCCATCTTCATCTCCCACCTCATTATTATTTTTGGAAATTCAATGCCCATCTCCAGATGCCCCTTCCCATCTCTGCCATCCGCTATTGCCCACCCACATTCCAGCACAGGGGAGGGATGAATGAGGTACATGTCCCTCACACCACACATTCCAAAAGCAGAAAGCATCTATATCATGTAAATATGATAGAACTATCAGAAGGGAAAAAATGTGAGATGAGTTATATATATATTATGAAGTAAGAATCATTGTTCTATCAGCTCTGCAAATTATATAAATTTTCATTTTTGTCAAGTTAGAAATTAGGTACAAAGAAAACCTCTAATAACTTTGGCATTGGATCAGCTAGCAGAGAGTCTAGCTGTGTGGTCTGTGTCATGGGTTAGAGTGTTCTCTGAATGTCAATCAGGTCAATAGTGTTAATAGTGGTTAATAGTGCTGTTCAGGTCTCCTATTTCCTTACTAATGATTTTTCCTTTACTTGTTCTCTGATTACTGAGAGAAGTATTGAAATCTCCAACTGTAACTGGATTTGCCTAGTTGTATAACCTGTGCCACCACCATACATATTCCTCCCTGACATTTTTTACCATTCTAAACTCTACAGTTATTATAATCGCCATTTTAAAAGTAAGGAAACTGAAAAGGTAAGTAAATGTACAAGGTCTCTAGGATTTCAAATTGAGGTAGTTTGACTCTGGAGTCCTTGCTCTTCACCCCCATGATATGCTGACCTCTGTCTCATCTATGAATTTCAAAAGCAGGTAAGATGAGGCCATGACTTTATGTGCCATTTACAAGGTATTCGTGGTACAAGCCAACTTCCGGGGTTGCTCAAGTGCCATCCTAGCCTCCACTCTCTCCCATCTCCACCACCACTCTACACAATCTTATCTTCCTTTCAAGGAGCACTGGAGGGGACACTCTAAAGGTGTGTTGTCAGGAAATACAGCTTTCAGTGGGTCCGAAGAAGGTAAAAGACCTTGCTTTGGCATGAAGGACACTATTAACCACTATTAACACTATTGACCTGATTGACATTCAGAGAACACTCTAACCCATGACACAGACCACACAGCTAGACTCTCTGCCAGCTGAATTATGTCTTTCTTTCCAGCTTCTCTCAGTTCTTAGCTACCTTAGCTTTATTCCCTTCCAGGATGTTCATGTGGATAGGTCTGAATCCTACCTTAAGAGGGTCCCCCTGCCCTGGAGAGGCCTGGAGGTAGGGAGATAAAGCCAGCATTATTCTGGGGTTTAGCAATTCACCTGTCCTTGCATCTTTTTGTCATCAGTGTGGTAAGACCTTAAAGGTCAAGTAGAAAGTGTGGGCTTTGAGAAAGGGGCAATGAAGACCTATTCAGATTTGGCCTTAGGCTAGAAAGGCAAAAGGAGTCCTCCTCCTTCACTCACAGTTCACCTAGTTTAGCAAGGCAAGGATGTCTTGGGGTCAACAGGAGTTGGGGTCAAAGTTATACAGGAAAAAGCAATGTGTATTCTCCTGGAATATGGCTTCTGTATATGGATCTCTTAGGGAGAGTGGTTGGCCACCTCTGTTTTCATCAGAGAAAAATCTAAACCATAAGATTGCTCATGGGAATGGAATAACCATTCCTAACCAAAGAAACGTAAATGCTTATTCAGAATATGGCTAAAAAAATGTTCCATTGTATGCCTCAGAGATTTTTTTTTTTTTTTCAGTCCTGAGGGTCCTTCCAGTTCAGATTAGGGCAGTCTTTGGGTCCAATGGAAGACAAGATGAAATCTCAGTGAAGGCCCATGCATTTGATATCTTGAAAACAAGAGATGACCCACCAGTCTCTTTAGTCAGTTGAGGAAGGACAATGAGATCTAAGTCTTAAAATCAGTGTCTGGCATATAGTTAATGCTATATGAGTGTTATCGCAAAACTAATAAGACACTGGTCACAATACCAGAGTGATAAATTATTTTTCAATGAGGAAACAGAGTTTTCAAGCAACCTGGATACTCCTGTTGACCTGACCTGACCCCAAGGGAAGCCAAACCAATATGGTTCTTAGTGAACAAGGAATGCTAGCAAGTGTGGGGAGTTGTTGTGGTTTAAGTGTCTAGTAGCATTAGGCTCTGAGATTGTTTCAGACTGGAACATTCCTACTATAGTTATGTTAGTATATTTATCAGGCAAGAATGATGGGCCTAGAAGGTCATCCAGTCTGCACTAATCTATTGTAGCAATTATAATAATGCTATAATAATAACTTGGTAAGTACTTCTTATGTCCTTTATAAAGATAAATATTCTCTCATTTATTCTTCATGACAATCCTGTAAACTAAACACTATTACTGATAAGGAAACTAAGATTTAGAGAGATACACATGGTCCCTTTGGAATTTTGCCCTCATAGTTTTCTTGCCAGGGACACACATTTGTCAGTCACCTGATCACTCCTATTCATTCCCCAAGACTTAGTTCTAGTGTTCCCTACTCTAGAAACCAGGCTCCAACTCCCCTTCTTGGAGATGCTTCTGAGCTAGGCATCCTTCTTCTCTTCCTCCAGTACTCCGCATTACCTCTGCAAAGCACTTGCTACATCATATTAAACTGTTCTCAGCTGTCTCTAAGGCAGGCTGCATCTTGTTATGACTAAATCTTCTTTCTTTCCAGAGATGCTCAATATCTGGCAGAAATTATTATTCAGTAGAATGAGTACTGTGACTGGTACTGAGTAGATGCTCAAATATCTGGGGAATCACAAATTAGATGATGGTAAAGCCTTTAAGTATTAAATGAATGACTGGACTAAGGGCTCTTTAAGGTGCCTTCCAATCCTGAGATGCTATCATCTTGAGACTCAGATTTGAGCCTTACCTGGCTTGAATAGATGATGTCAACCTTCACTGAGAAAAGAGAAGTGGTTTCAAGAGGAAGTTAAGGAAGTCAGTTCTGAATTCAAATGTCCCCCCACCCAAAATTGCCCCCTCAAATTTGGTAAACTCATCTAAAAGTAGAAGACCCAAACATTTTCTTAAAGAAAAAAAAAACCCCACAATTATTATAATGCTATATAATCTATAACACCACTTCTAATTTTCAAATGTAAATCTCCACATAGTTCTTTTGTATAAATAGCCCAGTGTAAATAATATCCTCAAAGAATAAACTGCTTAGTTGTATAATACAGATTATATCTTGAAGGACATGAAAATGCTATATAGGAAGAGATAAGAGACAGGCCACAGAGTGAGCCCCTCTCTGTTACAGATGGCTGCTACAGCAATAGCAGTGGGCTCCTGCTAGGCTCCATTCACAACCTTCACGCACTGTTGACTTCTTTTGATTATTCCTGTGACCTTCACCAAGGTGCCTCATGAAGTAGTCATTCTTTTCTGCCATCTAAGGGCTTCATGAATTGTAAATCAGTTCAAAACTGATAAGCACTCATCAATTTCCACTTAAACTCTGTTCCAAAGCATAGTTGTTTCCATTAGTCCAAAATCTGTCATAAACCTTTCACCCTAGGAAACCGATGGTGAGAATTTCTCTCAGTAGTAAGCATATTTGTTTCACTTAAACCTTGGAAACAAGCTTAACAAAATGTAAAATGTTTCTTTTGTCTTGTTTTTAATGTCTCTTTATTGCAGGAAAAATATTTTGAAGGATCTCTGGTAGAATGCTGGTTTTGATTGCCAATGCCATAATCTAAATTTTACCACAAATACTGATTGATTCAAAAATAGCAAAAGAGAGTGGTCTCCAATTGTCTATTATAGAGCCAAGTTTAATCTGAGTATTGTGGGCATATTAAATTCATTTGTGGAACTGAATGCAAGATAATACACTCATGTTCTGACGCAAATCTGTAATTTCAAGTTGAGTTTGCCAATAACAGTGTTACTGTAGTACAAATTCAAAGTTTAACGTGTCTATGTTCACGTGCTTTCCAAACACATTTCAGAGTCCACTTGTAGTACAGATAAGCTCTGAAAGCTGCTATTTTGGATTTTATCCAAGGAACTCTCTGCAACTAAAAAGGGGTGTTGTTATTTTAATCATCTCTCCTTAAGCAGTCCATTTCTTTTAGCTCTAAATGTTGAAAACTAGTTCATTAAATTGAACCAAAATCTGCCTTCCTGAAATTTCTTCCATTTTTCAGGTAAAAGCTTCAATGGCCCAATTTCAGGCTATTATGAAGAATGATTTTTGGGGGGCGGGGAGGGTGGAGAGGGGCAGAGGAAGAGGGAGAGAGAGAATTCTAAGCAGGCTCCATGCCCAGCATGGAGCCTGATGCAGGGCTTGATCTCACAACCCTGAGATCATGACCTGAGCCAAAATCAAGAATCATACGCTTAACTGACTGAGCCACCCAGGCATCCTAAGAATGACTTTCTAACAATTCAAAGGCTTTGGTGGACAGTGAGTTCCCTATCAACATGACCACTACGTGAATTGAGTACACATGCATTGCACGTACACTATGTGCGAGACACTCTTTTAAGTGCTTTGCCTATCTTCAATCTTCTATCACAACAACACCTTTAAGTGAGTACTATTATTTATTCCATTTTACAGATGAAACAGGCACAGAGATTTTAAACAACGTGCCCCAAATCACACATGCAGATAGTAAATGAGTAGACCCAGGACTCAAATCCCAACAGTCTAAATCCACTGACCATACTGCAAAGCCCTGTGTTATGGGATCACCACATGACAGAGAATTCCAGCAGCAGAGGAGGTTTGAACTAAATGACATTTGAAGTCTTTTCCAACCATGAGAATATGTCACAGAGAATTTTCATGCAATGTGAACATTTTCACTTAACCACTCCTTCCCCAGAATCTAGAATAGTTTATCTCCCTAATGTGCTCCCCGGGATGCTTGTACTTCCTCTATAATGACACCTATCCAATTACTTTATAATTACTTATTGTGTTTCCCCCACACAAAATTAAACTTCCTCATAATAAGACTATTTCTACCTTCTTAATCATTATATCCTGAATATCTAACACAGAGCCTGGCACAAAGTAGGCAGTCAGTAAGTATTTGTTGAATAAGTGAACAAAAAATATAATGAATCAATGAGGTAACATCCCATTTTTCTACAATTTAAATTTTGTCAAGTCTTATTGCAGAACTAGACTCTAGAATGAAGACTAGAAGAAAACAGATACAGACTACAAGTTAAGTGTCTTTAAAAAGCATAACCCATGTAATGTATGGTGATTAACATAATTAAAAAAAAAGCCTCACCCATATCCCTTCATGCTTACTGTATGTTGCTTACTAAAATATATGTATATATTTAACAATAGGAGATTAGTTAAATAAATTACTATCTGTTCACCCAGTAGAATATTAGACTTCTATTAAAAATGATGTTGGGGGCGCCTGGGTGGCTCGGTCGTTAAGCGTCTGCCTTCAGCTCAGGTCATGATCCCAGGGTCCTGGGATTGAGCCCCGCATCGGGCTCCCTGCTCCGCGGGAAGCCTGCTTCTCCCTCTCACATTCCCCTTGCTTGTGTTCCCTCTCTCGATGCCTCTCTCTCTGTCAAATAAATAAATAAAATCTTTAAAAAAAAATGTTGAAAATTAATAGTTAATGACATGGAAACACATTCTCCATGCACCAGTTTTTTTTTTTTAATTAACCACTAAACCCACTTTTTGTTCATGTGAGAAAAGAAAAAAAAAAAATTAAATGGTATATATACTAAACATTACTGAAAGGATGTTTTATAACCCTAAGTAGCAATAATGCTTTTCTCTGTTACAGAATTAGGGATGAATTTTTATTTTTTGCAGGCAAAGTTTTTTTCTATTTCATTTATCTCTATTTTCTAAATTTTCCACAATGAACATGTAAAGAGGAAAAATAAAGGGTTGTAGGTTTTGTTTTGTTTTTTGCTAATACAAATGAATTACTTATATAAAATGATTAGGAATGGGTTCAACTTCTACCCATGTACACAATTATCTCTTTTTTCCCAATATTTTAATTGAAATACCACATGTGGGCTTGTGTAAGGAGAAGGGGTGGCTCTTGGGAAATATTTTTCAAAGTGGAAACAAAGGCACAGACCATCCTCACCCAAACTTGACTAACACATTCAGAGGCTGCTGTGCTGGCATGAACTTCCTCATGGTTTTGTCTTTCTCTATGCATTATAATAATTATACTAATGCCCATGAAGTGATTTAAACAATCAAGCAATAACAAATCCTTCATTATAACGTACCACTAAAAAGAAAAATGAGAGCTAGATGCAGAAATGGAAAAAAAATAAACAGGTGTAAGGCAGTGATGGTTCTTGGCCTAGAACTACATATTTTATGGGGGAAATTATATACAAAAATTCTAGGCAAAAAAAGATTTTCTAGATGTTTTCTTTAGTTCTTCTTATTTTATCCCTCCAGTGATACCGGATTTGGCAACTTCTGAAAAATGTTATGCCAAGATTCTAACTTCTTAATTTATTCCTTTGCCGTAACAACAAGAAAGAAAGGGTTTTGGAAAGAGACAAGGGAGTAGGATAAGAGAGAAGAGAAAAGGTGGTGAGCAATGCTGGCTGCTGGCCTTTGTAAAAGAATCCAACTGTCAACTGATACAAGTAATGGTTAAGAAATATTTTTTTAAAAAAAGGAGGGATAGGGCGCCTGGGTGGCTCAGTCGTTAAGCATCTGCCTTTGGCTCAGGTCCTGATACCAGGGTCCTGGGATGGAGACCCACATCGGGCTCTCTGCTCAGCAGGAAGCCTGCTTCTCACTCTCCCACTCCCTCTGCTTGTGTTCCCCTCTCGCTATGTATCTCTCTGTCAAATAAATAAAAAAATATTTTAAAAAAGGAGGGAGGGGAGCATGTGTGAAGGAGGGTGTGCCTGCAAGTCATTGAAAACTGGCCCTCTTCCCATCTATTTGTGGAAAGGGTTGAAGTTTGATGACCAAGATTGGGAGTAGGAACAGAAAGTGGTGGAGGTGACACTCCAAATGACAGCATGAGGTAATCAGAGGATAAACAGCTCCATCTCTCTATACCTTGGAGTCATATAAACAATAATCTGGGAATCAGGTCCACCCACCCTGAGGACCCATCTCTGTATAGATAGGAAAGATTGAGGTCCCTTTCTGACAGATTGGACTTAAAATCACTCACATGAGATGTTCAGTTTGCTGGTAGCTTGACTTGACTTGAATAGATTTGGGGCATATGCCTGCCAACTACAGACACTGAAATTCTCCAGAGTCTCCCCAGGGTAGAGCACTCCTTGGTGAGATATATACTGAGTACTTAGGGAGATTTTATGTAAAATGGCATATTATTTCTGGTTTCTTGATGAACTACAAAATCACTCTTGCCTGCTTCCCTTCTCACTGAGCAACTCTTTCTTTTTTGAAATTGGCATCATCACATCCCATACTAATTTACCTGTTCATATGGGACAGCTCTCCACAACAAAGATATACCTGGTCCAAAATGCCAGGAGTTTAAATGTTGAGAAACCCTAGCTTATATGTATATACGACTTCATTTATATTTTTTCTGAGTGCCATTTTACTCACTTGTAAATAGAAATAAAAATACTTCCAAAGTATTTTCTGATCCTTAAAAATATAAATTTTTTACTCAAGACTACCTACCTCATATGTAATACTACTAAACATTACTAAATATTAGACCTGGATATTGAAATGTAGTTTATCTTTGTGCTATATTACAATCTTGGTACTTGCTTGATTTCTATGGTTCTACTTGCACTCCTGACTCCCTTTGTTCCTGAGCATGGTAATTGTACTCCTTGACCCTCATTTTTTTTTTTCTGCCTGGATTTCTTACCTATTCTATCTGCTAATATTGTCTTCCCTTGTGTCATCATTTGACCCTCACTGTTCCTTGGTTCTATGTGAAGCCCAAGGAATAGTGTTAGAGCTTGAAATTCCTTCATGCATTACTGAATTTTATGTACACAATAGAATAAATTTTGATATAATTCTTTTATAATTCTTTAAAATGAACTTTTCCTATTGTTTACTTAACATAGCTGCTCATCGTTAAAACTTCTAAAAAGATAGCAACAAAGAAATCTGAAACATTTAATATCCAAACCTAGAAATATCTGTCATTATTTTGTCTTTTTTCAATGCATATTTTTCTTCCATTAAAAAGTGCTGTGATGTCAACACTATTCTGTAATTTTTTCCCATTTAATAATACATTGGGAACCTCTTTCCATTCTCCAGCATCATCTTTAATGGCTCCATAGTAATCCATTGTACAAATATATTAATTTGTTTAACCAACCCTGTATTGTTGGGTAATTAGGCTGCTTCCAATTTTTACCTTTCTTTTTTTTTTTTAAAGATTTTATTTATTTATTTGAGAGAGAGAGAGAGAGCATGAGGGTGGGGAGGGTCAGAGGGAGAAGCAGACTCCTCGCCGAGCAAGGAGCCCGATGCAGGACTCGATCCCGGAACTCCAGGATCATGACCTGAGCCGAAGGCAGTCGCTTAACCAACTGAGCCACCCAGGCGCCCAATTTTTACCTTTCATAAATATGTCCTTCCAAATATTTTTAAAGCAAATCTTTGAGCATTCTTACCACATTCTTACCAAAAACTGGGATACATGAATCAAATGACATGCAAAAGTTTTGAGTTTTGACATACAGTGTCAAATTGAATGAGAATTTTCTTCAAATTAATGAATTTTTTGGTTAGTGGGAGTTGATAAGCCATGGACATTCTTCATCCAGTTTGGTTTCTCACTATAGTGGCCTCTCATCACGTATCTGTGAAATGAAAGCCAGAGTAAGGCTAGCAATTGGTGGTGATTAGTCAGTACTGTTGCCCCTACTATAAACTAACTTTGAGTAATCCTGAGATTCAATTCCACTGAACTTTAGTGAATATCACATAGTACTAAAAATAATGTGGAGACTATAAACTGCCTACCTTGAAAGTGTTTATAATTTAGTGTTCACACATAATTATTACATAATATAAAATGTGATAAATTCAATAAAAAATTACAAAGTGCTATGGGAAAAACAATATTTCTGAGTAGGATGTTTGGGAGGTTTACATAAAGGAAATGGCATTTAATCTGGACTTTGATAAAGGTAAGGTCAGACTTTGGCAGTGGGCAGAAAGGCATCTTGGGTATGAAGACATACAAAGCAAAATGCCCAACGGCAAGAAGATGTGTGCCATTCCTAACAAAGGGAAGAGGGGCAGCAAATGAGAAGTCTCATGAGTATGGTTAATGCAAGGCAATAATGGGAGATACACCAGGGAAGCAGACTGATAATCAAATTTTAATACATTGCTGAGGAGTAGAAAACTATTTGGAGGGAAATGGGTATTAATGAAGGGGAGAGATATGCTGCAGGAAGGTTAGCGTGTCAGCAATGTGGATCACAGAGGCACCTGGTACTGGGAAGTACTGTAGTAGCCCTATGAGAAGTAAATAAGGATCTGGAAAGGGAAAGAAGCAGATAAAGAGGCAGACTGTGAGACAAAGAAAATGCATAGCTGAAACTCTTCAAATTACATAGGATATAATAATAAAAGCAAGAGTGAAAACTGGCAAAATCAAAAAGCTGGATTTATAGTCTATGTTCCCCTCCACACACACCCAATTTTTTTCCTAAATAAACATCCAATTAATTGTCAACAGACTGTTCGCCTGTTTATTTAGCTTTATTTGAAAAGCACCAGCACCACCTGGTGACAATAATTCAGATTGCCCCTCCCCAACAGTCCTGATTCCTTCTTTACTTTCAGTTGTTTTTTGAAAAAAATGTCACACATACGTAAAAGTTGAAAGAATACTAAAATAAATGTCCCTATACTATCATCTATATTTACCAATAGTTAGTGTTTTGCTACACTGGTTTTATCTTTTTCTATATGTGTTCATATACTAAACCATTTGAAAATAAATTGTAGACACAAAAACACTTAAGCTCCAAAATTTTCTGCATGAATCTCCTAAGAAAAGGATATCCTCTACATAAACACAGTATTGTCACCTGAACTGAAAAATTAACAATAATTTTACATCATCATATAATAAGCTATATATGTTCAAATTTTCCCAATTTTCATAAAAATGTATGTTTTTAATCCAAGATCTAATCAAGATTTATGCTTTGCTATTGGTTGTTGTTTCTAAGGTCTCTTTTAATCTAGAACAATAGAACAATTTTCACTGCCTTTTTTTTCCCACTTCCCATGACATTACCATTTTTAGAACATCCAGACCAATTAACTTATAGAATGTCCCATATTCTAAATTTGTCTGATTATTATCCCCATGATTAGGTTCATAATAAGCATTTTGGCAAGAATAGTTCATAGGTGACTCTGTGTAGTTTAATTGCATCTCTTCAGGAAAACTTAATGTCAGCTTGTCCCACTACTGATGTTGCTAAGTTTGATCCCTTGGTTAAAGTGGTGATTGCAAAATTTACCCCATGTAATTAATGTCATGAGTGGAGTGTTACTTTGAGACCAGGTGAATATCTTCACCCCAACAAACCTTTACACAAAGGTTTTGACATACATTAACACTCCATACCTAAATCAGTTGTTACACTGGAAATTGCAAAATTATTATTTTCTATCTCTATCATTCTTTTGACATTAATTATTAAAAAGAAACAAAAATAAATTAACCTACCTATAAATCAAACTGATAAAATAAGAAAAGAGAAAATACTGATTCAAGCATATTTTGACCAAGTACTCCATACATCTTTAGTGAGCTATATTTCAAAGACAAAAAGAACTGAAAAAGAAATTTTAAACTTTACTTAGTTGGTACATTAATAATCCTATAGGTATTGTAATTCTGAAACTTTTTATGTAATTATAGAATAAAACAAATGGGCAGATATATTCATAAAATTAGGACCCAGGATTTCACGGTAAGAGCAAAAAAATACACATATAAAATAAAATCAGGTGAGGAAAAATGCTATAATGTTACATTTGAATTAGAATTATCAATATTAACTCATGATTTAAGAAAAAAAATTACTTCTTAGTTAAACAAAGATTACTTCTTAAACAAAGATATTACAGTAGTGATAGTATAGCTAGCACCCAGATCTTGGTTTCTCATATGCTTATTAGCCATTTGTGTATCTCCTTTGTGAAATGTCTGCTCAAATCTTCTATCTATTTTTATTAGATTGATGGAGTAAAAGGACTTCTTTCTGTATTCTGGGTAAGAGTTCATTATCAGATCTATGTTTTGTGAATATTTTCTCTCATTATATGGCTATATTATTTATTTTCTTAACAGTTTTTTGTTTTGTTTCATTTTTGGGGGGTGGGGGTTGTGTGTGAAGGGGATTGGGCGGGGAGGAGCAGAGGGCGAGGGAAAGAGAGAATCCCAAGCAGGCTCCATACCCAGTGCAGAGCCCAAAGTGGAGCTCAAACTCACAACCCTGAGATCATGACCTGAGCCAAAATCAAGAGCTGGACACTTAACCAACTGAGCCACCCAGGCACCCCTTAACAGTGTTTTTCGATGAACAGTTTTTAATATGATGAAGTCCAATTTACCCATCTTTTTTCTTTTATGGTTATTGCTTTTCTGTGTTCTGCCCAAAAAAACTTGTCTACTCATAAATCACAGATATTCTTCTAAAATCTTTATAGTTTTAGTTTTAAGAATTTTTTAAATTTAAATAAGTCATTTGAATTTCTAAAAAAAATCTTTACAGTTTTACTTTTTAGTGGTAGTCTATGATCTATCTAAAATACATTTTTATTTATGATATGAAGTAAGCATGAAGGTTAATTTTTCTATATGGATATCCAATTATTCCAAAATAATTTGTTAAAAAGATTTTCCTTTACCTATCAGATGACTTTGGCATCTTTGTGAAAATCACATAGCTGTATAAGTGTGAGTCTAATTCTATTCTGTCCTCTGATTTACATGTCAATTCTTATGCTAGTACCATACAGCTTTGAATACTGTAGCTTCTTCATTCTTTCGAAGCATCTTGAAAAAGAACAAAGTTCTTTATTTGAAAAGCACCAGCACCACCTGGTGACAATAATTCAGATTGCCCCTCCCCAACAGTCCTGATTCCTTCTTTACTTTCAGAAAAGAAGGAAAAAGAACAAAGTTCTTTTTCAAGATGCTTCAAACACTGTAGTTCCTCTGCATTTCCAAGTAAATACTAGAAAAAGTTTGTCAACTCCTGCCAAAAGCACGGTGGAACTGTGGCTAGATTGTGTTGAATCTATAATTAGTTTGGGAAGAACTGACATTTTGAGTCAGTTCAATATTGAGTCTTCCAAACCATGAACATAGTATATATTTCCAAATCAAGTAATTCTTTTTCTCAGCAATGTTTCATAGTTTCCAATGAAAATATCTTGCATTTCTTCTATTAAACTTATTCCTAAATATTTTAACTTTTTTGATGCTATCATGAGTGAAATTAACTTTTTATTTTCCAGTAGTTTAGGGTAATATACAAAAATAGCATATTAACCTTATATCCTGAAATTTTGCTAATAGTTATTTTGTAGATGCCTTAAAATTTTCTATGTAACACCCGCCCAAAAAACAAGACAACAAAAAACAAAACAAAACAGGTTTTCTCTTCTAATCTTTATGCCTTTTACTACTTTTTCTTGTCTTATTGAAATGGCTAAGACCTTAAAGACAATGAGTATAAATAATGAGAATGGGTATTCTTGCCTCATTCTTAATCTTTGGGAAAGCATTCAATATTTCACCATTATGTAGTAGATTTTCATATATGTTAGATTTTCATATATGTTAGATTTTCATATATGCCATTTTCATATATTCCATTTATCAGATTGAGGAAGTTCTCTTCTATTTCTAGTTTCTGAGAATTTTTAATAGCAAGTAAATAAAATTTATCAAATTCTTTTTCTGTATCTATTGAAATGACAATATAGTTTTCTCCTTTTTCTGTTAATATGGTGACTTACTTTCATTGATTTTCAAATATAAACCAACCTTATATTCCTGGAATAAAACTGACTTGTCACCATGTATTATCCTTTTTATGTATCATTGAATTTGACTCACTCAGTTTATTATGGATATTTGTGCTAAGATTATTGGGGATATTGATCTGTAATTTTCTTTTTCTGTAAGGTCTTTGTTAGGTGTTGTGTTGTGTTGTGTTGGCCTCTTAAAATGAACTGGAAAGTAGTCATTCCTTTATTTTCTGAAGGAGTTTGTTAGGATTGGTTTTATATCTTCCTTAAATGCTTGACAGAATTAAACAATAAAACCATCTGGGCTTGGAGTTTTTGTTATGGGAAGGTTTTTAATAATGAATCCATTTTTAACGGAAATAGGGTTACTTAATCATGTGTCAATTTAAGTTTTCTTTTTCAAAGAATTTGTCCATTTTAACCAAGTTGTCAAATGCATTGCTTTAAGGTTGTTAAAAACATTCTCTAATTATCCTGTTAATTTCTTTAGAGTTTTTAGTGATAACTCCTCTTTAATTCCTAATAATGGTTATTTTGGTCTCTTTTTCTTAATCAGTCTGGATAAGAGTCTATCAACTTTGTTGATCTTTCCAAAGAATAAACTTTAGGCTTCATAAAATTTCTATATTGTTTTTCTGTTTTGCCCTTTCATTGATTTCTACTTCAATCTCTAGTTTTTCTTTTTTTCTACTTATTTGGGGTTTATTTTGCCCTTCTTTCTCTGGCTTCTTAAGACAAAATCTTAGGTTGCTGATTTTAGACCTTTCTTCTTTTCTAAAATAAATCTTTAAAGCTGTAAATTCCCTAGCTGCATCCCACAATTTTTGATGTAGTTCATTTTCATTAACATTTACTTTGAAATATTTTCTAATTTTCCTTGGAATTTTTCCTTTGACCCACAGATAATTTCAAAATGTATTATTTAATTGCAAAGTAATTGGACAATTCCACATATCTTATTGTTATTGGTCTTTAATATAACTGCTTTCTTGTCAAAAAATACTTTCTGTGAAATTTCAATACTTGGGAGACTTTTTACTTGTTTTATGACCCAGCCCACATTCCATCCTGGTATACTTAGCAATGTCCACTTGAAAAGAATGTGTATTCTCCAGTTGTTTAGTGAATTGTTCCACAAAATGGTTAATAAGAGTTAGTCAGATCTTCTATGTCTTTCCTGATTTAAAAAATCTATCAATTACTGACAGAAAGGTGTTAAAATCTCCAACTATAATTGAGGAGTTGTCTATTTTTCCATTTAATTCCATCAAGTCTTATTTCATGGTTTGAAGCTCTGTTGTTACACACATACAATTGTGATTCTTATGTCTTCCTGATGAATTACTTCTTGCATGATTATAACATAGCTCTCTTTATTGCAGTACTATCTCTGAAAAATACTTTTCCTTGAGTCTACTTTATCAATATTAACATAGCACCTGAAATTTTTGTTTACTTATTGCATCATGTATCTTTTTCTATTTTTACTTTCAAAAACATTGTGTGTGTCCATGTATGCATGTATGATATTCATCTATAAATATATATGGCATGCAATATATATATTTATCTCCTCTCTTGGAGATAGCATATAGTTGGGTCTTGCTTTTTTACCCAGTTTGAAAATCTCTGCATTAGTTGGAGTGTTTCTAGATGTCTTATTATAATTATTGAATGTGATTACTGATATGCTTTAAGTCTACCATTTCATTACTTTGCTTTCTGCCTGTGCTCCCTGTTCTTTGTTCCCCTATTCCTCCTTTTGTCTGTTTTTGAACAAACCACTGTAAAAACACACAAAATCATTTTAATTTATCTGCTCCCTTTTACTTATACCACTTTCCACTAAACTTTTAATGGTCACTCTAGAGATTTCAATATATATCCTTAACTTTTCTCAGTCTACTTAACATCAACACTGATCACTTCATATAAAATGTAGTAACTATACAATCTGTGGATTGCCTCTTTTTTTTAACAAAATTTTTTAAATTTTCACCAAGTCCAAATTGTCTATTTTTTTCTTGGTGTCATATCTAAGAAATCATTGCCAGATCTAATGTCAGGAATTTTGTCCTGTTTTCTTCTAAAAGTTTTATAGTTTTAGTTCTTACATTTGTGTCCTTGACCCATTTTGACTTAATTTTTGTACATGGTGTTAGGTAAGGGTCTACTTCACTCTTCTGCATGTGGATATCCAGTTTTCCCAGCATTAACCATTAGTTCTAACAATACTTTTGTGGACTATTCAGGATTTTCTATATATAAGATCCTATCATCTGTAAACATAATTTTATTTATCCCTGCCTGATATGGATGTCTTTTATTTATTTTTCTTGCCTAATTGCTCTGGCTAGAACTTGTAGTACTTGAATGGAAGTGGTTAAAGTGGACATCTTTGCCTTGTTCCTAATCTTAAAGGAAAAGTTTTCAGTTTTAACTTCAATAACATACAAAAACTCTCCTCCTTTACAACTCTATCCTCACCTCTTTCATTTGTTAAGGTCACAAAATGGTATCTTTATACACTGTGTGCCTTCACACAGTGTATAATCTAATAATAATAATCTAGTATAATCTAATAATAATAATCTAATAATTCTTTTAAATGCATTAATCTCTTAAATTACATAGAAAAATATATGGAGTTACAGACCAAAGTTGTAATAATACTAGCTTTTAAACTACTATTTTTAAATGTATTAGTCTCTTTAATCATGTAGAAAACAAAAAGTGGAGTTACAAACCATTGTTACAATAATACTAGTTTTTAATAATTTCTCAGGTATTTAGCTTTACTGAGATCTTTACTTCTCCATATGGCTTCAAGTTACTATCTAGTGACCTTTCATTTCAATTTGCAAATACTGCATTTATTGCAGGGCAGGCCTAATGGTAACAAATCCCCTCAGCTTTTGTTTATCTGCTAATGTTTTAATTTCTCCCTCACTTTTGAAGGGCAGTCTTGGTAGATATAAAATTCTTGGTTGACAGGGGTTTTTTTTGTTGTTTTTTAGCACATTGAATATATCATCTCACCTTTTGGCATGGCCTCTGAAGTATCTGATGATAAATCTACTGATAATTTCACTGAGAAGCCCTTGGATGTGACATGTTGCTTCTCTCTGAATGCTTTCAACACTTCTCTCAGGCTACTTTCAATATTCTCTGTCTCTGTCTCTTGAAAAGTTTGATTATAATGTGTCTTACTGTGGTCTCTTTGAGTTCATCTTACTTGGAGTTAGTTGAGCTTCTTAGATGTTTATATTCATGTCTTTCCTCAAATTTGGGAAGTTTCAGCCAGTATTTCTTCAAAGATTCTCTCTGTTCCTTTATCTCTCTTTTCTCTTTCTGGGACTCCCAGAACATGTATGTTGGTCAACTTGCTGGTACCTACAGGTCCCTTAGGTTCTGTTCACTTTTCAATCTTTTTTCTTTCTGTTTCTCACACTTGATAATTTCCATCATCCTATCTTCAAGTTCACTGATTCTTCCGCCTGCTCAAATATGCCCTTCAATCCCGCTTGTGAATTATTCATTTCAGTAATTGTACTTTTCAGCTCTAAAATTCCATTTTGATTTCTTTTTAGATTTTCTAACTCTTTATTGATATTTTTATTTTCATACATCATTCTTGATTTTCCCCACATCTTCCTTTAGTTTTTTAAGGATCTTTAAGACAATTGCTTTAAAGTTTTGTCTAGTAGATCTGCCATCAGGGACAGTTTCTGATGCTTTCTTTTTTCCTTTGAAGGAGCCATATTTTCCTCTTTCTTTATATGTCTTGTGATTTTTGTTGCTGTTGTTGACAACTGGGCATTAGAGTCTAAAAATGTGGTAACTCTGGAAATTAGATTCTCCCCCTTCCCCCAGAGTTTGCTGTTTTCTGTTTTGTTTTTTAACGTAGGCAATATCTATGCTAAAGATCATATGTCTTAGCTGAGCCTGAGCCTGTCCCTGGGCATACATGGTGACTTTTCTAATTTCCACCATATACACAATTGCTTTTGAATGTTCATTTTTAATGTCTGGCTCCAAAAAGAGGAACAAGAGAAAAATAAAGAGGAAAGGTGCTGGCCCTTTAAATCCCCTGGATATCACTTCAACTGTAGGAAGAAGGGTTTGCAACAATGAAGGAGGTAAAATAACAATGGCGCCCAACTCTTTGCCCACACTTCTGAGATCAGTAGCCCCAACCTGTATCAGAGAACAGATACATAATGCTGGAGGTGACAGGTTCCCTTTTGCCCACTGCGGCTTCCACAAGTTGCATGCAAGCTGCTCCTGGAACATGTTCACAACTGCCTGCCAGGGGTCTGTGGATGAGGGAATTGTTTGCTACTACTGTACTAAGCAGAAATTGACAGAACTTAAATGAAATTTACTGTCTGAGCCTTCCTCTGAAAGTTGCAATCCTTCAATAGACTCCAGGGTTCTAAAATAGTTACATCACACAGAGTCTGCCAATGCAATTGTTGTCTAGGTAGAGAAAGAGATTCCTGGTGCTTCCTACCTTTCCAACTTCCCAGAATTCTATATAGAGTTCTTAAAACTCAACAATAAGTAAACAAAGAACTGAATAAAAATGTAGGTAATGGATATGAGCAGACACTTCACATTCAAATAAGTATATGAAAAGATGCTTAACACCACTGGTTATTAGGGAAAGAAATGCAAACTAAATTTATAATGAGGTACTACTAAACACATAATAGAATGGCTACAATAAAAATATCTTACAATTCTAAATGCAAGTCTCGTTCATTGCTACTGGGCATGCAAAATCATACAGCCACTTTGTAAAACATTGTGGCCATTCTTTTCAAACAAATGACCCAACAACCCCATTCCTAGATATTTACCCAAGAGAAATGAAAACTTATGTTCATACAAAATCTTGATTACAAATGTGTATAGGAGTTTTATATTAATCACCAAAACCTAGAAGACATCTTTCAACAGATGAATAAACAAACTATGGTATATCCTGAAAATGAAGTTCTACTCAGCAATAAAAAGGAACAAAGTATTGATTCATGCAGCTACATTAGTAAGTGAAGGAAGCCTTAAAACCTTACACCATTTTCTTTAGATTTATAGTGATTTTATAGATTTATAGTGAATGTGATTTATAGTGAATATTTTCTTTCCTTCTGGGCATGGGGAGCTCCAGAAACTGCATTCACTCTTTGTTTTGTGACTGTCTCCCAATAGAAACTCTGGATTCCTAGGCTCAAGCAAGATTCCCTAGTAGACAACAGTTTGAAAACACAGTTACAATTCAATGCTGGAGGAATCAAGTGCATCCTGTAAAATTCCACTGGGAGAAGACTCTTGGAAACTTGCATTTTATTCCTCCAGACTTCATCTGATGTGCTTTTTCCTTTTACTAATTTTGCTTTGTATCCTTTTGATGTAATAAATCATGAAAATAATGACTTCAGAAGCCTGTGAGTCCTTCTAGCAAAACACGGAACCTGAAAGTAGTCATGGGGACCACCAATGCCGTGTGCGTGCATGTTAGTATACATATACTTATATTCTAGTTTTGTCTACAGAGAGCCTAAAAGCAGGAAGCATGCCTTATAGCAACAGGATCTTGAGCTTGAAATAAATACCATTTGATTCTAGGGCCAAACAGGGAAAAATACAATATGAACCTGTGTATCATATAATCCTAGAAGTATAGAAGTGCTTTAAAAAAAAAGAGGATGAGGAGATGGGGGCATATCAAAAGGACACAGGCTCCCAATGGCCAACACTGGAACAATTTAAACAACAAAATAGTGATAGTGTTGATTATACACCAGTGAGTAAAATAAATTATCCATGAGATCATACTGATGTAAATAAAATAAGCAAACAAAGACAGAGTGAGAGAAGGGACAAATGGGTTTTTTTTGTTGTTTTTTTTTTAAAGATTTTATTTATTTGACAGGGAGAGACACAGCGAGAGAGGGGACACAAGCAGGAGCAGAGGGAGAAGGAGAACCGGACTCCCCGCTGAGCAAGGAGCCCAATGTGGGACTCGATCCCAGGACCCTGGGATCATGACCTGAGCCAAAGGCAGATGCTTAACGACAGAGCCACCCAGGCACCCGAGAAGGGACAAATCTTTAGAGAAGAATTTCAAATAATAAATGAAGAAAGATGAGGGAAATAGAAATTCACCATTAAAATACCAATAATTCTCTGCAGGCAAGATCCACAGATTAATGCTATAATTCTAGGGCAAAATTTTAAGGAGAAACAGAATATGTGCATAACCTTGAAACATCTACCCCCACATGTTTATTAAGAATTGTGGTGCTTTTTGGGCGCCTGGGTGGCTCAGTTGGTTAAGCGACTGCCTTCAGCTCAGGTCATGATCCCAGGGTCCTGGGATCGAGTCCCGCATTGGGCTCCCTGCTCTGCGGGGAGCCTGCTTCTCCCTCTCCCACTCCCCCTGCTTGTGTTCCCTCTCTCGCTGTGTCTCTCTCTGTCAAATAAATAAATAAAATCTTTTAAAAAAATTAAAAAAAAAAAAAAGAATTGTGGCGCTTTTTAACATAAGTCCAAAAATTCTTTGATATTTTTCCCATCAAGAGGTGGAACTTAATTCCACTTCTCACATGCTAGATTTAGTGATTTGCTTCTATTGAATAGAATACAGAAAGAGAAAAATATTGACTTTATGGCAGAGAAACCTGACAAGCATTACTTTAATCAAATATTCAAGGTTAACATAACCAATAATAAGTCATGTTGGTATCATGTGCTCCTAAAATGGTAAGAACACTTTGCTTCTATAGTATTCTTCCCTCTAACTCATAACCGAGTCTAATAATGACAAAATGTATTAAAATGTACCCATGGGATTTTAATTTATGGAGGTGAATAAGTGATGACTTGAAGAGGCTAATACCATTGAAAGAATTTATTACTTACAATTCCCAAGAGAAGCGGATATGCCATGCCAAGCAGGACCACAAAAGGAAGCACCACATTTGGTCAGGAGGCAGAAGTAGGAGCAAGGGGGAAGCATGGCCTAAAACTATGTATTTTCCATGGAACAGGCAAGACAGGACAGAAAAAACAGCTTAGGACTGGCTACTTCAAGTAACATCAACTGGCTCTGAGCCATAGGAGTGGTCTGGTACCTGGCCCTGGGTGATTTAAAATGGAGGAAATATTGGCTTGGTATGTGAGAGTTAGATAAAGGCGGTAGTTGAGAGTACAGACCAGAATAGGTTGGAGGGTTTATAGTATGATTTTCATGTACCTGTGAATGCTAGATCAAAGGGGAGATGCAAAGAACTCTGGCTGTTAGTCTGGCCCTGTGATCAACAGATGCCAAATAGATGAATACAGGATCTAAGAAAACACAGAACAAAGGACATTGTATAAACTCATATTGAACATTCTACAGAATACCTTGAGCAGTACTCTTCAAAATTATCTAAGTCATGAAAAATAAGAAAACACTGAGAGGGGCGCCTGGGTGGCTCAGTTGTTAAGCGTCTGCCTTCGGCTCAGGTCATGATCCCAGGGTCCTGGGATGGAGCCCCGCATCGGGCTCCCCGCTCAGCGGGAAGCCTGCTTCTTCCTCTCCCACTCCACCTGCTTGTGTTCTCTCTCTCGCTGTGTGTTTCTCTCAAATAAATAAATAAAATCTTAAAAAAAAAAAAAAAAAGAAAACACTGAGAAACTGTCTCATACTGGAGGAGACTAATAAAATAGAATGGTATGGTATCCAAAATTGGATCTTGGAACAAAAAGAAAATCAAGAAAATTTCTACTTTTGTAACAATACTGTACTAATATGAATTTCTTAGATATATGTACAATGATTATATAAAATATAAACATTAGGTTAAGGGTGTATGGAAACTCTTTATTCTATCTTCATAACACTTCTATAAGTTTAAAATTCATTCAAAATAAAAAGTTTAAATATAAATAGGTAAAATAAAAAACTTTGCCTTGACTCCACATTTGGCTCTATTATATTTCTCTCTTCCTTTCTTGGCAAAAATCCCTTGACAAAATTACCTAATCTTGAATTTTTTTATAATGCCTTTGTTGATAGTTTTTTAAGCACAAAAACTATTCAAGAGTTTTAAAAATAATTGTTCAATTTATTAAAATTACCAACTCAAAATCCAGTTGTTCCTTAAGAGTTTTTTATTTAGGTAAATTTACATATTGAAATACACATGTTTTCACAACATGATGACTTTTGATAAATGCATATACCCAGGTAATCCACATTTGTCTAGATATAGAACACTTTCATCACCCAGAAAAGTGCTCTTATGCCCCTTCCTAGGCTATATACCACTCCTCTCCCAGACTAAGTAATTTTTCTGATTTTTTTCACCATAGATTGGTTTTGCCTATTCTGGAACATCATATAAAATACATTACAGTATGAATATTCTGTGTCTGGCTTCTTCCATTCAGCAGAATGTTCTGGCTTCTTTCACTCATCCATATTGTTGTGGTTATCAATAGTTTGTTCTATGTTATTACTTGGAAGTATTCAATTTTATGAATACAACAGTTTGTTTATCCAATAAACAATGATGGACTTTTGGATTATTTCCACTTTTTAGCTATTATGAATGAAGGTGCTATACATTTTCTGTACGAGCCTTTTTGTAGACATATGATTTCATTTTGAGGGATAAATATATAAACTTGGAATTGTTCTCTATTATGAGAAACTGTCAGACATTTCCCAAAGTGGTTGTACCATTTTATAATTCCACAAGTAATATATGGGAGTCACACACCCTGACCAACATTTGGTCTTTTAAGTGTTTTAAATTTTAGTTATTCTAGTGTGTCAGTAGTGGTTTTTCATTGTAGTTTTACTTTTGCATTTCCCTGATAACTAGTGATAAGTATTCATGCACTTACCGTGCACTCATATATTTTCTTTTGTGAAGTAGCTATTCAAGTCACTTGCCCACTTTTTATTGTTTGTATTTATTAAGTAGGATTCCTTTGTCATTTGCCATATACTTTTAATAGACTTTCTTTTTTACAAAAGTTTTTGATTTACAGAAAAACTGAGAATATGGTACAGAGAGTTTCCATATACTCCTTCACCCAGTTTCCCCTATTACTAACATCTTACATTAGTATTGTACATTTGTTACAGTAAGTAGACTGGTATTGTTATATTATCAATAACTAAAATCCATAGTTTACTCAGATTTCCTTAGGTTTTTGTTTTGTTTTGTTTTTCTTTTTGTTTTTACCTAACATATTGCTGTTCCAGAATCCTATCCAGGATACTACACTGCATTTACTTGTCATGTCTCCCTGGGCTCCTCTTGGCTGTGAGTGCTGTGAGTTTCTTAGATTTCCTTTATTTTTATGATCTTTACAGTTTTGAGGTGTACTGGTCAAGTATTTTGTAGGATGTCCCTCTAATGGAATTTGTCTGATGTTCTCTCATGATTAGACTAGATATATGGGTTTGGAGATGAAGACCACAGCGGTAAAGTGCTGTTTTCTTCATACCATATCAAGGTACATATTATTAATATGGTTTATCACTGCTGATATTGACCTTGATCACCTGGCTGAGATAGTATTGTCAGATTTCTCCCCTGTATAGTCACTCTTTTTTTCCCCCTTTACACACTGTACTCTTTGGAAGGTAATCATTTATGCAGAGTGGAGAGTTAAGCTCTTTTAGAGCAGAGCATCTACATAAATCATTTAGAATTCTTCTGTAAGGGATATTTCTCTCTTTTTCTTCACTCACTTCCCTATTCAATCATTTACCTATATCCCTATAGACTTGTGATATTTATTTCCTTGCTAACAGAGCAAGGAGGTGGTTTTATACATTGTAATAGTTACATTCTCTTGTCACATCTGCATTCCTTCCTGGATCCCCCCAACCTCCTAAATGATTTCTTTTAATGCATACATTATGTTTCATTCTAGTGCTGTGAAGCTGTATGGGTTTTAACAAATGCATAATGTCATGTATCCACCATTACAGTATCATACAGAATAGTTTCACAGCCCTAAAAATATTGCCTGTCTTCAACTATTGAATTCTCCTTCCTTCCCCAAAAGCTCTGGCAACAACTGATCTTTTGCTGGTTGTATAGTTTTGCCTATTCCAGAAGGTCATGTAATTAGAATCATTTTCAGAATGGATTCTTTCACTTAGCAATATGCATGTAAGGCTTATCCATGTCTTTTAAATGGTTGATAGTTTTGTGGGGGGTTTTGCCGTTAAGTAATATTCCATTATATGAAAATACCACAGTTGGTTTATCCATTCACCTGTGCAAGTATCTTAGCTACCTTTAATTTTCTTATTTTCTTCCACTCTGTAACTAGACTATTCATTTTTTTTTCTTATTTTTTTTTATTCTTATGTTAATCCCCATACATTACATCATTAGTTCTAGATGAAGTGTTCCATGATTCATTGTTCATGCACAACACCCAGTGCTCCATGCAGAACATGCCCTCCTCAATACCCACCACCAGGCCAACCCATCCTCCCACCCCCCTCCCCTCTAGAACCCTCAGTTTGTTTTTCAGAGTCCATCTTCTCTCATGGTAGAAATTTTATATTTGATGAAGTTTAACATATGATTTTTTTCTTTTATGGCTATTGCTTTCTGTATCTTCTAAAAATTCTTTGCCTACTCCCAGGGTACACAGGTATTTTCCTCTATAAATTGCATTTTATGTTTATGTCCACAATCTATTTTCAATTAATTTTTATGTAGCATATGAGGTAGATACCGAGTTTCATTTTTTTTCGCTGATGTAAAATTCATGTAACAAAATCTATCATTTTAAAGTGTACAAATCTGTGGTATTTAGTACATTTCACAATGTATGCAACAACTGCCTCTATTAATTTATAACATTTTCATCACCCCAAAAGACAACCCTGTACCCATTAAGCAGTTCTTCCCCCATTCATTCTTCTTTCCAGCCCTGGCAAACATTATTCTGATTTCTATCTCTATGGTTTTACTTAATCTGGATATTTCATATAAATGTAATTACAGAATATGTGTCTGGCTTCTTTCCCATAGCATAATTTTGAGATTCACTCACATTGTAGCATGTACCAGTACTTTATTCCTTTTCATGGCTGGGTAACACTTCAATGTATGTATGTACCACATTTGTTTATCCATTCATCTGTTAATAAGACTTTTGGGTTGTTTCTACCTTTTGCCTATTCTGAATAGTGCTGCTATGAAATTTGTGTACAAATATTTGAGTATCTGCATTCAATTCTTTTGAGTTTATACCTAGAAGTGGAACTGCTGGTTTGTATGATAATTCTGTATTTAACTTTTTGAGAAACCACTAAACCACTTTGCACAGTGGCTGCACCATTTTACATTCTCACCAGCATGTACTGTGTTCTAATTTCTCCACATTCTCATCAATACTTGTTTCTTTTTTAAGTTATGGCCATTCTAATGGGTGTGAAGTAGTATCTCATTGTGGTTTTGATTTTCATTTCCCTACTGACTAATTAAGTTGAGCATCTTTTCATGTGCTTTTTGGATATTTCTATATTGTCCTTGGAGAAATGTCTATTCAAGTCTCTTGCCCATTTTAAAAAATGGCTGTCTTTTGCTATTTGAGGTTTTTTTTTTTTTTTGATTACTATAGTTTAATAATAAACCTTGAATTTCTTCAACCTTTTCTTATTTTTATAAATTATTTTTGTTATTATAGGTCCTTAGAATCTCCAAGTAAATATTAGAATAATCTTGTCATTTTCTATACAAAAATCTATTGGGATTTTTATTAGGATTGTATTTAATCTATGGATCAATTTAGGAAGCACTGACATTGTAATAATATTATGCCTCGTGATCCATGAACATGGTATATTTCTCCAATTATTTAGGTCTTCTTTAGTTTATCCTCAGAATACTTTGAATACTTTGTAGTTTTCAGTATATAGGCCTTATGCATATTTTATTTGTAAGTATTTAAATTTTTAGGATTATAAAGTTTCCCTCTTTTAAAATATTTAATTTTCGATTGTTTGTTGCCAACATAGAAATAAAAGTAACTTTCGTATTGGCCCTATATCCTCACTTATTAATTCTAGTAAACACACTTGTTAATTCTAGTCCGTTTAATGGATTCCTTGGGATTTTCAACAGAGTTGATCATGACATTATGAATAAAGTAACTTCTGATCTGTATACCTTTTATTTCTTTTTCTTACCTTGTTGCACTGGGTAGGATCTCTAATACAACATTGAATAGAAGTGGTTACAGTGAACATCCTTCCCTTGTTCCTGTTCTTAGAGGATATAGTAGACAGAATTCTAAAAATGTCCCCCCAAATTCCCATTCTCCCATTATTCAATCAAATACTAATCTAGGTACTGCTGTGTAGAGACTCTGAAGATGGAATTGAGGTTACTTATCAGCTAACCTTAAATTGGGAAGGTTATCCTATTAGGCCCAATGTAATTACATGAGCCCTTAAAAGTAGAAGAGAAAGGCAGAAAAGTCAGAGAGATGCTGAAGAAGTAGCAAAGGAAAGTCAGAGAGATTCAAAGCACTAGAAGAATTGGACTTGCCACTGCTGATTTTGAAGATGGAAGAAGTAGGCCATGAGACAAGTGGCTTCTACAAGCTGAGAACAATCTCCAAGTGACAGCCAGCAAGAAAACAGGAACCCCAGTACTACAACTGTGTGGAACTGAATTCTGCCAATCACCTGAATGATCTTGGAAGTAGATTCATCCTGAGGGCCTCCAGAAAAAAACACAGCCCTACTGATACCTTCAATTTGGCCTGCTAAAATCCAGGGCAGAAAACAGAGCCACACTGTGCATGGACTGCTGATGTAGAGAACTGAATTTTTAAGTGGGTGTTATTTTAGGGCACTTGTGTTAATTTTGTTATGGCCACAATAGAAAAGAAATATAGAGGGAACATATTCAGTATTTCACTGCTGAGTATTATGTTAGTTGTTGGTTTTTTTCACGGATGTTTTTTATTGTGTTAAAGAAGTTCCTTTGTATTCCTAGTTTGCTGAAATTTCTCAGGAATGGGTATAGAATTTTGTCTCAGATGCTATTTCTGTATCTATTGAGATGATCATATAGTTTTTCAACACTTTTCTGTTAATGTGGTGAATTACATTGATTTTTTTTCTTTTTAATTAATATTTAGGAAAGTTATGATAATAAATGGAACTTTTCATATAAGGATATAAAGGAATAGGTTTGTGAAAGAACCTTTACTATGGCATGTCAAAATTATTTATGCTGAGTTGATGAATACTGATGCTTACTTTTTAGAATAACAGCTTTGAGGCATAATTCATATATCATAAAATTCCCCTTGTAAAGTGTACAATTCAGTGATTTTTTTAGTATATTCAGAGTTATGCAACCATCACACTAATTTTGGTACATTTTCATCACCCCAAAATGTACCCACTGGCAGTAATTTATTCTCCTCTCCATCCAGGTCCTGGCAACCAATATCTACTGTCTGTTTCTATGGACTTGCTTAGACACTTCATATAAATGGGATTATTCAATATGCAGCCTTTTGTGGCTGACTTTTTTCATGTAGCATAGTTTTTCAAGGCTCATCCACATTGTACTATTAATAAGTACTTCATTCCTTTTTATTGTGGAATATTTTCCATTATATAGGATATAATGGAATATTATATGACTAGGTGTGGAATTGCTCAGTCAAATGCTGACTCTGTTTTTAACATTTTGAGAAACTGCCAAGCTGTTTTCCAACGTGGCAACACTATTTTACAGTCTCACTAGCAATGTATGAAGGTTCTAATTTATCCACATCCTATCAACAGTTATTATTGTCTGTGTTTTTCATTTCAGCCATCATGTGGGTGTATAGTGCATTTTGCTGGTAACTAATGATGTTGATAATCTTTTTATGTGCTTAACTGCCATTTCTGTATCTTCCTTGGATAAATGTCTATTCAAATCCTTTGCCAATTTAAAAAATTGGGTCATTCATCTGTTTATTAAGTTGAAGAGTTCTTTATTATATTCTGGATACAAATCTGTTATCAGACATATAATTTGCAAATATTTTCTTCCATTTCATGGGTTTTCTTTTCACTTTCTCAATGGTGTTCTTTGAAGTGCAAATATTTTTTAACTTTGATGAAGTCCAATTCATCTTTTTAATCCTTGTACTTCTGGTGTCAAATCTAAGAAACCAGTGCCTAATTCAAGGTCATAAAGATCCATTTACTACTACATTGGTAAATATTTAAATATTGAACAAACCCTTGCATTCCTGAGGTGAGTCCCTCTTGACTTCTTCATCATGATGTATTACCCTTTTTTACATATGGTGGATTCAACCTGCTAATATTTTGTTAAGGATTCCAGCATCTATCTTCATAAAGAATATTGGATTATAATTTTCTTGTAATTGTCAGGAGTTGGAAACAGATTTATGCTGGCCTCAAAAAATGAGTTGGGGAATGTTCACTTCTCATTTTCTAGAAGAGTTTATGTGAACTTGGCATTACTTCTTCCTGAGAATTTTGACAGACTCAGTAGAAGACATCTGGATATTTACTTATGGAAAGGTTTATGATAATGAGTTTAACTTAAAAAAATTAAAAATAGGGCTATTTTGATCTTCCATTTTACCTTGTGTCCATTTAGATATATATTGCATTTTTCAAGGATTCACCCATTTCATCTAAGTTGTTAAAAATATTGCCATAAGTTGGTTATAATACTACTATCTTTTTATTATGTATACGATCTATGGTGATATCCCTTCTATCATTCCTGATGTTGGTCATGTGCATATTCTTTCTTTTTTTTTTTAATTTACCAGCCTAGCTAGGATTTTATCAATTTAACTAATGTTTTCTTTTCTTTTTTTTTTGTAGTTTTTAATTTTATTATGTTATGTTAGTCACCATACAATACATCATTAGTTTTTGATGTAGTGATCCACGATCCATTGTTTTCGTATAACACCCAGTGCTCCATGCAGTACATGCCCTCCTTAATACCCATCACCAGGTTAACCAATCCCCCCTCCCTCCTCCCCTCTAAAACCATGTTTGTTTCTCAGGTCCATAGTCTCTCATGGTTCATCTCTCCCTCCAATTCCCCCCACCCATTTTTCCCTTCCTTCCCCTAATGTCCTCCATGCTATTCCTTATGTTCCACAAATAAGTGAAACCATATGATAATTGACTTTCTCTGCTTGACTTATTTCACTTAGCATAATCTCCTCCAGTCCCATCCATGTTGATGTAAAAGTTAGATACTCATCTTTTCTAATGGCTGAATAATATTCCATTGTATATATGAACCACATCTTCTTTATCCATTCATCTGTTGAAGGGCATCTCGCTCTTTCCACAGTTTGGCTATTGTGGACATTGCTGCTATGAACATTGGGGTGCATATGGCCCTTCTTTTCACTACATCTGTGTCTTT
>NC_138369.1:107575229-107666963 GCF_054177405.1 Leptonychotes weddellii | reverse complement strand
GGCTTTCCGTGTCTCGTCCACAAGTCAGAGCAGAAGAGACCGTTTCCAACCCTCTGTCTCAGAGCAGAGAGACTGCAGTCTGTTCTTCAGTGAGCTCTCTAAGCCACACCATCTCTGTTTCTGTGCATGCTGCTATAAACTGCAGCAGCCTGGGTTGTGCGCCCCTCTGCAGCGCTCCCAGTCCTGCCTCCAGGTCAGGGCACGTCTCTGCCCTTTGTGCTTCTAAAACCGCCAGCTGCTCCCAATTCGTGCACGTGCGACTCTGCCGCTTGGGGTTTCCACCCCCGGGGGCTGCAGTTCACCAGCGCGACCCCGGCGCACCGGGTTTCTGTCTCAGAGGCTGCAGTTCGTGTGCGCACGACCGTCGCTCCGGTTTCTGTCCGGGGGGCCTGCAGTTCGCGTGCGCGCGACCCCGCCGTCTGGTTTTCCACCCGGGGAGCTGCCGTAAAGTTCTTTCCCAACGCTACCGGTCTGCGAGTCTGTGCCCCGTCCACAGCGCGCGAGGCTGTCACTCACCGGCGGTGTAGGATCCCCACGTCCAGGCACCCTCCTGCCTCCGTTTATCCTCCAATATCTGCCCACAGAATCATGGCTCTCCGCTTCGTACCTCAAAACCAACTGCCTGCGGTATTCTGTTTGTAGAGATCCAGATCTTCTTACATCTCAGGCTGGTTTCATGGGTGCTCAGAGTGGTCTGGTAGATATCCAGCTCAATTTTGGGGACCAGTTGAAATAGGGTCCCCTACTCCTCCGCCATCTTTCCCCCCTCTGTTTTCAATAACAAACATTCAGCATTGGCTATTTCCTCTATTTTTTAAATACCTCATGGAGCTCATGCTTATATTTTTGTTTTCCTCCCTCTACTTACTCTAGATCATGGGTTTGCAAACTACATCTCACAGGACAAATCTAGCCCACTTTTTGTTTTTGTAAGTAAACTTTTATTGAAATAAAGTCATGCTCATGCATTTATATTTTGTTTATGCTTTAAGTTGAGTAGCTCCGATAGACAGTGTATGGCCTCCAAAGCACGAAGTATTTATCGTCTGGCCTTTAACTGGAGAAGTTTGCAGACCTCTGCTATATATTTACTTTGCCTTTCTTTCACTAGCATAAGGTGGAAATCTATGCCATTGATTTAAAATTTTTCTCCTTTTCTAAAATAAACACTTAAAGCTATCACTTTTTTCTCTAAAGGTAGTTTAACTATAGCCCACAAATTTTAATATATTGTATTTTTGTTATTCAATTTAAAATATTTTTCTCATTTTCCTTGTTTTTTCTACTTTAATCTACAGGTTACATGCAAATATCTTAATTTCTAAACATTTTCAGTTTTTAAATATATCTTTTATTTATTTATTTATTTTTAAAGATTTTATTTATTTATTTGAGACAGAGAGAATGAGAGAGAGAGAGAGAGCACATGAGAGGGGGGAGGGTCAGAGGGAGAAGCAGGCTCCCTGCCGAGCAGAGAGCCCGATGCGGGACTCGATCCAGGGACTCCAGGATCATGACCTGAGCTGAAGGCAGTCGCTTAACCAACTGAGCCACCCAGGCGCCCTTAAATATATCTTATTGATTTCCAATTTAATTCCACTAAGGTCAGCCAATGGTTTTGGAAAATTGATCAAGCATATTTTGGATGATGATCAATGTGTACTTGAGTTTAATGTATTCTACCAGTTTGAGGTTCAGCACTCTAAAAATGTCCATTAGATCAAGATGGATTATGATGTTCAGTTACACCACATTCTTAATGATGCTGTGTCTATTGTTTCATATATTGCCGAGAGAAGTATTTTAAAATACCCAACTATGATTGTAGACTAGGCTATGTATTTAGTTCTGCCAGTTTTTGCTTCATGTATATGACTAATATACACACTTAAATTAGATTTTCCTAATGATTTGATCCTTTTATTATTATGCAATGTTTCTTTTCCTTTGGTAATACTCTTGTCTTGAGGTCTACATTATCTGATATCAGTAAAGCCACTCCAACTTTTTAATGCTTACTGTTTGACTGGCATCTTTTTTAAATCCCTTTGTTTTCAACCTATATGTATCTTTATTTTTAAAGTGTATCTGGTAGATGGCATATAGCTGGGTATGAGATTCTCCAGTCTGATAATCTCTGCCTTTTAATTGGAATGTTTAATCCATTTATATTTATTGTAATTATTGATACGGTTAAATTAAATCTCTTTGTAATTTTTCCTATTTGCCCCCATCTAATTCTTTTGAAATTGATGACATATATTTAATCTAACATATCCAAAATATCATTTCAACATGTAACCAATATAGAACATTATTAGATAGTTTATCTTCTTTTTTTCAACTTTATTGAGGTATAATTGACAAATAAATTGTAAGAAAATTGAATTGTACATCATGATAAGATGATATACATATACATCATTCTGAAATGATTCCTTCCTCTAATTAATTAACATATCCATCATTTTTCATACTTAGGTTTTTGGGTTTTTTTTTTTTCTTTTGGTGAGAACATTTAAGTTCTACTCATACAATAGTGTTATCAACTGTAATTACCATGTTGTACATTAGATCCTTAGACCTTATTTATCTTATAGGTGAAAGTTTGTACCCTTTTACCAACTTCTCCCTATTTCCCCACCCCCCCATCCCCTGGCAAAAATAGTCTACTCTGTTTCTATGAGTTTTTGATTCCACTCATAATAGAATGTAAATGCAGTATTTGTCTTTCTCCATTTGGCTTACATCACTTAGAATAATGCCCTCGAGGTCCATCTGTGTGTTGCAAATAGAAACAGTTTGGGGTCTTATGTTCAAATCTCTAACCCATTTTGAGTTAATGTTCTGTGTGGTGTAAGATAGGGGTTCAGTTTCATTTTTTTGCATGTGGCTACCCAGTTTTTCCAATACCAATTGTTGAAAAGATTATCCTTTACCCATTGTATATTCATGCCTTTGTTAAAATTAATTGGCCATATAGACATGGGTTTATGCTGGCACCTTCTCTAGTCCATTGATCTATGTATCTGTTTTTATTCCCATACCATAGAGTTTTGATTACTATAGCTTTGCAATATAGTTTGAAGTCAAAAAGTGTGATGCCTCCAGCTTTGTTCTTGTCAAGATTACTTTAGCTACTTGGGGTCTTTTATGATTCCATGCAAACTGAAGGAGTTTCTCTTTATGTGAAAAATGCCATTGGAATTTTGATAGGATTTGCATTGAATTTGTACATTGCTTTGGGTAGTATGGCATTTTAATAATACTCATTCTTCTAATCCATGAACACAGAAATATTTCCATTTATTTGTGTTTTTCTCAATTTCTTTCATCAACATCTTATAGTTATCAGTATACAGGTCCTTTCACCACTTTGGTTAAATTTATTGCTAAATATTTTATTATTGTGATGCAATTAGAAATGGATCATTTTCTTAATTTCTCTGATAGTTCATTGCTAGTGTACAGAAACAGAACTATTTTTCTATATTAATTTTGTGTCCAACTTTACTGATTTCATTTATTCTAACAGTTTTTTGGTAGAGACCTTAGGGTTTCCTATATGCAATATAATATCATCTGCAAATAGAGATAATTTTGCTTCTTTTCCAATATGGATGCCATTTATTACTTTTCTTACCTAATTTCTCTGGTTAGGACTTCCAATACTATGTTGAATAAAGGTGGTGAGAGTGGGTATCCTTGTCTTGTTCCTGATTTTAGAGGAATAGCTTACAGCTTTTCACCATTAAGATATTAACCATGATACCACAATTTTCTCATCTATTAAGTCTTTATACCCCCAATCCCTTTGCCTAAAATGCTCTTTCCAAAACCCTCCTCATTGCCAACTTCTACTCATTTTTCTCATGTCAGATTGATATATTCACTCCTAAAGAAGCAGTCTTGAAATTTTTTAGACCTGCGATGTCCAATGTGATAGCCACCAGTCATAAATACCTACTGAGCACTTAAAATATGAATAGTCTGAATTGAGATGTGCTCTACACAGGAGATTGAAGGCTCAGTTTAAAAAATTATAAAATTATCTTATTAATAATTTTATATTGGTTATATATGAGATATTTTGGATATATTGGGTTAAATAAAACATATTATTGAAATTTATTTTTATCTCTTTTTTAACATTTTTAATGTGGCTACAACAAAACTCAAAATTACATGTGGCTTACCTTATATTTCAGTTGGACAACACCTAGACTAGATGAGGAGGAGACCCTTTTTTCAATACCCTGTAGTTTTTTCTTTAGCAGTATTTATTTTATGTGTTAAAATTGGTAAATTGTATCCTGTAGTAGCCTGCAAGCACCTAATGAACAAGGGGCTGTCTTGATCAACATGGTAATTTCAGTGCTAAGGGTACTAAAATAAAAACAGTGAATCCCCATTATTCATAGACGTCATATTTGTGAATTTCCTATGCATTCAATTTACTTGTAATCAGTACTAGCGCTGCTTTCAGAGTCATTTATGGACAAGCACAGAACAGCAAAAGATAGAAGCCATCCAATGCATATTTTCCTAGCTGAGGTCAAACGAGGTGATGTTCTGCCTTCTTATTACAGCTGTCAAATTAAACAAGTGTTTCTTTTCAGTCTATTAGTGCCACTTCTCACATTTTTGTGACTTCTGTTGGTGACATGGCTATTTAAAATGGCCCTGAAGCATAGTGCTAAAATGCTGTAGTGTTTCTAAGCACAAGAAGACTGTGATGTGCCTTACAGAGAAAATACATGTGTTAGATAAGCTCCCTTCAGGCATAATTATAGTGCTGTTGGCTGTGAGTTAAATGTTAATGAATCAATACATATTAAATAAGGTGTTCTTAAACTAAAACATACATAAAATTATAAATTGGTCAGTTGACAAAAATGTTGTGACCAGAGGCTCACAGGAACCTAACTCTGCATTTCCCTTAGGAGCAATGGGTCAGTATTTGCTGATTCAGTATTCCAGCAACTTCACTAGAATTGACTGTATTTGTTGAATGAATGAAGCCAGATCATTTGATTCCAAATCCAAATCTTATGCAAATGCAGTAATGATGGTAGTTAAAGCAGTGATTGTGGACCAAACTGCCTAGAGTTCAATCTTGGCTCTCTGATTTGCCAGCTGTGTGATTTGGGGCAAATTACTCTTCTCTGCTTTTTTCTCACAATTAAAAATGTAGATAAAACAGTAGTTGTTAATGGTTGCCAGGGGCTGGGTGTGGGGGGAGGGGATGGCCACAAAGAGGCAGGAGGAAACTTTTGGAATGAGGCAAATATTCTTTGATTATTGTGGTAGTTACATAACTGCCTATGTTTTTTAAAACTCACAGAACTAAAAAGGGTAAATTTTACTTTGTATAAATTATAACTTAATAAACTTGAGGTTAAAAAAAGAGTAACAGTTAAGATTAAAGGAATAATGCACATAAAACATTTAATGCCCTACCCACTCACATAAATGCTAGCAATCATTCTAATAACATTAGATAGGGAAAAGTTAGGTGGTATAAGGAAAAGCAAAGTGGACTCATGAACCAGGGCTCTAATTTGACTCTTTCAAATATTAGCTATGGGCTGAATTCAGTTTATGGGAGTTCTCTTGCTTATTATAAAGGTTAAATTCCATGTGTGTGAAATATCTGTGCAAACGGTAGAGCCACATAGTAATGTGAGAAAGGAGACTAACTATTCATGAGACAGCAATACAAAATTACAGGAACACATAAACTGGGGAGTGTAAGTCACCTCTCCAAAGTAGAATGTAGTGCACTGTGAAATGGATTTCTTTTAAGAACCTTGGTCCTTAATCCTAGTCAAGTCTCTTTTGGCTCCTGGTCGATTATGAAGACAACCAACTGCTCTAATGGATTATGAAAATACCTCAAACTCAAAGGAATGCCAGCGCCAAGAGGAAAGAAGAGCCAAGTTTGTCAGAACTGGACTGGTCTGAGTTTCTGGACGGGATTATGCGGTAGGAGTCGGACACCCATTCACCTCCAACAACAGCCTAGTGTGAGGAATGGGCTGGGTCATTTCACACTGCTGTTTGGTTCTGGGATGTCTAAGCAGTTCCCACCCCTGAGGGCACTGCTGACCCTGCCCAGACACCCAGTGGCAATTACTGCCAGAATCTCACGGATGTCTGGGGTGCCGTGAGTCGGTGGGGCTGAGCCGGTAATAAAATACTGCACTTGGGCTCTTCCTCGAGGAACAAGTGTGGTTTCGACCACCAACCTGGGCCAGAAGTTCGACCCCAAAGTTCCCTCCAAAAGCACGCAGGACACCCATTGAATTCGCTTGCCTCGGGCGGCCTGACAACAGTCACATGACAACCACCAGGCACCTGAAGGCAAGGGCCACCAAGGGCGTGGTTTGGTTCTCGTTTTAACTTCGACTGGGACCAGAGTGCAACGAAACCCAAAAGTTTGAGGTAGCAAGTTTCCTTACCATTGAGTTCACCCTCGGCAACAGGACTCCAGAAAGTGCTCTTCACGCCGGAAATGCACTAATCCGCAGCACGTGGGGTTGCCAGGGCGCGCTTCACGTGACTGGGCGGGGCCTCATGAACCTTGTAACCAATGGTAGCCCGAGAGGGCGGTGCCTGTGACGCGCCTGGACCTATCCCGGAAGTGGGGCTGAGGTGGGGGCGGGAAAGGGCGGGGAGGCCGGGGTGTGGAAAGTGTGGCGGCCCCGCCCCGTCTCTTGGAACTGCCGGGGCCGCCACCGCTGTCGCCGCCGCAGCTGTAGGGGACCGGCGCCGGTGCGCAGGCGAGAGAATCTCTTCCCCTGCTGAAAGGTGAAGACAGGGGAGAAGCTGGTGGGGCCGGGACCAAAGCGAGGCAGGGCCGGAGAAGGCGGCGGGAGAAGGCGGCCAGAGCCGAATCCTGAACGAGGGAAGGAGGAAGGATGGATGGGGGAACGGAGGCGAGCGCGGGACCCGCCAGCGCTCAGGCCCATGCGGGGCCGGGCCCAGCCGGGCCGGGAATGCCGGCAGGACAAGGGGGCGCCTGAGAGGCCGGGGCGACGGCGCCGCAGCCTGGAGGGCGGAGTGCAAGCCCGCTGCCCGAGGGCCAGGTGCTGTTGGCCAGGTCCCGTTATCCCCATCCTTCACGGGGACGTGCGGCCTGGGCTGGGTCCCCCGCAGTGGGATAAGGGCGGCGGCGGAGGGCCGGGTGGCGCGGCGCGATGCGGGAAGGTCGCCGGCTCTTCTTGCGGTGGGACAATGGGGGTCAGGATTTGCTGCCTCCAGCGCGGGTGAGTGCCCAGGGCGGGTATATCCCCCACCCCCAGCGAGCTCATCTGCGACTTCCCTCCCCATCTCCCCACCTCCCCACCAATGGTTAGAAAAGTTTATAAGGAGGCCGGAGTTAGAAAGTGCCCACTATTCTTGGGTGGGTGTTTTATAAATGAAAAAAATCTATTGATCCATGATGCTTGGTACGTAACCTGTTCGAAATGCGATGTTTCCCTGGCTGCGTTCCCGTTGTTTTAAAAAGCAAACACAAACTTTTTGCGTAGTTCCCTCGGAAAAGCTACCATCTCCCCAGCCCACCATGGCGGATGAAATTGATTTCACTACTGGAGATGCTGGGGCTTCCAGCACTTACCCTATGCAGTGCTCGGCCCTGCGCAAAAACGGCTTCGTGGTTCTCAAAGGAAGACCATGCAAAATAGTGGAGATGTCAACTTCCAAAACTGGAAAGCACGGTCATGCCAAGGTAAGTGCCCTTCCAGATCTCTCTTTGCGTTGGGATTTTGATCATTTGCATTCCAGTACAGAACATGAGATTTCCATATTTATAACTTTGTTTGTAATAATTACATTTTTTTCTTACCACAATTTCGCGGTGACCAGCTATTGCTTTGAATACTGAAAGGTAGCATTTCCTTTTGGGGCCTTTATAATGTTTCATTAGCTGGTAATTGAAAATTACCTGAATCGTAGTGACTTGGAATATCCAATTTACAGATGAGAAAACCTGTTCTAACACAACTTCATTTCTCTTATGCACTCTTATAATTGAATTACTGGGCTGTGTATGATATTGGGTCTTGATATGTCATGAAATTGTTTAGTTGTTCACTGCTTCTCAATTTTATGACCACTGCATTTTTTTTTTAAGAAAATAAAATTAGCTGACCTTGGAAAGAGAAAGAATCTGTCATGATCAGCTTTGGTATTGTGCTCTTGTGTATATAATGAGTGATATACTTGGCAAAGATTAAGCAGGTTTCCTGTTCTCCCTTCCTTGTTAGGTTCACCTTGTTGGAATTGATATTTTCACTGGCAAAAAATATGAAGATATTTGCCCTTCTACTCACAACATGGATGTTCCAAATATTAAGAGAAATGATTATCAAGTGAGTACTAACTTCCTTTAAAATGCTGCTTTGTTTCCTAAAGTTGCAAATACATTCTACTATCAACTGTAATTTAACAAAACCTGGTAGTAGTTTTGTAGATTTTTCTAACCAAATATTAGGCACCACCTATCTTAGAAATTGGAAAAATAGTGATATTTAACCCTTGAACCTTATCTAGAATTATGGCTAATTTGCTGGGTTTTTTTTTTTTAACATTTTTGCATTTTTAAAAAGTTGGACATGTCTTATTATTTCTCAGACCACATGATTGCATATTGTGACTGAATAAGTTCAATGTTTAGTGAAACAGCTATTCAGTTTGTTGTAAAATATTTCCAATTTAGATAACTCCCTCCTGGATGTTTTATTTCTTTTTACTTCTCAAACCTAAGACTTTTAAGAAATCTTTGGAATTCATGTTCCACCAACCAAGTTTGTGTATTAATGAATGTGAATCAGAATTTGGTATTCTTAAATAGGGAAGTAAGTTGAAAGCCATTAATATAAAGAAAACATATGGCCACTACATGTGGTTAAGAAAATGCAAAACTATGTAATTGTTTTATTTACATTCAGTGACCATGCTGTGACCTTTAGTTGAATTATAGGTATAGACTTCCAACTTGTAGCTCCAATTATGCATTTGGATAGGTCATGTTTAATGATAGCATTTTGTTGTTTTGGAGTATTGGTGGTAACCAAACCATTGACCTCATAGGATGTGGGAGCTCAGATTAATCATAACTAAAGTCTTTCTTGTAAGTCTTCAATCTCACTGTTAAGCATACCATACATAGAATTCTGTTTGTTTTACACAGTGAAAAATATAAGTGTGACACTTAGATTTTTTTAATTCATTTTAAACTGATTTCTTACTATATCTTTTATTGTGTTATATAATTTTTCAAGCATGTTATCATCAACTGCAATTAACATATGATTTCCTTTTACTCTTTGTCCACATGTAAAAATATTTTTACATAGTTTTAATCTAGTAAGCAGTTTTGTATTTTCACTTTCCCACTTATGTTTTCTAGGTTGCTTTGGAGTCTTTGTAGAAATTTGAATTGTCTTATTATGATAATAGCATATGGGTTTTTTTAGTCAGGCAGTTGGGTTTGGATCTAGTTCTGTCAATTTCTACCTGGATGACCTTATTTAGACATGGCTTATAGTGGGTGCTCAATAAACATTTGTTAAATGCATAAGGCTAAGCATACACTTTTCTTGTGCCAAGAATGGATTTCTGTTTTCATCCTTGACATGTGAATGCTTTGAATGTTCAATATTCATTATATACATTAATATGCATTCAATATAGAACGCTTTTGTCTTTGAGTGTTTCAGAAAGATAGTATCAGTGATTCATCAGTAATTATTACTATGATCAAATTAATCATTGATTGGAGCTCAAGATTTAACATAAAGGAAAAATTTGGTTTGGGTTTTATTTAGGGATATAGCAGGGTGTAGGGGAATGAGGTAAGTGAGCACAAGATTTTAAATAAAAACAGGACCACTAACAGTGTCAAGTCACATAAGGAGCCTTAGGCAAAAAGGAAAAATCAGTAACTCAAATTCTGTCTTTATTTAAAATTTTGATATTTTGTTCATCATGGAATTTTTGCATTGATTCTAGTTTTAAAATATTTGTTTGATCACTGATGAATTTTTTTGGTGCCACCTTAAATTATGCACTCAAAATTAGTGCCTCACTTGCCTTATCCCATCTCAGCGTTTGGTATGTAGTCTACACTGTATCATGGATAAGAGAATGACTCAAGCCAGACAGGCTGGGTCCCAATCCTTACTTTAACACTTACTAATTATGTGACCTTAGTTGGCAGGTTACTTAACCTCTCACCTTTTTTTCTTTATTTATAAAATGAGGATAGGAATAATAAACTCCTCATGGGATCATTGTGAGGTTTAATTAGTTATTACTTAGAGCAGTGCCTTGCACAGTAAGTACTCAGTAAGCACACCTCTTTGTTATCAAGTCAGCCTATAATACTTATTCCTGTTCATTTAAAAAATTTAGCTCTGTGAGCCTTTTCAGTGATATTTATTGTGCTGTGGTGGTCTTCATGCACCTATCCACACCAAATAAATACAAGGTATGAACCTGGAGTTGGGAGGAAGAAGTTTCTATCAAAGACAATATTGGAACAATTGGCAAATTTGAATGGACTATATATTAAATAATATTTTAGCAATACTGTATTTTTTAATTTTGAAAAATAAGCTGATTATATAAGAGTTTGTCTTTCTTAGGAAAATACACTGAAGTATTTATTGCTAAAGAGTCATGATGTTTAAAACATACTCTCAAATGGTTCAGTAAAAAGAAGAAAAGAATAAGAATGTATCTTGTATGTATTTTATGTATTCCTATACACAGAAAGAGAAAAAATGCACATGTAGTTAAATGTTAACAGTGGGTGAGTCTGGGGAAAAGATATGGGATTTTGATGTGTTATTTTTGCAACTTTTCTGTATATCTGAAAATTTTTAAATAATTTATGTAAGAAGATAAAATAATTTTCATTATTTAATTCTATTTTTCTATAGTTTAGTTTTATTTTTGAAAATTTTAATTTTATTTCACATAGCAATTTATTTTAATAAGATGTTTAATTTTTAAAATATGTTGTTTTACTAGATGTTTTATATTGTCTATACATTTTTTATTTGAAATGCTTTTTCTTTCATCCCACAATTTAACTCATGAATTCTTAACTCTTTAGAAATAAAAACCACCATTATATAAATAAATACCAAGTATCAGTATTATTATTTGGCTTTTATGTTTCAGTCACTAATGACAGTGGAACTTTTAATTCTTGAAATAGACAAGTTCTACTTCAGGGAATTGCTAAAAGGGTCAAAATCAAAAAGATCTATCTTGTAAGCCTGCGGCTAATTGTTTAAAATTATACAATAAATGGTGTTGGGAAAACTGGACAGCCACATGCAAAAGAATGAAACTAGACTATATTGCACCATACACAAAAATTAACTCAAAATGGGTTAAAGACTTGAATGTAAGACCTGAAACCATTAAAGAAAACATTGGTGGTAAGCTTCTTTACATTGGTCTTGGCATTAAGTTTTTGGATCTGACAACAAAAGCAAAGGCAACAAAAGCAAAAATAAACAAGTGGGACTGCCTCAAACTAAGAAGCTTCTGTACAGCAAAGGAAACCATCAAGAAGATGAAAGTGCTGTCTACTGAATGGGAGAAAATATTTGCAAAACATATATCCAATAATATCCAAAATATATAACGAATTCAACTCAATAGCAAAAAAAAAAAAAACTGCAAGCAATTTGATTTAAAAATGGGCAGAGGATTTTAATAGACATTTTTCCAAAGAAGAGATACAGATGGTCAACAGGTACAGGAGAAGGAATTCAACATCACTAATTGCCAGGGAAATTCAAATTAAAATCACAATGAGATATCACCTCATACCTGTTAGAATGGCTATTATCAAAAAGACAAAAAGTAACGAGTGTTGGAGAAGATCTGGAGAAAAAGAACCTTCATGCACTGTTTCTGGGAATGTAAATTGGTGCAGCCACTATGGAAAACAATATGGAGGCTCCTTAAAAAATAAAAGTAGAACTACCATATGATCCTGGTATATCACTTCTGGGTATTTATATGAAGAAAATGTAAACACTAATTTCAAAAGATATATGCACCCAGAAGTTCATTGCAGCATTATTTACAATAGCCAAGATATGGAAACAATCTAAATGTCCATTAATGGACAAATGGATAAAGAAGATGTGATATATATATATGTGTATATATATATATATCATACATCATATATACATACATACATACATACATACACACACAGTAGACTACTACTCAGCCATCGAAAAGGAAATGCTGACATTTCCAACAACCTGGATGGTACTTGAATGTATTATGCTAAGTGAAATAAGTCAGAGAGAGAAAGATAAATAGTAGTATATGATTTCACTTACACATGAAATGTAAAAAACAAGTGAACAAAAGCAAAACAGAACTTATAGAGCAGATTAGTAGTTGGTTATTAGAAAGGAGGGAGGTGGGAGATGAGTGAAATGGGTAAAGGGGGTCAATTGTATGGTGATAGATGGTAACTAGACTTATTTTGATATCTATATACATAGTATGTACACTTTGTAGTGTACACAAAGATTGGTATGATCAAAAAAAACCACACTTCTGCCTCAACCTGCTTGTTTCTCACTCCTCTACCAACCACATTACAAATGTTTGAGTGGTGTAAAGATGAATTAAAAGTATTTGTGGTTGCTTTGTAGGGTAGTTTTTTGTTTTTGAGATTTTAGACATATGCAAAAGCTGAAATCTCTTGTTGGGGTATCTGTGGAAAGCCATAGCCAGATTTGGTTGGTAGTGCCATAGAAGAGAGCTTTGAAAACTATCTCTATAGTATGCTTGTGTTATGTCATAGCAATTATAGGGAGGTAAGGATCATATCTTTGACCCCTTTTGTGTTTGTCAATGTTCTGAACAACTGCCTTTTATAAAATCTGTTAGAATTATAGGCATACTGATGGTGTACATGCTTTGAGAATAAATGAGTATGGCCTGGCCATTTCCTCATTCCTATAATTTAAAAAAATTGAGTGATATCAAAACTCTGCCTTTTTGAAGGTTAGACTGGGTTTGTCTCATTAATACCATCAACAAGCTAGTGTTTGTCTTTTAAAAAATCTAATGTTGTTAGTAGTGAACTGAAGACCAAAAGTTTTCCACTGAAATTTGTTCATAATCAAATTATAAAACACATTGTAATCATAGAAAACTAAAATTAACTTTATGCCCATTAATGGGAAAACAGTTAAATCAGTTACAATCTATCTATGCAGTTGTGAAGTGGTTAAAGAGACTAAAGTAGGTCCATAGTTTCCAAGTTGGAAAGATTTCTAAGATGTATTTTTAAGTGAAAACAACTTGCTGAAAAATACCTGTAATGTCCCATTTATTTTTGTTCTTTTGTCTCAAAAAGTACATTTATTCAAAGAAAAAAAATGACAAGATGTCCATCCCATGGCTCCCTTCCCTCCCCACTCCTACCTCTCTTCAGCCCCCCATGGACTGAACCCTGGGTAGGGCTAGATAGCAGGGCAGCCCCTCAGATGAGGTCAACAACACTGAGCGGCATCTCCTCAATGGAGGTGTTGTAGAAGGTGTCGATGTCTTGAAGAGTTCTCTTGTCATCTTCTGTCACCATGTTAATGGCCACACCCTCACAGCCAAGTCATCCACCACGACCAATTCTGTAGATATAGTTTTACCCTTTGGTGGGAAGGTCATAGTTGGTGATTAAAGAAACCTGCTACCCATCAATCCTGTCCTAAGGGAGAGGACACCTTCAGCGTGTGAATGAGAAGAGGGCACAATCTATCCAGAAGGGATTGAAGTATATGTGTAGGTAGCCAAAGGAAGGCAAAGGGACAAACGTCCCCTCTCCCCCAACAACCTAAGGCATGCCAGATTTATTCCAAGTTGATACTTTCCTGAAGAGGGGCACGAGCAGGCCCCTTGGAAAGGGAATCACTTTAGATTCCCATTTATTTTTTTTAAAGCAACTATATTTGTATTGTGTACATAAATGTGAATTCTTCAGGACATACTATGTATATAGATTTGGGGGAAGGTGGTGTGCAGGAAGAAGTGAACTTACACTTTTAGTCTATACATCTTTTATACTTTTGTATGTTTAGCATCTTTAAGCTCTAAGAGTATATTAACGTATTACTGTGTAGCTGTACAAATTAATGTGGATTGCAACTTAACTATGTAAATATTACAAAGAGTGAATATAGTCTAATCCGTGCAAATGATATAATTTCTTTTAATAGCTAATATGCATTCAGGATGGTTACCTTTCCCTGCTGACAGAAACTGGTGAAGTTCGTGAGGATCTTAAGCTGCCAGAAGGTGAACTAGGTAAAGAAATAGAAGGAAAATACAATGCAGGTGAAGATGTACAGGTAAAGACCTATGGGAAGATTGCTTTTTATAAAAACTGTGGCCTAATCTAGTTAGCAAAAAATGCCAACTATGAAATGTAGTTCTTAAATACTGCTGAAATTGAGAATGATCTCTATAAGACAGTTTTCCCATGATACCCTTAGAGACCCATTACTGAAGAAAATATCAAAGTTCACTTTTTGCTAGATAAACACTGCCAGCCCCAAATTTGTTTTGAAGATGAGCATATGAGCTATTAAGTATGAGAAAGGGTGTTATGGGACTACTAAAGCGTGAAGGTGATTTACTCCATTATAACTCTCAGAAGTATAATATCTAATAATAAGTATTGAGGCATTTATAGCTCTTTTCTCCCTGTTCCCTGGAAGTTATCTTAAAAACCACAATTTGAGAAATTTTACTTCAGAAAACTGTAAAGAAAGTAGATTATCTGGACTTAGGATACCTCTTTCCAAAGTCAATGTGTATAAAATATCCACAAATATCCAGTATATAATAAATTAAATATATCTTATATATGTATTGCTTTCTGAATAACTTTTTGTCTGCATTTTTCCCTTCTAGGTGTCTGTTATGTGTGCAATGAGTGAAGAATACGCTGTAGCCATAAAGCCCTGCAAATAAATGGGAACATCAGGCATGAGCAAAATGTTTAGGTCTGGATCAACCACAGATCTAAAGTTTGGTTCTAAGTTGTCACCAAAGCTATGGCTTTCATAAGCAACCTCATTTCTTTTTAAATTGTTTTGAAATAACTGTACTGAATTAGTTTTGCAGGCAATTGGTAATTTAAAATAATCAAGCTGTGTAATTCTGTTTTTTTTTTTTTAATTTTGTAGGTGTCTTCCTTATAACTTTCTTGTGGTTTTCAGTGAGCCCAAGAAACAGATAAAATGGCTTTAGCAGATATGATTTGTCTGAGCAAATCATTCCTGAATTTTAGTTGATAATAAACCAGGGTTTTAAATCAGACAATGTAGCATCTAGTGGTATTGAAGTACCACATTTAAGTTGAATTGTTCTGTAATAATTTCAGACTTAATATAGAATAAGTAGATTATGGATTGGAATTGTCACAGCTTCAGCCTGTGTGTGGCAAGCACAAATCCTTAAACAGAAATAATGTTATCAAAAAGTGTCGGTTATCTTAGTAGGCATGTGCAGCCACCTGTATTACCTCAGTCATACTTTTCTTTGCCAAATTGTTGGAGGACTAAACATAACCTTCTATGTAGTGATTTTGATACTTGCTTGTGGTTGACAGAGAGGCATTGAACTGTCGGGTGACTATTCTTAGCTAGTCAGATTGTAAAGGAGTCTGCAAGGGACAGTGGCACAGGGGTTGGTTAGAGCTATTGGTCTTTACTGGAGGCCTGTGTAATCGGCATAAAAATAGGAAGTTTCTTTCTAGTTATGTTTTTGCTTTTTCCTTTTGTTCTCTCTCTGTATTTAAAGGAGTGGCCTGCTTTCTAGGGTACTATGTAGTGCTTTTTATTACTTACATTGAATAAATTGTTGGTATTTATAGTAGTCCCTCCTTTCCAACCATTTTTAAGGAGATTTTTTTTTGACATTAAAATATTTAGTTGTCAGACAAAAACTGGAAATTCTTACTTTAAATTGATTTGGAACATTTGTTAAATTTATGTACACTTTTTCTAAAGTGAAATGAAAGTAAATCATGGAAGAAGAGTTACTTTATGTGATAAGTATTATTTTACTTATTTTAAGAAGTACATGTATTTTTTCTGATTGTTATGTACTTAATTCAGTTACTGGTATGAAACATAACTAGGAAAGAATTCTACAAACCGAATTATTTTAAAAACTGTTTTTGGAGACACAGCTACATTTCTCTTTAGTCTTTTGGATCATATATATCTTATTTCCAGGACTCTGGACATGGTCACAGGGTTTGTGAGGACCTTTGACTTAATAACAATCATATTGAAATGAAACTTAGAACAAAATCACTACTTCAATAATACCTTCATTCTCTAAGACTGAGTATGGGACCTTTCCCATCATCTCTTGATCTCTGAAAAGCCTTTGTTTCTATTATCTAGAGGAAAACACATATGATGCTGTAACTGATCTAATCAGTGACTGAATATAGCATTAGGAATAGAAGATCCCAAAGGTTTTAGTTACTTAATTTGTGCACATTTTTAAATCTTGTATTGGCCTCAGCAAACCCATTTGGAAAAGAAACAAGAAATGCAAGGAGAATTCTAAAGCACAAGAAATACTGAGATTGTAGTCAATAATTTTAGTGTAACATTTTAGCTTTTGCCCATCTAAAGCACAATTAGGAATTAGGCTAAATTCTTTCCAGTATTCCGTTTAAATATCTACTACATACTGCTCTAGTTTTTTAGTACTCTGTACTGTGTGTTTTACTTGTTGCTGGTTGCATTGTTACCCACAGGAATCCCGGGAAGTTCTCAATCTGTGCTATTTGCTGGTCACTCATATGACCCCGGTTAACCATATTAGTGTTCTAGTTTACTATGAATTCTGGATTAGCATGCCCTTGTTGCTGTTCCTAACTTGTCAAACTTCACATAAATACATGTTCAATTGTGAGGTAAGCATATGTAAATTATAATAATGCATCTCTATCTTCATACCTTGAATGGCAAAAGCTTTTATGCATAAATATTTTAAGTACGATAATGAAGTGTAAATACTCTTCTGATATATAATTATAAGTATAGATTTTAAAGATATGGGACTGTTTATTTTCACATAAGTCAATACATGTTTCTCTAGAATAAAATATTTCCTTTAGTAAAGCTTTATAAATTATATTAAAAGGAAGCAGGTAAACATATTTTTTAACATAGAACAGAAGTGACTTCATTCTTTTTTGACATCAGAAATATTAAAAGTTCACTCCTAGTATTTGTTGTACTTTTTTGTAGCAAATGTTAAATATCACAGGTTACCATGTATAGAGTGTAGACTGTCCTGTTGATACAATGATACACCATTTTTGTCTGCAGGCATTTCACCAATTTATATACAATATTAACAAATGGAATATTTGTTTCTAGAGCAAAGTATTTTATTTCTACTGTGAAGACTTTGTTATATCTTATTTGCTACTACAAAGTTGTATACCCTCTGAAATAGATCACATCACTGCTACTTTGACTTAGCATTTGCATCATAAACATAATTATGATGTTTCTTTCATTCTCCCGACCAAGGGCTGTCTGTCACTTGAAATTGTTGCTAACCAAGCTCTTGAATCCGTTAACCGTTTATGGTACAAAATTCTGTACCAATGCTTTATAATGATTACCAAAACTCTCCTGCAGCCAGAGCGTGATATCTTTAATAGGAGATGCTATAATAAAATGTTTAGGCTATAAAATTTGGGGACACAATTTTTCATTATAGCACAATGTGAGTGTGTGCATATGCACACATAGCTTTGTATGTTTATTCTTTTTACAAAGTCCTTCCAACTCTTAAAAGTACTGTAGTCTGGTAGTGCCTCAAATGTTGGTAACTTTTTTTTTTTAATTTACAACTTTTCCAGAATTTGTTTTTGTAACTTTAAAGTTTCTCAATTAGATTATTTCTAGTTGAGCTGTAATTTGAATGCATTGTTCTCAGGGCTGTTTGTGCTAAGAGCTGAAGTTGCATTATTTTAAAGCTAACTGCCTGAAAGTATATTGCAAAATTTTCCCAAATTGTAATACAATGATACATGCAAATAAAAAATCCTTAATATCAACATACTTAACCTATATGCTAAGTATTAAAGAAAAAAATGGGAACATTGGTAACATCTGTACTGGAATCTTGCCATATTTTTTTCATTTTAGAATAGAATTTGGTAGTCTTATCTTAGAACTCAAACCTTAATGATGTATCTGAAAGCATCCCTTTGGCATGGACCCCAAAGATAGTTTTTAGAGCCAGACAAAGATGTAGTTGTTCTCAAACATATTTAGGGACAACAGATAACAAATTCATAATGCTCTTTTGTGTACATGAAAATGTTTACATACTGAATTCTATAATATGAACTGGAAACAAATTTACTATGAGAAAATGTGGCTCTTAAGCAGTATAAGAGCAAACTATAAGCATATTTCCATAAACTGTATGTTATACTGAACTGATCAACAGTTTAAAATTTTCTGACTTAGGCATAATATTTCATAGTTTTTAAGCCTTTTTTTCTCCTAGCATTCAGACAAGTAATAGACAACAAAGGCTATGAAAAATTTATTGTGGAAAAATCTTAAAATTGAGAAAATTCAATCTATTAACTTTAATCTATTAAATTTTTTTCCCTGAATTGGATATATGGCATCATTATTTGATTTTAGCAGGGAACATTTGGATTTAGCTTATGGAACACAGATGTTCTGTGAGAACATGACTTGAAGTCACTGTGTAATGTTTCTCCATTAAGTATACATCTGGACATCAACTTAAGTACCAAGTGAGGTCAAGTGCCTGAAAAGTGCTGCCTACATCTAATTAGCATGTTTTCCTTATGTGAAAGATGCATCTTATAGCAATGCATATCAGGCTTTCACCTGCTAGAAACATACTTGTTGCCAAACTTTACCAACCACCACTCTTCCTCTTGCCTTAGAATTGGGTGAAACCCCTATTTTACAATTGAGAGAAAGGTTCTTTTATTTATATGAAGTCCCTAAAACTATTTCTTGGCATTTGTAGACTTAGATTTATCTTAGTTTGAGATTGTATTTTTTAAAAACTCTAGACATTAAACTATATTCAGTGATGACTGTACAGCTTGTCTTAAGTCATAGTTATGATCTTTCTTGAGAGGAATTATTATGGTTAATACCTAATAAATAAGCACTCTTGTGCTTGTTATAAAATATAATGCAAATTACTAGTTCTATGCTAGTATAATGAAAATGACTAGTTCCATACTATTATGTACCAGTGTTCTCTCCAAAAAGGAAATAGTTGAAATGGCATTGTCTAATCCAGTGGCACTTTATTAGTAACACATTTTATTTGTTTTAGGTATAGGAGAATTCTTGCTTTTATCTACAGAGACTCATGTTTTAGCTAAAACTTTAAAATCGTAAGACCTGTAGTATGGATATTATAATTGTGCATTTTACATTTCAGAAATGGGTAAAATTCAAATATTGTCTTTGACTATACTAAAATGTTGAAATTCTTTATATTATAGATAATGAACATCAATTATAACTTTTTGTTACATTAAGATATATTTGTCTGGTAACTACATCAGTTATATTAAATAAAAATAAAGTTAACTTAATAGCTTGCCCTATTCTTGTACATATACATTCCTAAAACCATCTTCATACTAGAAAATAGTATGGATTAATGTGTTTAGCACTATTAAAAGAAAATCTAACTTGTTTTTACCATGTTTTCATAGTCTAGATCCTTACTAGAAAGCACCCTAGCTTTATGGCTGAGAATGTTAATTTTTAAATTTTTAAGTTTTTAATAGTTTTAAAATATGTAAAATAGTCCCATGGTTCAAAATTCTGTAATTACAAGAGTAAAAACATATTGCCATCTTCATCCTTTTCCTTCCATACTTCCAGAGACATTTAATGTAAGAGCAGTTAATGGTCCCTCCTCTACCCCTGACCTGCCAGACTCAGGTGTTCTCTACCAGCATTGCTGTTCTCTTTCCACAGTGATATGAATGGTGTGATGAGTCCCTGAGCAAACCCTTCCTCCTTTTTCCAATCCTATGTGTAATCAACACCATCTGGACATTTTCATCCCTAGATGGCTCAACCATTTCTTCCTTTTACACACGGTACCATTCTAGAACATCTCCCACTCCAACATGTGAGCCATGCCAAAAGACTACCATGGCAGTTGTGACCTCATATCCGTGGCCAGTTTATTGATATCCATACCCTTCCAAATCCAGTGAGATAATTGTGCAATACACAAAGTACCAGATTAGAGTCTTCCAGCTCTTAGTCCTACTCTTTTTGCCATTTGCAAATACCAGTAGCCTGGTCTCCCAGAGGGAGGCATGGGAGGAAAAAGAGTGAAAGGCTAATTATTTGTTATGTGTCAGCCTGTCTTAATCTCCTCTCTTCCATCCACAACCTTATAATTAAGCATTCTATCCAAATAGGAGGTGTCCTGTGGAATTGCCACATTTAGAACTCCTACTGTCTGTCTAAAGTGTGTGCTCCCCTGGGAATTTAAAACATCTATAGGCATACCACAGAGATATTGCAGGTTTGGTGTCAGACCACTGCAATAAAGCAAATATCAAAACAAAGTGAGTCAAATGTTAATTTTTTTGTTTCCCGTATATATAAAAGTTACGTTTACATTATAGCATGCAATCCCATTGTGTTTAAAAAGGCATTGTACGTACGTGAATTAAAAAATACTTTATTGCTAAAAAAATGCTAACCATCATCTGAGCTTTCAGCAAGTCATAATCTTTTTGTTGGTGTAGTTTTGCCTCGATGTTGATGGCTACTGACTGGTCAGGTTGGGTGTGGCAATTTCTTAAAATAAGGCAACAATGAAATTTGCTGTACTGATTAATTATCCCTTTAATAAACTATTTCTCTTCTCTTGATAGCATTTTACCTAGTAGAACATCTTTCAAAATTGGAGTCAGTCCTCTGAAACCTCAAACACTGCCGCTACAGTATCAACTAAGTTTATTTTATATTCTAAATCCCTTATTGTCATTTCAGTAATCTTTACAGCATCTTCACAAGGAGTAGATTTCATCTCAAGAAACCCACTTTCCTTGCTCATCCATAAAAAGCAATCCCCAATCCATTAAAGTTTTATGTGATTTCAGCAATTCAAATATAATAATGAAAAAGTGAAATATTGTCAGAATTATCAAAATGTGACACAGAAATATGAAGTAAGCAAATGGTGTTGGAAAAAATGATAGGTTTGCTGGACTCAGCTGTTATAACCTTCAATTTGTTAAAAAAAAAAAAAAAACCCAAAAACCAATACCTGTGACGTGCAATAAAGCAAAGCACAAGATGAGGTATGCTAGTATTCCCGTGATACATTCAACAGGATCAGTTGCAACCACTGAGTGTGTTTTGGGTAAAAAGGATCACCTACAAGGTTACATCAATTAATTGTCCGATTTGAGATTTATTTCTGGATCCAGTCAAAATAATTTTGGGGCCACACCCCTGGGCAGGTCCCAGCATCACAATGACTTGTATCCTAGTGTTTTGGAGGGCCAAAAAAGCTTGGCAACCTCAGTTGCCATCAGATCCCTAGCACAGATTATAATTAGCAGAATGAAAGCTCACCTACCTAACACTGATAGTATGTCTGCCCTTCTTTGTTCACAATTATGTGTATGAGTTTCACTTAAAAAATTGCTGTCCTCTAGTTCATTTTAATTGCTGTGCAATCAATGAGATAAATCTTTTGGAGATATTACATACGTATCACTAACACCCTGATATTAGGGAATATACCTTTCAAAGGCAAATGGAAATTTCATAATAAAGAATATTTAGGGCACAAAGAAAACAGTAGTTTCTATAAGGTAGAAATATTTAAAATAACACTCTGATACCAATTCCAAGTGAAATTAAAAACAAAATTGAAAAATAAGAAAACTCTTCTACCTGGAAATTTAAGGACCTGTTACATAATTCTGTGTTGAAAGGGAACTACAAACAGAAGCAATTCCTGAAAGACAATGATAGTGAAAACACTATATATCAGAATCTATATAAAGCAGTAGAAAAAAATATGTAGCCTTAACATCTATATCAATAAAAATGAAAGAATGAACATAAGTGAACTTAAAGTCCTAAATCAAACTAGAAAAATAACAGCAAAATAAACCAAAAGAGAGCACAAGGGAAGAAATGATAAAGATAAAAGCAGAAATTAGTGAGGTGAATAGAAAAATAGCACATTAAAAAATAAAATTCTGGTCCTTTGAAAAATTAACAAAACAACAAATCCCTGGTCAATTTATTTAAGGTGGAGGAAGAAAACACAAATAGAAAAAATGAGAAATACTAGGAGGAATGACTAATAATGCAGAGGAAATAAAAATAAAACATTTCATTCAAATAAATTTGAAAACCTAACTGATATAATTTCTTAGGAAAATGTGGTTATTAGAATCAACCTCAGTAGAAATAGCCTAAACAGAACAATTTTAATAAAGAAATGAAAAGGTTATCAAGAAACCATCCCACAAAGATTTATAGATGTAGATATAGATGGAGGGAAAGAGAGGAAAAACAAATAATAAATTAATGGGGCAAAGTGTTAATAATAGGTAAAAATATGAATAAAGGATATATAGATACATGTATGTATCTTTATATCTTTTGTCCAGATTTCATGTATTTATATGTATGTGTGTGTTCTTTGAACTATTTTCATAATTTTTATAATTTTAGGTACAGTAATTATTTCAAAGTTTAATTCAGAAAACATGTATAGTACCATCTAATTTTTATAAATGAAGGTAATTACTTGTGTAATCTGAATGATTTATATTTATACATACACATTCACAAACATGCCCACAAAGCATTAGCTATTTCCAAACAAGTGGGATTTTAGATATTTTTATGCATTTTTTGTTTCTCTGTATTTCTTTCCATGAGCATTTCTTTTGACATAAGATACTAATTTTGTTAATTAAGAAGTTCCTTGGGGCGCCTGGGTGGCTCAGTCGGTTAAGCGGCTGCCTTAGGCTCAGGTCATGATCCCGGGGTCCTGGGATCGAGTCCCACGTCCGGCTCCCTGCTCAGCGGAGAGCCTGCTTCTCCCTCTCCCTCTGCCTGCCACTCTGCCTACTTGTGCTCTCTCTCTATCTCTCTGTCAAATGAATAAATAAAATCTTTAAAAAATAAAAAATAAAAAAAAGAAGTTCCTTAAAGCATTGTTTATAATAGTGTAAAAGTAGAAATAATTTAAATGGCCACCAATAGATGAATGACAAGCTAAAAACAAGAAAAAAATGACAAAAATTAAGCAATTACAAAAGATACTTACTCTCATCTCAAAGTTTGATCAATTATTCAGAATTCCTGTGGCACTAACAGGAAAATCTTACTTCTGAAATTGCTATTGTTAGAAATAATAAGAACAAATTATCACTAAAGTTTTTCCTAAATACACACTGAGAGAAAAGATGCATTGAAGCAAGCATAAATTTTTAATGATAGTTTTAAATGCTTTCTAATCAAATTAGTAAAGGAAAGACAAGCAGCAGTGATTTCAGTTCCTATTTCCCCTACCTGGTGCTCTTAACTTTCATTTATGAGTATTTGACAAACATTCAAGGTTGGAGGAGTTAAAAGCAATATTCTTCAGTGGTAATGAGTTTCTCTCAGTGCCTCATTGTCTGCACAGTTGGGCTGAACACATACTTTGTCAAAGCTGTGCAGTTTGCTTCCATAGGACTGTTTGTGCCATAATGTCATTTGAGTATTATTTTTCTGGAGATGGGTAGTGCTTTTCTATGTTGCATTCTAAGTAATTTCCCATTCACTATTTTTTTCTGCAGCTGTGGCTACTCTCATGTTTAACTCATCCACTGTTTCTGAGGTTTTCTATTTTTAATTTCTATAACTTATTTTCTTTTAGTCCTGGCCAATTTGATTGTTCCTGTTTCCCTTAACATATTTTAAATACTTTTAGCTTTTAAATATGTTCAAGACACTTATTTTATATTTTGTCTAATTCCAATGTATATTGGTCTGATTTCATAGGTTTTGGCAGGGTTGATTTTCATTCATAGTGGCTTGTTTTCCTATGTATTTAGTGATTTAAAAAAATTGTCAGTTCATACTTCTGTAAGTTTATCACAGGGAATCCTTTGTGCCTGGATCAAAAGTGCATTTCTACAAATAGCACCTGCATTTGCTTCTGCCTAGCACTACCAGTCCAAGCACACTTTAAACAACATTTTTAGATTGAAGCTTTTCCATGCTATTTGAGCTGAGCTCATCCTAGTTCCAAACTTATATGAGCATGCCTTGTCATTTCTGCCTCCAAAAAATTTTTACTTTCCACCAACTTAATCATACATTAGAAATTATAAACCTGTGTTTTAGCCCATTTTTCAAGGTGGCTACATATGGAGGGGTTTCTCCATGAAACTAATCTGCCATATTGTCCTTCTATATTTTATTTTATTGACTTATTCAAGCTCCAGAATCATGTAGATCAAATGACTGAAGTTTGTATTAGAAATATATCTCATATGTTACAGTATTTTATATTTGAATAACTGGAAAGGCAACTTCCCCTTATTCTAAATTGTATTGACTCTTTTCAGACATTTAATTCATATGTTTTAGAATCCATTGTCAAAATTAAAATATCTGGGAGAGGGGGGTTGACAGGCATTGTGTTCATACTGTATGTATAAAATTTGGGAAGCATTATGTACAATATTTAATCTTACCATCTGCACATTTCTAGTTAATATTCTTTTTAGGGTTTTCTCCCTAATTGGGAGAAATCTTTTTTTTTCCACTATAGTTTCCATCTAGTTATTTTGAGATTACTAGCTATTTTGAAACACATGTTTTTAATATCTCCTTTGTACAAATGACTTAACAGTTCTTTAGGGGTTTTTTTTGGTTTTGTTTGGTTTTGGTCATAACATGGAAGTCTGCCAAAAACAATGGAAATAAAATAGTGCCTCAATTAATGGCTTATTTTCAAAATACCCAATAGTGCATGGATCATTTCTGCTCTGCAGCCTGAGCAGCCCTTGAGGAGAAAATGCCAACTGCCTTTTTTCCCCTTAATGTTCGGAAAATAAGTGGAATTATTATGGTTCTTGAGGTAAACAACCAAAAAAAAAAATCTTCTTGAAATGGATTTCTCCCAGGAATTCAATACCTTTATTCAGACCCTACACATTATATGCTTCATTAAAGCATAGCTTCCACTATTACTAATCGCTGTCATAAAAGATATATGCAGTTGTCACTTTCTAGGGTCAGTCTCCAAATTAACAACAAAAGTCCACCCTATCCCTACCCCTGGCCCCCAGTATGATAGTTTCACCTCCATATAAAAAATTGCAAAACATTGAGAAGCATATCACTTTTCTGATCTGATGTCAACTTGCAATTCTTCAAAGTTCAAAAGCTATTTTTTCCTTTTGTCATCTAAACTATCACCACCCCACATCCACCCTCGTGTGCTTTGTCCATTTTAGTAGTTAGGTCTCAGCAAACATTCATTGAATTTTAATTGGGAAGCATTTTGGATGGAAGTCAAGAGTCCTGGGGTGTCATGAGCACACTATAAAGGAGCACACATGAGTTGTGTCTTTCCATAATGGCAGCTTTATTCAATCATAAAGCAAGGTTAACATAATTATAAAGCAGGTTCAGGATTCCAAACTCAATGACATTTCATTAGTGTTTAACTTGTTTTCTTACACATCACACATATTAAAGCACAAGAGAATCACATAACAAGATAAAACAAGGGGTAGGAAGTAAACCAAACGCAGTCATTTTGTGAGTGTGCAGTTGATATAAGGCCTCCCTTCGGTCTAAGCTCTCAGGACTTGCTACTTAAATATGTTCAAGCAGTGAAGATCTCTGTTCTGTCCCAAAACCATTTGGGCAGGGTCTTCAGGGCAGTTGCCTTTTTGATGTGGTCAGAAACGAAAGGGTCAGCATCTGGAAAGTCTTGACAGTTTCCTGCAAAAATCCTCCCTTTAAAGGAATTCAATCAGTCTAGACCTTTGTAGACCTCGTCTGGTTCTGCTGGTTATCAGTTTTTGGTATGGTCAGCCTGTGCTGGCTTCCAAGACATCTGGTCTTAGCTGCAATGCCCTTGGCTGCTTACATCACTGCTTGACCTAAGTTCTGCTTCACAGGAGTAACTCCATCTTAATTTCTACACAGGGTTAACTAAAACCCATGATAAAAGTGAAGCAACAGTGAACTCAACAAGTGAACAAGTAAGCAATACTTTTTTTTTCTTAAGAGTTTTTTCCTCGAGAATCTAGTTTATTTTGGCTCCCTCAAACAGTTATTTCCCTCAACGGTCATTTAGAAAACAAGACTCATAGACAAAACACAAATAAAGAAGTAACCTCGCCGTGGGGTCGTAATTACAGCGTAAGACAACCCAAAGCAACCTGAGAGCCTTGCCCTGATTGGAAAGAAGATCTAGGCGACTAGTGAAAGATGATTCCTCCATCCCTCGGTCGTGTTTATCTAGGAACTACCTCCCGTAACTGCGGAGACCTTTGTAGTCAACAGACGAACGTCGTCATTGGCGGAAAACCCTGAATCATTTTACTAAGGCAGCTAGCTGGCGCGCTCATGAAACTTGACCGCATCCGAAGCCTATCCTCCGCCTATCACGCCCGGGTTTCCTGGGTTACGGGCCTCCCCACGCTCTCTTCCGGGAGGCGGCGAGCATACGCTCTCGGCGCGTGACGCAGTACGTTTTGGTATAACTACGTGACGCGCGGCGGTCGCTTTCTCTTTGATCGCCCGACCGCCTTTCAAGATGGCGCCGGTGAGTGAGGGTGGGATTTTGGTGGGAGCATGTTACCCCAGTGTAGATGATTTTTGCCATCTAGCGAGTTGGGGATCTCTCATTTGAGATAAAGGGAGGGTAGAAATGGAGACTGGGTCAGGAACACAAGCACGATGGTAAGGTTCTCAGTTGTTTTTCGAGACAACCTGGCGACTGCCATGCGATCTAGTGGAGTTCTCGGTGGGCCCGGAGTTTGGATGAGTGGCGCTGGCCGCTCAAGGAAGGAGGTACAACGACGAACCGGACTAATGGGACAGCATTGAGCTATTTCTTTTCAATCTCGCTTCTAATAATGCCAATGCTAGCCTATTCGTTTGCTCTAGGAAGGAGATTGGGTAATCGGACCGGTCTGATGGCCTTGCCAGAGCGGAGGGAGCTCCGAGGCTACAAAAGTTTCAGAGAACTTTAGAACTAAATTGGGGAAGAAGTTTCTTTAATACCTCATGAAGAAACTTTTTAAAAGATAAAAGTCAAGACTCGCAGATGTAAAAGGAGCGTGCACCAAAGATTTTATGTTGTTAATTAATTAACAAGGGAATCAGTAAGGTATTTAAACCAATCCAAAGAGCATTTGAAAAGGTAGGTATATGCGACAATTTACCAGTTCAAAGTTTTGGATATTTGGGGGGCGGGGTACAAGTTACTCGGCTACCTAAAACCAAACTGGCATTAGTACTTGGTGTCCTTTTGGGTGGCTCTAATTTGGAGATGGCATCTTCTGATAAATACTGATTTGTCTGTTTTCAGTATATTGTCTGAATGTAATTGATAGTAGCCACAGCAGCATTTTACTTGGATAGCCCGATTATGCGTATTGGTCTGAGTGTTGGGTATGAAAAACTGAAGTTACGTAATTTTTTAAAATTGAAAGTCTTTACAGGACCTAAGGTCCCCTTCCCCTCTCTCACCTTTAACAACATAAGGATTTAATTCTCTAGACTTGAGTGGATAGAATATCCTCTTCTGGCACATAATTGAGGTTGGGCAAGGTAGTGTGTACTACCTGTGTCCCATAGGGCCTGGCCTGTAGTAAATAGTATCTGATAATTTAAAATTGAATGTCAGTGGTCTGGAAAATATTAAAAGCCCATAAAACTTAACTTGGTGATTGGAAAAGAATGGGCTTCATTAGACATTCAGTGGGTTTCAGTTTTAATTTACAATAGAAAGTAAGATTGATCCTTGTATTAATCTTTTCTGGTTGTAAATACAGGATTCTTTGGAATTTACTGATGAAGGGAACTAATAGTGGCTTGCCGTATGCTTCGAGCTTTCTTGAGTTTCGCACTTTTGAGACACTTGCATGGTGGGCAGGGAAAATTTCCTTTGGATTTTACAAAAACTTCGTTTAAACCAAGGAGTGTACCCCTTTTCACACAGCCTGGCTGAGAAAAAGGGTATATCCAATAGCTATGAAGCAATTTTTTAGAATTTTGGACCATTTCATATATATATGTATATAACATTACAGTACATTGTACATCTTTGGGCTGCTACAGATTTTAAAGTTTGTATATAAAGTGAGCAAAGTGAATAGTTGTAATTATGTGAACTATCTGTAGCAGAAAGACAAGAAGCCTAAGAAGTCAACCTGGAAATTTAATTTGGACCTTACCCATCCAGTAGAAGATGGAATTTTTGATTCGGGAAATTTTGTAAGTATCACTCTCCTCAGCTTGTTTTTATCATTGTAACAGAGTTCTTAATGATTAAAGTATGTAATATTTGATTTTAACCTAAGCTCTATTCCTAGGGTACCTTCCCTAGTGAATATCTAGGGTTTTCTTCCCTAGTTTTGCATGTTTTCTGTTTTAAAATAGGAACAGTTTCTACGGGAGAAGGTTAAAGTCAATGGAAAAACTGGAAATCTGGGGAATGTTGTTCACATTGAACGCTTCAAGAATAAAATCACAGTTGTTTCTGAGAAACAGTTCTCTAAAAGGTTGGTATTTGTTTCCCATAATACTTTAGGGAAATTATGGTAATTGTGAATATTTTATAGAATACATAATCCTTGTGTTTTCATAGGCAGGAGTAGATGTGTTGATGATAAGGTCAGGGAGATACAAACAAGTGTTTTGAACTTAATAATGGCCTATGTGAATGGAAAATATGTTCAGTAACTGGGCCAGTTGCTTAGGCTGGTTGTCAGTAAGCGTAATTTATTGCTGGAATATAGGCAAGTTATATACAGGGCTCCTGTCCAGTGCATGGTAGTCCCTGAAACCCAAATTATATATGAACTGTAACAATGTTAAATGTTTTAATATTAGAACATGTTGCAAGAAACATGTCTAATATGTAACATGAAAGTAATGTTCTGAAGTAATATAAATGTTTTCTTATACGTGTGGTTTTAAAGTTTTGGTGGTTTATTTAGTAGAGGCAGCCAGTCAAAGGTAAAGTCTAACATTTTGCCAGTTTTAGTTCGTTTAATTTACTTAAATACTAAGTATATGACGGCACTCTTGTAGGACTGGATAGCCAAGTAGGCAAGTACCTACCACTAAGGAGCTTAAATTCTAGTGGAAAGAGACGATGAAATATTAAGTAGTTGATAAGTGCTGTGTAAATGCATAAAAAGGATTTCAGGGTTGATATTTTTAGATAAGGTGGTCAAGAAAATCTCATCTAAATGAAGTGCTGGAGTGAGACAGGCAAATTAGGGAATTCCCAATTGTGGCTGAAAAAGACTGGTGGTGGAAGCTGAAGACTATGAACCTGTTGTGAGAATAGGTGAGCCGGTGGTGTTTTGGACTTAAGGAACAGTGCATGTTAGCTGTGGTTATGAATTCATCACTAGGGATTTGGGGATGAAAGATAATGTTCTCAAGGATCTTAGAGACATGAACATAATTATTATAAATGCAATCCTGTAATTGCTGTGTTGAAGGTAAGAGATAGGACATAAGAATTTGCAGAGAACCTGAGATGGAATGAAGTATTCCTAGCAGAGGGAACAACGTTAAGAAAGGACAGGGAAGCTCAAGTACTGCTTGATAGTTCAGAATTGATGTAAAGTGTAAATGAAAGAGAGTGGCTGGAGTGATGAAATTAGACCATGTTCAAAGCTTTATATAAGGACTGAGCCGTATGTTAATTGAAAATGTGTCAATAAACTTGTAAATGGATTCAGCCCTGTTGATAGATTTCCTTTTGTTGATCATGGAATTGAGGTTAGGGAGGTTGATAGTGGTGAAAGGAATGTTAACAATTAGTACATAATACATTTAAGGAATAAAATTGTACATTAAAAGGTAATCTGGTTATGGCAGTAAAACTGAAGGGGAAACTACTATTGCTCTTTTTAGCTTCAGCATAAAGGATGTTTATTTTAGGGATATGGGAGAATAGGGTTTGTAGGGCATCAACCTATTGTAATTGGGGTTGAATGGCCACCTTATTCTTAGATCCCCAACAACCTTGAACAATGTTGGATACAAATGAAATATTTTGGAGGGAACATTAAAGATAAATGAATACAACTGCATTATCTTCTATATAAGCCTTTGCATAGGAGATAATTGTATTTCTTAATGAAATTCTTGTCTTTATTTTAAAGGTATTTGAAATATCTTACCAAGAAATACCTTAAGAAGAACAATCTTCGTGATTGGCTTCGTGTGGTTGCATCTGACAAGGAGACTTACGAACTTCGTTATTTCCAGATTAGTCAAGATGAAGATGGATCTGAGTCTGAAGACTAGATGAAGCTGCCCCTTAAAGGGTTTTGCTTGTTAATAAAACAAATGAAGCATGGAAAAGAAAGAAACATCTAGAAATGGACTTTTAGTTTATTCATAAATAAAAAGCATTGTACTCTGTATGTTAAGTTTCTGCCTCTTTTATTTAAGTATATGCCATTTACATGATTCTGGGCTTTCCTTTGATAGTTTTTATAAGCAGTATTTAAATAGCCAATAGCTGGTAGAAATTTTTCAGAATTTCTGAAATTCATCCTTTTATGGGTGTCCTCAAGTTAAAGTATGTAGTGTTGTATAGGAAATACTGAAACACTGTATTGTGTATGACTTTATATAGTGAAATATTTAAAATTCTCTTGACAGACTTAAACATTTTTATAGTGTGTAAATTGCAATTCTGAGTGCCTAGAACAGTTCTTACACATATGCTTTTATTGAGTCACTCCTGCCCTCTGCTTCAGAGGATGCTGACTCCTAGTTAGTATAAAAGCTATGGGTGAGCATGGTACTGCTCTAAACCAATGTTTAATTGCCTATTAGACATCTCCAACCAGATGCCTTGTAGGTACTATAAATTCAAAACCTTCAAATCAGAACTCTTGATATCTTACTCACCAAATCTCCTGTGTTCCTTGTCTGTCCAACTCAGCCAGTTGGAATCTCGTCTCCTTTCTCAAGCTTCTCCCTGCTGGTAATTCTAAAAGTGGTGGTCATCTGTTGCTTAGTTCTCAGTGGATGGACCCTTTCCCCTAAATAAAGTAGCCTTTGAGCAAATAGAATGGTTTGGCAAAATCCAGATTGTGAGAGAGAGAGAATAATGGGAGAGAGGTACTGGAGCTGTATCAATTTTCTTGGTTTTCCAGTAGTCCCATGTGTCTCTTTCTACTTTTAACCTGAAAGTGGTGTCAGTACCTCAGATACTTGGGCCACGGGCCCTGATAGCAGTAGAAATAAAATAATGTCTTGACTATTAGAACCTAATGTACAGATTTACATGATTGGTTTGGGGAGTGTTGGGAATAATTTCATCAAGAGTGTCAATTCCCTTGACCATCAAGGACTTGTTGAGGTGCTCCCCAACATTAATGTTCTGCTCTAGTGCAGCGCCTTCGTTCTTTCCTAGTTGTAATAAGCCCTTAACGGCCCTGTTTGAATAGTTCACGTTTTCTACCAATAGTTACCAAGATCCTCCTGTCATTCTTTGTTGAGCATTGTGGATACAAGGGAGTAAAAACAGCCTACTCCTAGTATGGTTAGGGAAACACCAAATAATGCTATACAAACTGTTTCAAGTACAACAAAGGAGAGGAGTTTCTAAAAGCAATTTGATCTAGTCAGGGTAACGAAGTATTTGAGCTGACTTAAAACAGACATGGTATTAACTGGGAAAAGGGAAAAGGGTGTTTTGGGCAGAGGTAAAGTTCTCAGCACTTTGAGAATCTGGTTGGTATAGAGTACATTTGGAATAGAGTGGTGGTTATGAGGAAAATTTGGAAAGGTAAGGTGGAAACCAGCCCATGCAGGACAGAAAAACGTTTTAATCTTGAGAGCAATGGGAAGCTACTGAATTTTAAGTGAACAGTAATGTGATCCAATGAGATGTGCATTTTGAAAAAGATGTACGGCTGCATTGTGGAAAATCGTTTTCAGAGGGGTCATAGTAGATGCAAGGAGACCGGAAGGTATATGGCAGTATCCTGTGGCTATGGTAGGTGGCATTGGGGTGTTGGAGGAGATGGGGAAAAGTGGACAGATTTTAAGAGATTTCAGAAGATAAAATCTGGGACTTGGTGGTAGGGAGAAGAGTTGAGGGTGACATAATTGACTAGAAGATTGCATATGCTGAGTTTGGTCACAATAGGGGAAGGCAGGAGTAGGGGGGAAGTTCATTTTAGGCCAGGCTGAAGTTGAGGTCCACAAGATGTCCTTCTGAGGAAGGGTCTAAGTGAAGATGTCCACTAGTCTGTGCATAGGTGATAATAAACAGTGGGGAGGAGTGAAATTGCCTGTGGGGAGTGTAGAGTGAGGATTAAGTGTTGCAGACACCAAATGCCTCTATTCATCCCCTAGAGTGATCCTTCCAAATGATCTGATTGTGTTATTCAGATGTTTAAAATTATTCTTCAAAGTTAATTTAACATTAATGTGTGTTCAAGCCTGTGTACACTAAACCTTTAAGGAGTTGGCAGGTTAGTTGAGGCAAGCGAATTTATTTAACAATTTATTGAAAGCCATCTGCAGAATGCAGTATCACAAGTAGAAACACTTGTCTTTGTGAAGCTTATACTCCAGTGAGGAAGACAGATGGTAAAGTAAAATGTATGGTACATGGTAAATATTATGAGAAAAATAAGGGAGATAGGGAATGTAAGGAGGAAGGAGTGTTGCACTTGTAAATAGGGTCAGGAAAGGCTTTACCAAGAAGGGCTCAGCGTAAAGACCTAAAGGAGCTAGTGGATCCAACTAGATACTTATGGGAGAAGCATCCAGGCAGGCAGAAAGACTAGCAGAACAAAGGCCCTGAGGCAGGGGTGCCTCTGGTATATTCAAGGAACAATAAGATTTCTGTGATCTGAGCTGAATGTGTGGTGGAGAGTAGAAGGAGGTGAAATTAGAAAGGTGAGAGGTGTGTGTGTGCTTGGCAGAGGGTGGGTGGGGAGTGGAGGATGGGGTGTATGAGTTCCATTAAGCCAAAATGTAGCTGCTTAAAACTGTCAACTTACGGTTTCTGAGGGTCAAGAACCTAAGAAGCAGCTTAGCTGGGTGGGTCTGATTGAGGATTTCATGAAGTGAAAGGCTGTGAGCCTTGGCTGCAGTCATGTAAAAGTTAGCAAACTACTGCTTGTTTTTGCAAATAAAGTTTTATTGGAGCTGCAGTCCTGAACATTATTTTTCATATTGTATAAAATGGCAGAAGTGAATAGTTGCAATAGGGACTATAGGACCTGCAAGACCTAAACTATTTACTATCTGGCTCTTTAAGAAAATCTTTCTTTTGGGCTTGACTGGAGCTAATGATCTACTTCCAAGGTTGTTGGTAGAATATGTTTCTTGCCAGGTGCATTCTGCATGGAGCTGCTCATGACATAGCAGCTGGTTTTTCCTAGAGTGAGTGATCCAAGCCAGGAGGAGAAAGCAACCAAGATGGAGGTTCCAGTGTTTATAACCTAATCTCAGAAGTATTATGCCATTGCTTCTCCTTTATTCTATTGAGCACAGAGACCAAACTTGGAAAAGTGAGAAGGGATTGCACAAGAATTTGAACACCAGGAGGTGGGGATCTATCCAAGGCCATCTTGGAGGCTGGCTACTACAGGAGATATCAAGTAGGAAGAGCTGTGCAGGCCATCTGCTTCAGCTATTTTCCTGAGTACAATGAGGAACTACTAGTAGACTTGAGCTGAGAAGTGTTATCTGACATATTTTAAATGAATGATTACAGTGGAGTATTTTGTTAGTCTATGGTAAGAAGCTACGGGAATTCAGAGAATCTCAGACTAGGCATTCTGGCACGTGACTTCACAGTTTGGAAGCTATGAAGAATAAAGTCTTTCTGAAGGGCTAAAAGAGTCTCAGATTTTCTTTGCCTTGCAGCATCTCTACATGAACTGAAAAGTTTTTTTTTTAACTTGATTGGTTTTTGTTTTTTAATTTTTTTAATTGGTATATATTTTTCCATTCAATTCTGCTATATGTATTTGTATCCATAAATAATATATAACATTGTTTTGTGTCATTTTATAATTTGCAAAGTGGTCCCAACCTATGTATATCCTTTTGAATTTATACACTGAGTACAATTGTTCATGAGATTTGTGTTGATACCGTACAGATCTGGTCAGGTTTTTTTTTTTTATTTCTATGTAGTTTTCCATTGTATGAATATTTACATTCCCTGTGATTACCAATATTATTTGAATTTATTTTTACTATTTTTATTTTGTGTTTTTCCTGTTTATGCTTTTCCCTTCCTGCCCTTATTTAGGGGGAAAGGGAGTATCATGTGTTCTTCTTCTTTTTTAATGGTTAACCTTATCTCCCAACCCCTACCTGCTGGCCCTCCACACATACAACCTCTGGCAACCACCAGTCTGTTCTTCATATCTATGGTCTTGGTGAATATATATTATATATATATTATATATATTATATATATAATACATATTCCACATATAAGAAAGATCACATAGTGTTTGTCTTTCTGGGACTTATATTTCATTTAGGATATTGCCCTCGACATCCATCCTTATCAAAAATGTCAAGATTTCATTCTTTTTTATGACTGAATAATATTCCATTGTGTGTGGGTATCACAATGTCTTTATCCATTGATGGACATTTACGTTGTTTCCGTATCTTGGCTATTATAAGTAATGCTGCAGTGAACATGGTGGTGCATCTATCCTTTTGACTTAGTGTCTTCATTTTCTTTGGGTAAATACCCAGAAGTGGAATTGCTAGATCATATAGTAGTTCTATTTTTAATTTTTTGAGGAATCTCCTTACTGTTGTCCATAGTGGCTGCACCGGTTTACAGTCCTACTAATAATGAATATCTTCACCAATACCTGTTATTTCTAGTCTTTCTGATAACAGCCATTTAACAGGTATGAGGTGATATCTCACTGTGGTTTTGATTTGCATTTCCATGATAATTAACGGTGTAGAGCATCTGTTCATGTCCTTGTTGGCCATTTGTATATCTTCTTAGGAAAAATGTCTATTCAGATCTTCTGCCCATTTTTTAATTGGATTCTTTTTTTTTTTTTTTTTGCTATTGAGTTGTATGAATTCATTATATATTTTGGATATTAACCTCTCATTAGGTATATGATTTGCATATATTGTCTCCCTTTCACTATGTTGCTTTTTCACTTTGTTGTTCATTTGTTGTTTATTTCATCCATAAACTTGTTTGTTTCTCTAAATTTTAGTGTTTAAAAAATAAGGACTCTTAAAGCATAACTATTCTACCATTATCACACCTATACCAAATGAACAATATTTTCTTATGTTATTCAATGTTCAGTCAATGCTAAATTTCCCCGTATACCTCATAACTTTTAAATTGTGCAAATCAAGGTTGTAATAAGATCCAAGTGTTACAATGAAATGATGTCTCTAAAACCGCCTTTAACCTAGAGATTCTGACTCTCTCTCTCTCTCTCCCTACCCCCTACTCCCCAATTTATTTGTTGATCAAACTGAGTCATTTGTTCTGTAGAATTTTCTGCAATCTGAATTTCCATGACACATACCCCCCCAATCCCAGTGGTGTCATTTAACATATTCCTCTGTCTGCTGTGTTTCCTGTGAATTGCTAGTTAGATCTAGAAGCTTGATCAAATATTAGATTCAAGATTGATTCTTTTTTGGCTAGAATACTTATAGCTGTCATTGTGTACATCTATTAAGAGTAATATAATGTTTGCTTTCCTCTTTTGTCATGTTTGCTCCGCTGATGACCACTGCCTAGATTCATCATTTCCCTAGGAGATGTCAAATGGGGAAACTCTTAATTCTATCATTCTTTTTTCATTTACTGGCTGGAATGCACTTAAAAGAGGTACTTTGCCTTATCAACCCCAAGGTACAGTTCCTTCCTATAAGGAAGATAGGATAAGTACTTGCTTCTTTTCTGTTATGTACTAATTTTTCAAGTTAAAATATTTGATATGTTTTACCCATTATAATTACTTTTATTGATACTCAAATGGTCCCATATTTGACCAATGGGAGCCTCTTCAACTTGGCTCTTGAGTCCTGTGACAGAACCTCATTAGCGTTTTATTGCTTCCTTGGTCTCTGGTATAAGATATTTTAGCTCTTCCAAATTTCCTTCCCCAGATCTGGAATTATCCATTTCTCCAAGGAGCTCTGGATCATGTTCTAGGTGCTAGACATGTTCATTGCTATTGTGTTGGTCATTGTTTCTCGGCCTTTTCAATGGACAGAGCAAGGAAATAAATACATGTTTGTTTTTCAAAATATGTAAGAAATTTATATTGATACTTCCAATTCAAATTTAGCACGACAGAGTTTTTACCTCATCTATTGTATCATCCTATTTCCTTTCTCCATGCTGGAAATTTCAATGGCACTAACATAAGTACTTACTTGCTTTACCTCATAATACGTACATAATAGTCCCCCAAAAGCAATACCAATATTACTTCCTGTAATATAATTACTTTACAGTTAAGATTGTTTTGCAGTTCTTTTTGTCCTTATGGTATATCCCACTAGGAATGAGCAAAGTCCTATGTTTGAAAGCCACTAGAAATGATTCATCTCTCTCTGGTTTTGGCACAAACTTGATATACAGGTTCATTTGTTTCATTTTACTTTGGACTTTTAAAAGTTTACTTAAAATCTTTTTGTATTTTATGATTCTGTAATATATTTACAAGGTTCCAAAGCCCAAAACAAATTATGTTCACAGAAGTCTAGCTCCTTGTATTAGTCCCCTTCATTCCAGGTCCTCCCTCCCCCTGCACATAACCATTTAAGAAGAAATTTATGGTTTATCCATCCACTTTTTTAAAAGGTATATACCATTATTTAAATGATAACTTACTGTACATTACCTTTTTTCACTTCATAATATCCTGGAGTCAGTCACTTCTGTGTGGATATAGCATAGTTTACTCAATCAGTTCCCTACTAATGGGCATTTGAGTTGTTTCCAACATTTTGCTATAATTAGTGCTGCAGTGAAAAGCCTCCTGCACATGCCTTTTCTTATTTTTGCCATTAAATCTCTGGAGTGGATTTGTAGAAGTGAGATTCCTAGGTCAAAAGATAAATGAATGTGTAATACGTATTGCCAAATCCTACCCCCCCCCCCCACTATCCTTCCTACCAGCAATGTATGAAAATGTCCCTTTTCCTGTGGACTTACCAACAGATTATAGTGTCCATTTTAAGTTTTTTGGTCTATCTGATAGATGAGACGTAGTTTTCAGGATAGTTTAAATTTTCATTTCTCTTAGGAGTGAGAAGGAGTGCCACTTCATAAATTAAGGACCATTTGCATTTCTTTTCCTGTGGGCTGCCTGCTGATATCTGTAGGACATACATGGGATTCTTGGTCTTTTTATTCTTTATTTTTAGAAGCTCCCTCTAGAGTAAGGCTATTAAACCCTTGTCTGTGATGCTTGTTGCACATTTTCTTTTGTCACCTGTCTTTTCCCCATATTGATGGTGTTTATTTTCTCTTGTTGCTTTAGAAGCATTATTTTTATTTTTATGTAATTCAATCTATTAATCTTTTCCTCATTACTTCAGGATTTTGAGCCATGGTTGAAGACTTCATTCATTTTCTTCCAGTGCTCATATGGTGTCACTTTTAAAATTTAAGTCTACCTTCTATTTTGAATTTATCCTGGTTTACAGTTTGACACGTAAATCCAACTTACATTTCTTTTTCCCATGTAGCTACCCACTTACACTGTTAACCCTGATTAAAAAGTACTGAGGAAGCGCGAATTAGCATTGATTTTCCTACTCGTCTGGAAATCCTTGTTTGTGGTTATGCTGAGGTGGTTGCAGTGTCTACACTGACAGCTTTAGTGTGCCCACTCTTTTACAAGCTGGATGATTTAAATGCCGGAAGGGCCACTCTTAAATGATACGTTACCATTTATAAAGGCTTCTTTTCTGATCTTTCAGCAGCCCTGGGTGGCATGATATTATCTTCCCCACTTTGCATATGAGGAAATGAGTCTCAGATGAACTGGCTTGCCCAAGATCACACCATGCCATCCATCTCTCAGTCCTTACCCAGTGCTTCTCCCATCCTGGGGCTGACCTACTTCTTCACTGCTCAAGGCCATGGTCAGGCACGGGGCAGTGGAGGACCCAAGGTCGAGACCCTGCCTGTGCTTCCTCCTGGCCCTATAACCTTGGCCTGAGCTCTTTGCAACCTCAGCTTCCTCATCTATATGTAAAGAAGTGGTTGCAAATAGGCCATTGTTTATCAGAGTTTAGTAACCCTGCCTCCTTTTGATAAATGGATACTTTGTGTTGCCCTGCTGGTTCTGATTGCCCTCCCCATGATATGACTGATGCATAAATATGCACACCAACCAAGGTGTTTTGGGATTTCTATTCCAAAACACAGCAAAATAATGTTCTTTAAATTTCCCAAATATAAACTTACAGCGTTAAATAAGTTTTTTTAAGACATGCATGCTCCTTGAGAGTAGCATATGCCCCCTCCCCAGCTTGATGTGGTGAAGTTTTTCCCTGCCCTAGGTTTCTTTTTTTTTTTTTTTAAGATTTTATTTATTTATTTGAGACAGAATGAGAGAGAGAGAGAGCACATGAGAGGGGGGAGGGTCAGAGGGAGAAGCGGGCTGATGCGGGACTCGATCCAGGGACTCCAGGATCATGACCTGAGCCGAAGGCAGTCGCTCAACCAACTGAGCCACCCAGGCGCCCCTCCCTGCCCTAGGTTTCTATGATTCAAAAAAACGGACTGGGAATCAGGGATCTACTAGCTCAGTTATGATTGATTGGATATGTTTTCCCCCAAGGGAGAGATCTATTTTTTTTTAAGATTGTATTTATTTATTTGTCAGAGAGAGAGAGAGCGAGCGCACAAGCAAGGGGAATGACAAGCAGAGAGAGAAGCAGGCTCCCCACTGAGCAAGGAGCCCCATGCGGGACTCAATCCCAGGACCCTGGGATCATGACCTGAGCCAAAGGCAGACGCTTCACCGACTGAGCCACTCAGGCATCCCAGGATCTATTAACATACAAATACTCTCTCCGTATCTCTCTGAGGCAGGGTGGTGAATTATACAGATCCCAGGCATGTCACAATTGTGGGGTCATTGATTTCTGTTCTGCCAGGCCCTGTCCTGAGAGCTTATGGGTGACTTAAGATATGTTCTCTGTACTCAAGGAGTCTGCAGTTCTAATGGGGGAAGCAAACATAGGAACAAACAACCTTAGGTAACTGTGGTTAGTGCCATGATAGAGACATAGCAAGGTGCTTTGGAAACACCTATACCATGAGCAGTGGGAAAGGGAATCCGGAATAGCCTTCTGGAGGATGTGGCTGACCCTGAGCTGTATTTAAGGAAGGACAGGAATTAATGGAACAAAGAAGAACAAAGGGATTCTAGGCTATGGAGGGGTGGTGCCAGTGGCTACTACTCACTGGGGGCCTTCTCTTTTAGAATCTTTATATCCTACATCTCATTTAATCTCTCTAGCCATCCTGCAAGTTAGCTATTACTTCCCTTTCGAACAAATCAGAAAAGCAAGGGCTGAGAGTGCTAAACACCCATGGTCACACAGGTTCCAAATTAACACCTCAACCCAGGCCTGCCTGAGTTCAATGCTCATGCTCTGTAAATGGCTCAGTGTAAACATGTTTCTAAACTTCTCTCTGCCAGGTAATCCTTTCTCACAGTGATGCACATTCAGCTGGCTCCATTCAGCTTCTTGGGAGAACCAAGTTCTGTTGTTGTTGTTGTTGTTTTTCCCCTGTCTGAGACCCACAAATTGGCTTGATAGAGGTTGTCTGGCAAACATGTTTGTTGTAATAAAATCAATCATGGGAGCTGGCCCACTGCTTGGAAGGAACAACAGGGAAGATTCCTTACTTCATCACCCCTATACTTTTAGGCATGAAACAAGCTTTTACAATGGGACTTTTTCTCTCCCTTTTCAGCTGAGGCCCCAAAAACTGAGAACAAAACTAAAGGTGTCAAATATGCCCACTTTCCAAAGTGAGGTGTTTACAGTCTCTGCAGAGCTTACAAAAGAGCTGCTCCAGTTCCAGTTTTGTAAGCCTTAGTTCACTACCTACATGCAGGACATATGAGAAGTTGAAGACTCCTGGATGTTTGACTCACCCTTGAGAAATTAAGGCCAAAGGCAGTGACCAGAGCAGTTACCCTACAATGGCAGAGTAATGAGAGGTGTGTTTCCACAAATGCAGGGATAAACGAGTGTTTCTTCTGGAACAGATGTGGTCCATAGGGAAGACCAGGCCTGGGTCAAGTTTTCGTCCACCTAATAGAACTACCTGGAAGAAAGACGGATCCTCAAATGAAAGGAATCTGTATAGAATGGGCCACCAAATACTCAGGGGCTACAGCTAGTAAGTGAAAAGTCTAGGAAAATGCATTGCCCAGGTCACAACTGTTGCAGCTAAGGATTCGCAGTGATAAATCTTTGAGAAATTCAGAAATGTATCCTTCAAGAGAAATAAAAAGCCTTAAACTTCTTGTCCAGAGATCCACACCACCAAACCATAGCTCTTAAGTCAGAACTTTTCTGCTCCTTCCTTTTTTCTGTGGCCCCCCCCCTGCATTTCCAGCCCAACCCTGGAGGAGCCAAAGGCAGCTACTGAGGTTGGGGGAGGGGCACACTTGGAACCTGGCACACAAATTAATCCCACCACCTTTTTCTCTTTGCTCAAGCTGCAACACAGGTGTGCTAACACTTCGACAGAATTTTTGGTTTACTTCTTTTCCTTCCTCACTAGACTGTGAATACTTCAAGGTCAAATTGATCTCTGTGTGCATTTCTGGGTAAACTCCTAAAACTACAAATGGATCCCAAGTCAACTAATTAACATGACTTTTTATTCATAAATGTGGAAGGATCAACCAAGGATCACCCAAAATGAATAAAACAAACAACATCACAGAAAAACAAATGAGATGAACAAATTGAAACAACTGACCCAGAAATGGAAATACAAGGGACAGAAGAAAGTTTTCCTCAGCCTAAAGGAAACTTGAATCCGCACACTGCAAGGGCCAACTGTAAGCCAGGCAGGATGTTCATGTGGAAAACCTCATACTTAGATACATCTTGAAGAAATTTCAGAACTCCAAAGGATAAAGAGAAAATCCTAAAAGCCTCCAGAAGGAAAACAAAACAAAGCAGTTTACCTGTGAAGAAATTATCTTGAATGGGACCTACCCAGGGTTTCACTAAGTTTAGCAGCAGGAACATCTGGTTTTAATTTTAAACTGTAGCCCTCATCAACCACAAGAGTCCTTTGCTATTCCTGGACTTCATGTCACAAAGAGCCTACACCAGATGATTTCTGGGGTCTTTTTCACCTCAGATCTGCTGCCGATTCTTGTTGCTAAACTCCAGAGCTGATCTTGCCATTGGAGTTTACCTGATGAACCCCACCAAGCCGCTCCACTCCATCATTCTACAACATGCACAGCTTTTTACTGCCTTATGCTTTAAAGGAGCATGTGCATTTGCTTCCTGAACACATGCTGATTCATCAATTCAATCTTTCTTGAGAACAGAAACAATAGTTTAAAGTATAGTACTCTGTAAATAGAAAACACACAATAAACATCTGTTGGATTAATCTACCAACAAACTCCCATGAGCATCTGCAGTGCGTCTTGCACCACACAACATCGCAGAACTCAGAAAAGACCCTTCAGATCTCCTCCCAGAGTTTATCGGACTGTGTAAAACAGGACTCTAGTTCCAAGTGAATGTAATAGGTAGTACAACAACAACAAAACGCATGGAAGAATGCTCAGTTAAGCAAAATTAAACAACATTTCCTCACTTGGGGACTTTTCAGGTCTTTATTTGTGAGCCTCCATGCATTGGTTTACAAAAATGTACAGCATTTCCTCAACATACTGCATGATAGAACATTTTTACTTACCAACTCAAGAAGCATATTCTCTAGGTCTATCTACTGGCTTCCAAGAAATGCAGTGGATAAAGAACATGTTAAATCACACCAGGATTCAATCAATTAGCCATATCTAGAATGTGAGACATTCTACAAGATAAATGACCAGTTTCTTCCACAACAAAGAAGTAGCATTAACCAAAGGGGATGAGGCTGTTGCAGAATAAAGAGACTTCAGAAAAAAATCAACCAAATATAATGTGTTGGATTATGATTCAAACAAATCAAATGTAAATGGATATTTTTGAGACAGCAAAGAAAATTGAACATGAACTGGGTATTAAAAAATGTAAGCATTACGCATTTAAAAACTTAACTGTTGCTAACTTTACTGGGTTTGATAGTGGTATTATGGTTATGTTTTTATCTGTTAAGAGTCAACCAAAATAAAAAGGTAAACTGAGGCAAGCTTAAATTACTAGTAATAGAGTTTATTGGGGGATAGCAGAAGAACTGCAGTTTGGAAAATGTATGTTCTAGAAGGTACAGGTGAGTCTGTTTGGGGTGGACTGTATTTATGGGCACAGAGTGCAAAGAGGGGGAGTCTAGCCAGAGTCCACACAGTAAGTTTATTGGCTTGAGGAGGGTGCGAGTTTCTTGGTGGATGTTCATTGGTCAGGAGATAAGTGTCAGTCTTCTGTAAATCAGGCATTTATAGGAAATCAATCTCTCAGTTAAGTGTTGTTTTCCTGAACGTGCATATGTAAGATCATTTCCTCTGGTTCCATTTTAGATTGCAATTCTTTCACAAAAGATACATACTGAAATATTTACAGCTAAAATGATAAAATGTCTGGGATTTTCTTTTAAATAAAAACTGGTAGTGCTTTGTTCCTCCGTATGAGTTTTTGTTACCTGAATGTCTTAACTTTGTAAATATTTGTTGTCCTTTACACATATGACTTGTGCACTTTTTGTGTGTAAGTTCCACTTCAAAAAATATTACGAAACATTTAATTTGTTGGATTTTTTTAATTTACAAATAATACAAATAGATGGTTAAAAATTTAGTTCATACATAAAAGGGTATACAGTGAAAAGTATGTCTTCTTCCTCACCCCTGCTGACCGGTTTCTTCTCTCTGAGGCAACAACTATTACCAGTATTCATCTGGAGGCAATTTTATATTTGTATAAATATATGTGCAAGCATGTCTAGGACAGAGAAATCCATGTCAGTATGCATAGATTTTCTAGCTTTTAGTAGTTACACGTTATTTCCTTGTGAGTATTAGCACACTTTATTTGACGAGTCACCCAGTGCTGGGCATTAGGTGGCTTACAGATTTTGTGACTTCACATACTGGTTGTACAACTCTCCTTGCCTACAGATCTTAGTACTTATGGGTTTTTTAATGTTAATAGATGTGGCCAAATTGTTCTCCAAGATGTTTGCACTATTTAACCTCCGTTTCCACCCACCGGTATCTAGCTGAGTGCTTGTTTACAATCTACTGATGCATAAATAATAATGCCCTCAAGAGGGAGCTATTTCCAAAATAAATTGACCTTTGATTAGAACAGTTCTTATTCAAATACCTTAAACAAGGAAGACGTGGCTTATTTATATATAAAATTAATGCTGAGAAATGTCAACTGAAGTACTTCCCAAATAAAAGGTTTTCCCTTCTTAATGGTGTAATAAATAAATATAAATTTCAGAAAAATAAAATCAGTAAGAAAACTGAATTATCCTTATTTAACAAGAAAGCTAATGAGATAAACTGAAAATTTTGAAAGGATGGCTTTTTTACTTTGGTGCCCTTTATCTCTGACCCTACCTTTTAGTCCCTGGTTCCACCTCTGCTAGATCATGCTGTTGTTTGTTTTAAAAATGCATGTGAGTTTGAGCCCCACATTGGGTGTGGAAATTACTTTAAAAAAAAATAAAATCTTAAAAAAAAGAAAAGAAAAATGCGTGTAAACCTCATGGGGCAGGCTCTTTCTTGTAGACAGTGAATCCTGTGTTTGGTTCAGGCTCAATATTTAAGTGTTGAGCCCAGCCAGCAGCTGAGAAGGTACTTCTTGAATAGGGTTAGTTTGTGGTCATCTGGGAAAAACAGTGGAGCAAAGGTGACTAGTCCTTGGGGAGAAGTAAGTGGCAGTACAGGAAAAGCTTTGTAACCTGTAGTGTTTCATGGGCTCCTTTAATAAGGATCTAAATCTCTCCAGAAAAATGCACACATTCAAGTTACACAATATTTTGCATACAATCTTTAGGGGAGGAAAAAATTTTCTTTCTTCCCTTCTAGGTTCTTTAGCTAATCTAATACTTAAATTGACATAGGACAGGTTAACAGGAGAAAAACAAATTTAATTTTGCATGCACAAGAGCCCAATTTTTCATAAAAATACGGAAGTCAAGAAGGGACCAAAGCAGGAAGCTTTTATGCCTCTTAGACAGGGAAACAATGAATTTGTGAAGAATTGACAAAGCAAAGGGGTTTGGGCTTGGGGTAGCAAATTAATAAAGAAGTAACAAGATTTGTTTATGCAGCCTTCTCAGCCCTAAATTCTGTCTCTGGTGATAAGGATCCCTCCTACCCTCCTGGTACAATGAAGGTGACTTTCACATGGGGAATTTATTTCCTACTTTCAGGGGGACAGAGGACGTTCTCATTATCCTTGCACTATTTCCCAAGTAATTTTAATTCAGGATAATCTATATGCCAAAGTGGCATATTTTGGGGTGGCATATTCTCCCCTTCAAATTCATAAGGCTTTATAGACCCCTCAAGCCCTTGGCCTAGAAGGCTTACACAATTAAGTGCAATATATATATTTATATGTATATATATATGTATATGTGTATACATGTATATATATGATGAAATAGAGTATGAAATATAAATACACTTATGTTTTTATGTTTCAGAGTCCAAATCTAAGGAAAAGAGCAGATCTTGCAAAAGCTATGACTACGTTACTTTTGGTTCCTTTCTGGCTTAAAAAAAAAAAGAGAGAGAGAGACACAGAGAAGAATCCACTGTGTGTGTATGTGTGTGCATGTGTGTGACTGTGTATAGTCTACACATGCTTTATAGTTTTACCAACACTCATGGAAATATTCCTAGCTTCATGAAGGGCTGTAGTTGGATATTTTTTCCATTAGATGGAGCTATATCTTTGTTACAGAAGAATTTCATGAATTTTATAAAAGGAATGTTTTATAGATGAAGAATTTTAAGGTGGAGCAAGAAAGAGATGCAAATTAAAATTGTTTTTGGAGTGGCCATGTTATTTCTAACTTTTGAAATATCTTGAGTTGTTAATATGGGTACATTTGCACAGGTCTTATGTTTTTTACACGCTACTTATATAAAGCATATTTTAAAAACTTTGCTTTATGTGACCCCCTTCAAAAAGGCCCAAACCAAATTTTTCTCCTAGAACGATGGCTGTTAATAGTATTTCAATTAGCATATTTCTACATACAGGTCCACAATCAGTTGTTTGTGATTCTGAAATCCAAAAACCAGATTTTGCAAATAAAAAACCCAAGAAATTCAGCTAAATTTGAATTCGGTATAAAACACTGAATAACATTTCTAGTGTAAGTATGTTCAATGCACTATTTGGGACATATGCAAAAAGTTATGTGTTGTTTATCTGAAATTCAAATTTAACTGGGCATTCTGTATTTTGCCGTATAACCCATTCTGAAAACCAAAGAGTTTTGTAACTTATTTGATGGGAAAATATAGCCTATACTGATGTGAGGCTATTTATGGTCTTCCCTCACTTAGTGTGAATGTTTGTATTAATCACTCCAGAAATAGTAACATGTTTGATTACGGGTACTGCCCTAGCTCCATTGGAGGTATTGCATAATATATGGTATTTGTGCCATGTTATCTTTTCAAATTTAGAAAACTACTGAATTCCAAAATACAGCTATCTCCAAGGTTTTTAGAGAAGAGATTATGAATCTATGGTAAATTTTTTTTTTTGGAATAAGAAAAATAATTATGCAAAAGGTTATTTTTGAAGGTACTATGAGAAATTTTAAAAATCCAAAATTAGTTCATTATAGGTAATATAACTAGACCTTCTAATTTCCTTTTGAAAAGTACGTCTTGGTCTTCTGCTGTCTTTAAGAAAGTCAGAAAAATAACGTAGAGGACAGTGTACCTACAATTCAAACTGCAGAGAAGGTGGAGAAATCATGTGGTCCTCTCTGGACAAAACAAAATCACCTTAGCCTCTGAAAGAGAGGTGGTCATCTTTCCTTTCCTTCAAACAAAACAAACCCTATGGAAGGAGACTGCCTAACTTCCTTGGCATTATGTTCCAGAATGCTCTGACTTTTGCTACGTAGGAAATGCTTTCTAATTTGTCTTAAATTTGTCTGCTTTCTGTAGATATTTAATAGAATACCTGTTGATTTTCTTCTCAGATTTCTATTTCCAGTTTAAATAATCTCAGTCCCTTCAAAATTCTTCCATTATAACCATTTACCAAACTCTATTATTATTACTAAACAATTAACCTTAATCTTGTATAGATACAAGATTATACACACACACACACACACACACACACACACACACACACACGAATTATGCTCCAGAGCAGGGTCAGTGTTTATGTTGTATTTACTAGGTCGTTTCCTGCTAGGTCTTTTTTATCACATCAATTTCTTCTACTAACTTTGAAAATAGGTTTTTGCTCAATGAACTACCTAGTGTTCCCTTTTTCTTTTACGTATCTGTATATACTGCATGCATCTTCATAAATGCTGGAGGTTAAGAATGTGTGGTTTAGCATTCCTGAATCCACACTTCTGCAGGAAGCCACAGCCAGACCGCACTGGAACCCTGTTGACAATGAGGTCACTGTTTGGAGCCCTCAGGGGAGGATTCATCAAATTGAGTATGCAACAGAAGCTGTCAGACAAGGTTCAGCCACAGTTGGTCTGAAATCAAAACCCCATGCAGTGCTGGTTGCATTGAAGAGAGCACAGTCAGAGCTTGCAGCTCATCAGAAAAAAATTCTCCATGTTGACAACCATATTGGTATCTCAATTACAGGACTTACTGCTGATGCTAGACTGTTATGGAATGTTATGCGCCAGGAGTGTTTGGATTCCAGATTTGTATTTGATAGACCTCTTCCTGTGTCTCATCTTGTATCTCTAATTGGAAGCAAGACCCAGATACCAACGCGACGATATGGCCAGAGACCGTATGGGGTTGGCCTACTTATTGCTGGTTATGATATGGGCCCTCACATTTTCCAAACCTGTCCATCTGCCAACTATTTTGACTGTAGAGCCACGTCCATTGGAGCCCGTTCTCAATCAGCTGGTACTTACTTGGAGAGACATATGTCTGGGTTTATGGAGTGCAATTTGAATGAACTGGCTAAATGTGATCTGTGTGCCTTACGAGAGACACTTCCTACAACAACCTTCCTAACAAAGGTTCTGTCCTGGAAACAAAGAATGTTTCCATTGGAATTGTTGATAAAGACTTGGAGATTACGATTTATGATGATGATGATGTATCTCCATTCCTGGAAGGTCTTGAAGAAAGATCACAGAGAAAGGCACAGCCTGCTGAACCTGCTGACGAGCCTACAGAAAAGCTTGATGAACCAATGGAACATTAAGTCACAAACCAACCAGTCTATATGTGCATTATCAAATATGTAAGAATGCGGAGCACGTACTGATGACAATAATCTATACTTTGAACCAAAAGATGCAAGGAGGTCTTAAGGTATGTTTTAGGAATCAGTCCAGATGTGTTTTTCCCAAGCAACTCATCTGAAACCATATAATGGTGTGCATTTCTCTTTGAGAGGGTCTATATAATCATTTTCTAGAAAGTATAGTTATCTGTACTAATGTTTTTATATGAAGAACATAGTGTCTTTGTGGTTTTAAAGACAACTGTGAAATAAAATTGTTTCACCTGCCTGTGGAAAAAAAAAAAAAAGAATGTGTGGCTTATTGTTTTCTGCATAAATGCTTGATGCCTAAAAATGATTTTTTTCTTCTTATGTGACTCAGGTAGGGAGAAAACTTCAAAGTTGGATTTGAACTTGAGATCATTTCCTTCATTATTAAAACAAAAACATAATTCTGTGGGTTTTGTTTTTTTTTCCCCTGTCTTACATTATAAGAGCCATCCCTGATCTGTAGCTGTCTGGATTTTGATTTGGGTATTTCACACTCATTTATGCGAGGGTTGTACAGACATCTTTTGATTGTACAAGGATATAGACATTGTATAGTAGTTTAGAATGAAGCTCTGGAGAAAACCTGGCTTTGTCCCAGGGGCCTCCCTCAGTGTAAACTGGGGTGCGGAAACCCATTACAAGGGCTTGTTGTGCCCACTTAGTGTGAATGTAACAGGAGAAAATAAAATCGTTATTCATAATTCCCCTTCACTTTATAAAGAAGCCTTCTAATTTGCTGGGACTGGTATACAAGTAGGCAGGTCAGGTTGCAGGTGAGAGACTGGAGGAAGGAAAGGCACTAGTGGGGCCAGGGGCTCTCTGAGGGATGAAGGGTGAAAACCCCTGGAAGGGCCAGGGAGAGTTAGCTCTGATTTGGATGTTTGCAGCAGTTTGCTGAAAATGTGGAATGTAATTCAAACGTTTCTCCTTTGAGATCTGTAGTAAAGTGTATTTAAAAAAAAAATCTCCAAATGCTGGGAATGACTGTGTTTCTTGTGTAAGACAGGGCAGGGGCCTAAGTCCGAACTGGTGTGGGGAGAAGACAGAGTCAGCCTGTAAGGATGAGTGACTGCCTATATGTTCATGATAAAGGAAAACACTTAGGGCACTGCCTGGCTGGTCCAGGGGTCTAAAAACCCTGCTGCACCCATTGTCTGAGAGAGAAGAAGGTGTTTTCTAACAGGGAACAACAGTGGACATTTATGACATTCGAACAGAGTTGTATCTGCAAAGGTCTGTGCTACAGCAATTAGAGATGAAGTAGCTGGCCATTAGCAGTATAATAATTAAAGAAGACATTGTTTCTTAAAGTCTGAGACTTGAACAATTGGACACAGAAAGACTATGACTTCACACATAACATAACGAAATGAAATGCTGGAGTGAGGACTCAGTCTAGCATGTGATCTGGTTCCACGAGGGGCACAGAGGGGTAGCAGTGGATGACATGGAACAAGGCTATGAGAATACAAGAATCTAGATGGGACAAAGGCTTCCCTAGTAATTTCTCCAATTGCTTCTGATTCACAGTTTCTTCTGAATTGAGAACAGTTTGGGCATAATACAGTTTTATTTGTACACTATTTATATAATATTGTTTTTGTTTTGGCCTTCATTTAAGTGTTTATTAACTTTATCACAAATCATTTCTTAGTGTGAGATTGGTTCTTCTTAATTAAATTTTTTATAAAATTCTTAGAAAAGATGCTTAGATGCCTACCCTAGAGAGATACAAGATTACATTTATGGCTATGTTTCTGAATCCTAGAAGGTAGAGTAAGTAAGTAGTTATCCTTAAGAAAATCTGTCTCGGGACGCCTGGGTGGCTCAGTCGTTAAGCGTCTGCCTTCGGCTCAGGTCATGATCCCAGGGTCCTGGGATCGAGTCCCGCATCGGGCTCCCTGCAATGCGGGGAGCCTGCTTCTCCCTCTGCCTCTGTCTCTCTCTCTGTCTCTCATGAATAAATAAATAAAATCTTTAAAAAAAAAAAAAAAAAAGAAAATCTGTCTCAGTAAAACTCATTTCTTCATCGTTGTGCCATGCACTTGTGAATTGCACTTGGTGTATGTTGGATTTGGCAACTCAGGATTTTTTTTTCGATATCCTTTCCCCAATTACAAAAGTAATAAGCATTCTAAAAACAACACAATATAGGAAAGCATAGAGAAAAAAATGAAAATCATACTGAATCTCACCACTTAGAAATAAAAACTGTGGCCTACCATGTTTAACTTGGAGTTTTGGAAATTAGGCTGATGAGCTCCATAAAGAACAACTCTGAAAAAAAAAAAAAAAAAAAAGAACAACTCTGGAAATCATAGATTTGATCTTAGTCAAGCTTGAAGTATGTATGTCCTTTAAAAATTCTTGAAATTCACAGGAGAAATCTTTAGTTTTTTTTTCAATTGTTCCTTAAATATCCTAGGACTCAGGTATTTGGAACTGCAGAAATGAACATTTGATGTATTAAAATCATCTTTAACCAATCACTTTTTTGCTTAATTTGCTTAACTACCAAACTAGAAATATATTAATTGCTCGAGGTGTTCTAGCATAGCCAATGCATGTGTGAGAAGGAGCAACAAAGAAAAGCATCCATTCTTTCCCTTATTATCATAGAAAAAGGGGACTTCTTTTCTCCTTTTACTATGACATACCTTTTATTGCAAGTGCACCGTGTATTATCATGTCTTAACCTCTTTACATGTTGTCTGTGCTGCTTTTCTGATTTTACTCAAAGAAATGAGATGGAAATAAATGAAGAATTTTAAATAATCAGGACTTGATATCCTAATTATTATTACTACCTATCTCACTCTGTAGTAATTTAAAAATTATTAAATTCTACAGTCAAGTTCAAAAACACTAAGCCTTCGAAAGCATCTGTATACATGTCTACTTTAGGATGTTTGGTATAATATTTTGGTAATACAGGAGGACTTGCCTAGGAAGATGAAGTTCGGTGAGAGCAAGGCTTTCTGGGGATGTGTTTAACCCCCTCTAGTGGAGAGAAGAAGTGTAGGGAAAATTCTCGAAATATTTTGATTAGCCTGTAAAATTTATCTAATTAGATGATTTTCTCTGAGCACATTAGACTTGCTAATTAGTCTTCACTTAGTTAAGCAAGAAAAAGCTGGCCATCAATAAAAAAAAAACCTCTCATTCTCTACACACTTAGAAACTAAATCATCTTTACAGAGATATTTAAAAATTAACTAAAATGTCATTAGCATATTTCATTTCTGAGTCAAACCAAACAGGACAGATCCCTGAAAGAGAAAACACAGCTACTTCATATTTAGAAAACAACAACAAAAAATCTATCTTTGGCCAGATTTCTCCTCATATCACCATTTTAGGACAAAATCTTATCATTTCTAATAACAATCATCCACCAAAGATGGAAAAAATATCTGTGATCCTTGCTACTGCTGTGTTTAAGAAGAAAATTGCATCTTATTAAAGCATCTTCAGCTGGCATTTGTCATGAATTGATGGACATCTGTTCAACTTGGGCTTTGTGCAGCTCAAAACACATTTATTCTCTTAGCATTCTTAGGGGGCTCTGTGCATTCGCTGGGTGCCAAAGATAACATCTAGATCAGCAATTCCTCATAAATCATTGGAACATGGAACATGAAACACAAAGAAGAAATCAGGAATTCAATAATAAATATGGCAAGGTGCACAAACAAGAGAATTGAAACCAGATGAAAAGGAGCCTTTCAGTACAGAAGGTCAAGGAACGCTTTTCCCCTGCTCCCTCAAAGCCTTAGAATAATCCCTCTGATTGTGCTTTCCATCCAGCCATCAGCTTACTGCTCTGAGTTGGTTTTGGAATATTTATGTGGCGGATTTAAGGCTTTAACATACAACTGAAAAATTAGTGTAGTTTATTTTAGTTTGCTCAAGGCCCCAGGCCATTATGCAGTCAAGAGGAAAATAGTGTTTAGTGTACTTTAAGGAGTCCTGTGCCCACATGCCTTGAAATAAATTCTAGATATGTGTATATAAATATAACTCAATTTATACAATAGATTTTTTAAACTTGAAGTTACATATGTGATTAAAAAAAAGTAATGTGACTAATTTTGTTTATAAACAAAATGTCAGAATTTCTCAGGAGCCATCTTAGGAAGATATACTTCCTCTAACAGTGTTGACATTACCAAATATGTTATAGGAATCGCTCTTTGAGTCTTGAAAAGCTTTAGTCTATTTTTAACACAGCCTCTGTAGTGGCAAATCATCGTTTGTCAGTGGGTTCGAACTTTTAGAAACATAGTCCTTTGGTGACAAGTATGGTAAATGATGTAGGTGAAATGATTTTTTTTGCTAAAAACAATGTAGAATAATAAATTAATAGTAAAAGTGGTTTTGAAAGCATTTCCGAGAAAAAGTTACAAAAGATGACCAATGTCTCCTTACACAATTATTTATTATACACACTGAGTATTGAGACTTTTGGATTCTGTTTCATCTTTTAATGAAGAACTTTATTTTACTCTTTTATTTTTAATATTTTAATTTAATTTGATTTTAAGTTCATGATGAGAGCTCACTTTTAAAGAGCATCCTACATTAAGGAGGGCACGGGATGTAATGAGCACTGGGTGTTATATAAGACTGATGAATCACTGAACTCTACCTCTGAAACTAATAACACACTGTATGTTAATTAACTGAATTTAAGTTAAAAAAATAAAGAGCATCCTAAAGCAATCATTACAGACTAAAGAAATTATTTATTATGTGAATAAATAAGTAAGTAGTTGATCACTTTGCAAGCTTAGATGTATAAATATTTGTATGTTATTGTTGTTTCTCTTTTTAAATCCAGACATTTTCATGGCATATTTTGTTATTAAATTATCTTTAAAGTACTGAGTTGATTCATTTTGGTCCCTTGAAGTTCTGCTTAAAGTTATTTGTTTACCCTTGATTTCAGTTTCCCATATCAGCCTTATCAGAACTGAAGCCTTGCAACACAGGCAGACAACTGATCTTGGACCCACCTCCCTCAGTGGCCCTCTGAGCTGCTTTCAAAAGATGACTTCTTTCCATGCAGAGAGGCATTTCCCTTCTGTGGTTGCCATAGGAAAAAAATGCCTAATTCTGTTTTGTCTTCTAGGTTTCTTGATACATAGGTAGGCACTGTCACTTGTGGTTAAGCATGTAGGTATAGATAGAATACCCGGGTCCAAGTCTCAGCCTTCCACCTGCCAACTGTGTGATCTCATCCAAGTTGTTTAATTGCTCTCAATCTCAATCTTCTCATGGGCAAATTGGGAAAACTCATAGCTCCTAATCTATGGGGTTGTTGTAAGGTTTAAATGAATTAACATATTTAAAATGTCTGGTACATGGTGAGTCTCAATGAACATTTGCCATTATTGTTACATTAAAATAGATATACAGAGTGAGCCTTTTTGCTATTATAATTTCTTTTAAATTTAGAAATTTATGGAGAACATTTTCTCATGCCTGTAAACAAGTGCCATAGCTCATAGTATTTTAGCTTACGGATACACCATGATTTACTCATTAATCCCTTGTGTTTGATATTTAGATGGTTTCTATTTTTTTTGCTGTTTTAAATAATGTGATAAATTTGTTTATCCTTGTTTTCTTAATAAGGGTTTCTGAACAATTTCATAGGGTGTGTACATTTTTAATCCTTTTGATATTTTTTTCCAAATTGGCCGCAGAAATATGTCAACTTATATTCAACATCTGTAGAGATGATATGGATCTTTATAGCCGGCTGTGCACACTTCCATCTGCCTATCCAGTATAATCCCTCCTCTACTACTTTAGCATATTAACCACCTCTGCACATTACTGGAAAAGAAAATAGCTTTTACTGGTTCGATCATTCAAATCATGATCAATGATGAATATATTGGGGATATATATATCCCAAATGTTGTTAGTTCTTTCACAATGCCTTTGTCTTTAATCTTGGGTCCATTTCTCCTGTCTCTACTCCTTGTTCCTTACCTTCTGTTTATATATGTCTCTGCAGAAAGATTCAAGTTCCAACCTCGGGAACGTTCTTCAGACATGCCATCACCAAAGTCCTTAGAACCTTAGGGTCACTGTGGCACAACGATCTGATGGTCCTTTAAGCCAGATGAAATGTAAGAGGAATAGAAAGAAGGCTTAGAACCAAAAAAGCACAGAAAAACCATAAAATAAGGGACAAAACAGGCAGAAACAGAAGGAACCTCTATTATGGGGTGTGATTTTAAGGTAGGGATCACATATGGAAAAGTCCTTTATATACTGAAATGAAAACATATTCAAGAGACATTTTTTAGCGTAAAAACAAGGCATAGAATGGTGTGTGTCGAATACTGTGTTCCTATTGGCATTAGAAAATAGGGCCGAAGAATTATGTGTGTTGCTTGTGTATGCATAATGTCCCTCTGACAGAACACAAAAGACCCTGGTGGCTCTACAGAAACCCTAGAGAAGAAAACTGGGGCGTGCTGAACAGGGGTATGTAGAGAGTCTTTCACTCTCTGTCCTTTTGTACATTTGAATTTTGAACTACATGAATGCATTGCCTATTTGAAAGTAGGAAAGTAAAATATGTGGAAACTTTTCTCTCATAAGTATGTTGTGTTACTCCTAACTTCCATCATGGTGGTATTCTTTTTAGAAGCTACTTCCTTCCTTTAGCCAAAACTGTCACATTAGCACATAATAAAGATCCCCTGAAACTAAAAGACATTCTTCTGACAAAATTATTAATTGTAAATTTCAATTACCACAGACTAAATATGACAAATCTCTGTCATAGAAAATATTTTCTTTTTCTTTTTTTAAGTAGGCTCCACACCCAGCATGGAGCCCAACACAGGGCTTGAACTCATGACGCTGAGATCAAGACCTGAGCTGAGATCAAGAGTCAGATGCTTAACAGACTGGCCACCCAGGTGCCCTTCTGCCATATAAGATCTTTGCAGGTCATCTTCATTTTCATTTTATGTTAGGAGAAAACTAAGGAGTTCTGGGTCTGGGGGATAGCAATTATTTCCAGGTTTCATAGTATTAGTGGCAGGCAAAAGAACTAAGCTTTCCTTTCTCCTTTCTTTCTTCCTTTTCCTTCCTTCCTTCCTTCTTTCTTCTTTCTTTCTTTCTTTTTCTTTCTTTCTTTCTTTCTTTCTTTCTTTCTTTCTTCTTTCTTTCTTTCTTTCTTCTTTTCTTTCCCTCTCTCTCTCTCTCTTTCCCTCCCTCCCCCCTCCCCCTCCTTCTCTCTCTCTTTCTTTCTCAAAAGAGGAAGCTCATTATGTTTGGCTTCCACAGCTATATATTCTAAAAACATTCGGCTTTTTTTTTTTTTTTGGTGGTACTTTAATCAAACACAACTCAAAATGATTCACTTAGGACAAGTGGTCTTAACAGCAAGGAAAACAAACACTTTATGAAAACAACATCTATAAGCCTAAGCCTCGTATCTTTTATCTTTACTATTTTCTCTGAGTCTGGCACGAAACACACACCAGCCTCCACAGGGGGTTAAACAGAGAACCATCCAAACATCATAAAGTGCTGTCCAGAATTTTGATGACTTCCATTCCCTGACTCTGGTGCACAATGCCTGGCTCGTGGTGCAGAGACCATGATGTCCTGCCCCAGACAGATACTTGGAGTGGGTGCCAGAAACAGCAGTTCTCTCTAGCCCCCCAGCACAAGATGCACATATCTTAGAACAAGCCTCCATCCCTTTTCTAGGGAACTGAGCATAAATAGCTTGTTTTACATCTGACTTAGAGTCACTTCTGCTCCATCTTAGAGGGGCGTCTTAGCTCCCACTTCATTTTAGGTTAGCTTTTAGCATTTATTGTTTAATTCACTAAGCTCTTATTTCTGGGTATTATCATACATAAGGATGGAGGGAGAACTAAAGGATCTGGACATCTGCTTTTAGAGGGGGAACAGAATAAAACTGGGGGCTAAGGCTTTGGTTCCTGGGTTTTCAAATCTCAGAAAAAGGAAACTTTCCTGGAGCCTGAACTCCATTAGAGACCACAAAGTAGCCTTTAAATCGGGTCTTACATAGGGGGAAATACTCTGCGGAAGTACACTGAATTGAGTGGAGTTGTGGGTATTCCTTTATTCTGCTTAATAAATTTTTATATTTGTCAAATTTCCTACCTTAGTAGGTCTGTAAGCTAGAGGAGTGATATTATCTCTCTGAATCTCTCTCTTTTAAAAAGAATCTTTAAAAGGGAGATAAGAGTAAACATGCTTAGGGCTTGAGGTGAAATGAGACCACAAGCATACACTGCCTGACTTGGAGTCATTGCTCAGGGAACACTAGTCTCCTCACCATAGTGCTCTTCACGTCCTCTGTTCATTACAGAATCAGTGGTTTGATTAAGGACCAGCAGGCAGGGTCACTTCTGTCAGAGAAGATCTGTCCACCCCAGTGGCTCTCAGATTTTAGCATGAGTCAGAATCACCGTGAGGGCTTGTTCAAAACAGACTGCTGGGTGTCATCTCTAAAGTTCCTGACTCAACAAGCCTGAGGTGAGGGCTGAGACTTTGCATTTTTAACCAGTTCCCGGTGATGCTGCTGCTGGTGGTCCAGAGGGCCCAAATTTGAGAACTGTGGCTTTATAGATGCCCAGCAAAGGTTAATTTCAAATTATTCTGAGTATAAATATCTGATCTCTGTCTTCCCTCCCTCCCCACTCCTGTTTCATTTTTTTCGTATTTGGAGGTTATAGAAACCACCAAACTCTGGGTTTCCCACCTCTGTATTTTTTGTCAACAGCTCAAGTCTCTTCTTATGTCAAAAAACCAGGAGGGAGCAATAATGTTGTTATGCTTTAAGTATCTTGTTTCATTTAGATACCAAGAGAAAGAGAAACAAGCATTCTCTGGACATTCACTAATCTCAACTGATACTGTCTACTAATAAAAGATAGTCTCTTTGATGACTAGTGCCTAAAAAAAAAATTGGAAACTCTATAGGCACCCTGGTGCCAAGAAACATTTTAGACATTTAGGACTTGTTTAATCTTTGATCAATATAAATATTTGAAAAATAAAATGATCAGGAAATGGCTAAGGAAAACATTTCAGGTCAGTGCTTGGAATAGTAGGTCATGTTCAGTTTGGAGCCTGTAAAAGCCCTCTTTGTCTTCCTAAACTCTGTAGGATAGAAGTTCTTTGCTTGGGACCCTGACGTTGAATGTAAGATGGAGTATTTGCTTAGGTGCCTCTTTCTGGGAAGAAATATATAATGGATAGTGGAATATATATAATGGATAATGGAAATGGAAAATTATAATGGATAGTCAAAGGGATTTTGACTCAGAAAGGGTTAATGCTGCCGTGGAGACTTGCTTGGTCAAAAGCTACATGTTAATTTCTTGGTGAAGAAAGCAAACTTCTAGCAAGGGAGAAGGAGCTGGTAGCATGGGCTGGTGAGTGGCCCATTGCAAGATGAAAGAGAAGTGAACTCTACCAATGAACTGTAGCAAGGAACCATTTTTATTTCCCTCATCTGTAACACAGAGGTAATAAAATACTTACCTAGCAGAGTTGTTGTCAAGTTCAATGAGATATTTGCAAGGCGATCAGCGTAGTATCTGGTACATGGTGGATGCTGGATAAATGGTAGCTAGTAGCAGTAAAAGTCCTAGTGTGCCTTACGGCGATCATTACATTAGCACCGGAAGCAAAGAACTCCAGCACGTCTTTGGGTCCAACTGAAGGATCAAAGGTCTCCTTCTGTGAGGTAGTGTTATTACCCTCATCTTACCAATAAAGAAACCGAGGCTCACTTCCAAAAGGACTTAGGGCAGGTTGTTATTTTATGCTGTATCCATGTATTAGAGCCATAGTTTCTGCCAGTAAAATTGTATCATATCATTCTGTAAAATATATAAATATTTCAATTCACTGTGCTTTGTGCGGAGCACTGTGATTTCCAAGCACTCAACCTGTCAAACAAGTATGAGAAGCACTGGCCAAAGTGGCATTTTGGAAAATAGCCTGTGAGAGTCTGGGAACCTCAGTCATCTGGTTCTGAACCCATGATCTACCTACTGCACCACTCCCCTGGCTAGGAGCAACACTTGTCCCCTGTATCATTCTCCTTGGAATGAGTTTTGTATTTAAGCAAAAACTTAGCTAAAAAAAAAAGGAAATATAATATAGATCGACACATAACAACAGCACACTCATGCTACTTAAAATACTTATTTTCTGAAAAAGGTGATAACGGACTTCAAGCAAGATAATATTTTTAAAAGATTTTATTTATTTATTTATTTATTTTAGAGAGAGAGAGTGCAACAGTGAGGGGAGGGCAGAGGGTAAGGTAGGAAGAGAAATCAAGCTAAGCTCGGAGCCCAACACGGGGCCTGATCCCAGGACCCTTAGATCATGACCTGAGCCAAAACCAAGAGTCAGACGCTCAACCGACTGAACCACCCAGGCACTCCAACAAGATAAAATTTTCACTTAACTTAGACTCTGCTGCTGATAACACTCAGCAGAAACGCTTGCTATTACTCCCAGGTAATGAATCTCTTGTGTTTTTACAGTTCCTTCTCTTAGCAAAGGACCTCACAAATGAAGGAGTTAGGTTCTTGCTACTCAAAATGTGGTCTACACACCAGTAGGATCAGCATCCCCAGGGAGCCAGTTAGAAATGTCAATATCTCAGGCCCACCCAGACCTGCCTAATCAAATGTACATCTTAATAAGATCCTCAGGTGATTCATATGCACATGAATATTTGAGAAGCTTTTGTTTAGGTAGCCAAAAAGTTTCTTCTGGAGAGTGTGAGTGCATTTCCAGGGTGTGGAGATGGTTTCTATTTCCTGCCTCTCTTCTTTCCAGCATGTGTGCAAGTCGGTACCAGGTGTAGCTCTTGGCTCTCTGGAACTGCTCTCTTGTTCTCCCTTGGTGGCTTCCGGCTTATGCTGCATATGAGGATGCACCCCACTTCAACTAGTCTTATTTGCCACCTTTTCCCGAAAAGCCCAGAGCCCAGAGGATCAGAAACTAGGCAGAAGCAATCCTCCAGTTGACCAAAATGCTTCTGGTCGGGCACAGTGTTCAGGCTGCACTCCCCAGTGACAGAACTGCTAGAGCAAGTTTTAAATGACTTAAAATGAAAGAAATTGCTACTGAGGACTCTAACCCATGATAATTAGGAGCTTACTGAAGAGAAGGAGAGGTTAGGAAGTGATGAGTGGAGAGAGATATATTTAAAATTGAACTATTGTTTCAACTCTTGGTTTTAACCCCTTGCTGGGGTCCTGCTCTAGCTGTAGGTGAGCCATTTACCTAACAGAACTTCTGTGTTTGGTCAAAGTGCTTTACCCCATTTTCAAGGGTGCTGATTTTCAGGGAGCGTGTTTGCATCGATTTTCAAGGGTGCTGATTTTCAGGGAGCGTGTTTGCATCGGGGAAGCAAATCTGATCCTGCTATTGGCCAAGAATAAGCTGACCATGTGGATTCTGGACCTGTCATTTCAATGTCAGTATCACAAAGGAGTTAGGAATTTATTATTATTATTATTATTATTATTATTATTATTATTATTGAAATGGTCCCCAAACTTGGGGACCCCAAGGGACAGAGCAGAAGATGGCAGCTCCCTAAAGGGAGAGGAAGAGAGAAAGCAGATGTAGGCTTTGTGGGTGAGAGCCAAGAAAGATGACCCTTTGGGGGCCAGCCTTTGACAGGATGAGGACCCTTGGCACTCTGCAGCAGAAACCCCAATGTGGTTTGTCAGGCTTGGGGAGCTTACATGGTTTGGTGGAGGTCACGGTGCTAGAAAGAGGCAGAGCCGGGACTGGAATCAAACCCAGTGGGTTCCCTGGCCTGGAGAAGTCCAGGCTAGGGAAAAAAGTTTACTTCTCAAACTTTAGCTGCCTCAGAATCATGTGGAGGGCTTGTTGAAACAGTGCTGGGCTCCACTCCAGCATGTCTGACTCAGTGGGTTTGCAGTGGGGTCCAAAGGACTGCATTTCTAATAGATTCCCAGGCAGTGTGGATGCTCCTGGTCCAGGGGCCAGACTCGGAGAACCACTGTTCTATTAGTTCCCTCTGCTAGAAGGACAGTCCTGACATTGCCTTCCTAACAGGCCCTTAATTATGTTCCTAACCTCCTAAGGTGGGTTTGCCTGCTAAACTATAGCAGAGAAAGATACTAATGCACAGTGGGGACAAGAATGATCAGTGTCTACACTTTCAGATTTCTCCTCCCTTTTAACGTCCCTGCACCTCTTCCCCTTCCCAGCTTCTCAGTGGGTGAAGCTTCTTGCTTGATGGGCAACTCCTGGGTTCTTTTCTATCATGCTGAATCCTGGAACTAGACAAAACTGAGACTAAAGGAAGCCTGAGAGGCTGAACTCATGTACCGGTAAAGTGTTAAAGAAAGGGAGATGGAATAAGAATCCACTTTGGCTGGGCACTGGGAAGAGTCACAGAGGAGAACAGAGAGCAAGGGGCTTTAGAGAATGAGGGGCTCCAGAATAACCATAGGAGCTGAAAGCAGGAGTGGAGGAGGGCAGAAAGGCTCAGCGGGCCATGGGCCAAATGCCTTTCATGTCCTCCAGCAGACACAATTACAGATCGAAGTGTCTTTTTTGCTCCTAAACTGTTTATTTGAATGTAATGCCACATGAATCTGGGCCATGTGGGTCCTGGGGTTGATTTGGGACACAGACTTGGTCTTGCAGTAGTGACGATGGTTCTCTTCTGACTCATCCACATCGCATCCTCTAGTTCTTATAGTACCAAGCTGGGAAAGGATGCCCAAGGAAATTCAAGAACACTGATGTTGCATATCTCAGTTTGAGTTATTCATTAATCTGTGCTAGGATTCCTCTCTGTTACCTCCAAATATTCAGTACAAGTCTATTACACAAAACAGCGTTGCCTTGGAGAATGAGGAAAAGGGTAGTATATCCACCTTGGGCACAGAGTGATTGTGGAAAGGACACAGCTGATGAGAGCAGTGATGAGGAATGCAGAGGGGATGGGAATGAGAAGAGGAGGTTTGGAGCGAGAGGTGACAGGGGAGTACCAGGATAATGAGAGTGCTCCCAGAAAATTTGTAGAAAGCGCTGGGTTTCTTAAAGTTATAGTTATTTTGTTCGGCTATTAAATGCAAAGATAATCCCAAAGGCTGGAGAATAGTGGTGCCGCCTAATGGTGGAGAAAGTGGTTGTATCCTTTATGCAATTTTTGTCAACTCCTATGACTAATTTAAATGTACATCTGACCCGCCTTGAAACAAGGGGCCATTATGCTAAGAGACAAGTCGCTGGGAGGGCTCTGACTTCATAGGAGCCGGGATGTGATGAAGAAAGAGAAAAATCTCACAGGAAAGCTGCATTTTGATATGTTCCCAGATCAAAGAGATTTGGACATCTGGATTAAAAGAAATATTTAAAGAACATTGGTATTCTCAAAGGACCCCAGAGCCTGGTTTAATGTAACCAGTTAGTTTTTAGACTAAAACTCATCTGCCTGGCTCTGAAAGACTTGGAGAGCAATTTTACTTTCAAGGACACTGACATGATATCAGATTCCTGTATTTTTTTGAGGCTCAGCTTCCCCTAATTTCAGTTTTGCTGCCCTCATTGAAACCTTACTTTCCAGACTGAAAAACTGAAAGAAGTATCCTATTTTATGATATGTTGTAATTGTATTCTTTATTCTATCATTGTCATATCTATCATTATTATGTATCAACTATATGTCATAAAAATAGCCTGGATCCATAGTCCAGGATGCCTACGCAAGCCAAAATGTGATTCTGTTTGCTTCCCACCCCCCACAATCTCCACTTTCTTCTGTCTTCTCCTCTGCACATCTGCCCTTCCTTCTCAGCTCTTCTTTTCACACCCACAGAGAACCTGATTCCAGTAGTGAGAAAAACTTGTGAAACAAATATTTGGGTTGTATTACAAATCAGTTGTCATTTGTTTTCCACTTCCTCTATTTACATCTGCCTCCCTGCCTGGGTTTATTTGAAGAGGAGAATGCACACTCAAGCCTTAGTGTACCAACCAAAACGGGATGTCTCCACAGCACCACAGCATGCTCAAAGTGTTTACTAGTAAAAGATTTTCATTTTGGCAATATATTTGTAACCTTTTGTTTTGTTTTGTTTTTAAGATTTTATTTATTTATTTGAGAGAGAGCAGAGTGAGAGAGAGCAGAGGCGGGGGTTGGGGGGGGGAGGAAGGGGCAGGGGCAGAGGGAGGAGCGGGCTCTCCGCCGAGCAGGGAGCCCAACTCAGGGCTCCATCCCAGGACCCTGAGATCATGACCTGAGCTGAAGGCAGACGCTTAACCGACTGAGCCACCCAGGCGCCCTTCACTTACGGTTTTATTTATTTATTTATTTATTTTATTTTTATTTTTTATTTTTTTATTTTTTAAAGATTTTATTTATTTATTTGAGAGAGAGAGAATGAGAGACAGAGAGCATGAGAGGGGGGAGGGTCAGAGGGAGAAGCAGGCTCCCTGCTCAGCAGGGAGCCCGATGCGGGACTCGATCCCGGGACTCCAGGATCATGACCTGAGCCGAAGGCAGTCGCTTAACCGACTGAGCCACCCAGGCACCTCTATTTGTAACCTTTGGAAGCTTGCTCCCTGAAGGAGATATGAGTACAAATGGCGTTCTGCCAGTGGCAACCAACTTTGTAATGTAACACATTTTACAGTCATTTGAAGTATTCAGAATTTTGAATCACAGGGTAGATACCATTTTATGTCTTACTTTGTTTTACTCCATATTTTATAATATAAATTATCTTGTCATAAAATTTGTTTGTAGAGGAAAATATCCTTAATGGTTGCTTTGTACTCCAGTGTACAATGTAGCAACATTTATGTAATCACCATCCATTTTGTTGGGTAGTTAGGTAATTCCCAATTTGTTACTAAAATAAACCACGCTGCAATGAACATCTTGGTGAAGAAAAGCACCATCTGCATTTGGGACACTTTTCATGGGATTGCCACCTTGAAATGGAATTCTTTGGCCAAAGAATATGAAGATTTTGAGGGCTCTTGATGCCCTCAAAATTGTTTTCCAGAAAATCTGTGCTATTTACTACTCCATATCCACTGCCGCTGCCCCTGTCTCCAGCCTCCACATGAGTACTGTAAGAGCAAAATGTGAAATGCTTGGTATACAGTACTTAGTACCTGGTAGTGACTCAATCAATGGTAGTTGGTGATGATGTTGAGGACGTACAAGTTTATTATCACTCTTGCTTCTCCCCTCCTCTTTCTGACTCTTCATAGAGGTCCAGAGTTCCTGTGGTGCTGTAGGCTTTTCTCTGTTGTACCTCATCAGAATGTCCAGAATCATCTGTTTATGTCCCTTCCTGCAGTGCACTGTGAGAGACTGACAAGCTAAGGTGATAAATTTCTTGAAACTGGGGTTGTTGGAAAGAAAATTATTTACAGTTTTACCTGCCCTGGATTTTCAGTAGGTGTCTTAAAACTGTAACTATGTGGTTCTGAGCTCAGGCTATACGACAGAGTCTTTTGGGAACTCTGTAAACAACACCAGAGCATGGCCTTAGTTGGTTGAGGTTGGGGCCTGGACATTGGCATTTTAAAAATCCGTCTCAGATAATTCTAACAGAAGCAAGGGATGAGAATCATAACCCCAAAGATGAGTGGTTTGGACATTCCGGGCAGCACGTGGCATCTACTGACAGACTTATTTGGAAGCTAGCTGCCTTTCCTGGTGTCCCTCAAAAATTAGACCAAGAATATGGGATGAAATCCTAAGAGGCCTCAATCTTGAACATGTTAGCAAGTATTTAGTAACATTCTGCTTGCTTAAAAGGCCAGAGAGATCAACTAACTCCTTCTAGAAAAGTTGTGTTTTTCTCTGCATTCATAATAACTTCCATAGTACCTCATGAGGAAGAAAGTGAAACTCAAAGTGCTTAATTAACTTGCTTGTTAATCTCTGCTAACAAGAGGCCAACTGAGAATCAAACCCAGGACCCTGAATCCCATGATTTTTCTACCCTTAAAAAAATTAATATCATCTCTTTGTGCTCATGTAACCAATTTTGATTTTAATTTTTTGCTGTGTGCGGCCAACTTGGTTCCTCATTTCCAAAGAAGCTTCCCTATAAAAGTGCCCCCTCCCCCAACAAACAACAACTGTATTTTGATCAGGTACTATGGGTGTGTTCTAGACATAGCCAAAGAGGAACGTAGCTGTATCTAGTCATCACTTTATAAATATTGATGAAGAGCGGTACAAATGTTTTCAAGGAAACTCTATCTGAAGGAGTGCCTTGGAATTCAGCTGTTTCTTTTCACGTCTTTCAGACCTCCTACCCCTGGCACTGAAATCCAAACAGCTAAGAGTGGGCCACATCCCAATGTTTATTCACTACTGTGGCACCTGCAATTCTGTCTCTGGTAGGCTTCGGGACAGGGTGACGCCAGGGATTGCAATAGGCACATTCGGCCATCGTCCCTGAGCTGTGACAAATACTTCCTAACACAGTAGCCCCACAGAAGGAAGTACTGAGCTACAGGTCACTTTCTTCACTTCCTTTAGCCTAAGGATATGAGAAAAGAAACAGCCTGTTTTATAGCAGACAAAACTGAGGTGAAGAACCATCATTGCTCAAGCCACCTGAGGGCAGTCACGTCGGCCGTGCTGGAAGGCAACTCATGCCTCAGATGGTTGTGCTCCTCTGGGTGCTTCGCCACCTTCATCATTTTCCTCTGTTAGTTGCTCATTTAAAAGTTGGTGACGGAGAAGTATGGCCAAAGGAGTTTATTGCTGCATTGGTTATAACAACAAAGTTGGAAACAATTTAAATGACAAACAAGAGGGGAATGGTTAAGAAAAAAATATGGCTTACTCATTGTCTGAAATACGTAAATATTAAAAATAATAGTTAAGAAACAGATTTTAAATAACTTGGGAAAATGCTTCGAATAGAAATGATTTTTCTGGGTCTTCTTCATCTTCCTGACCTCTAAGCCTGTGGTACTCAGAATGAGGGTCATTGACCAGTGGAATCATCCGTGCATATACAGAATCTCAAGCCCCACCCCAGGCCTGCTGAATCAGAATCTACATTTTAACACCTCCAGGCGAGTCACACCACATTAACTTTTCAAAAGCACCTACCTGGGTAAGGAGTTCTCAAAGATTCAGTCCTCAGACATCTTCTCTACTCTAAATACATTTGTGCCTTGAGCTAGTGATCCGGCACCTGGTGGCATAGAAAGTTTTTGATCCCACTGGCATTGAGCTATGGCCTTGGGGACTGGCACTTGTATAAACACCTTAGGTGTTTTAAAAACTCGGACAAGGTCGAGAGGTCCACTGTCTACATGATCTCCCCTGTGATGGAACGGTAAGCCGGAAAATGCATGATACCAAAGAGCATATTCTGTATGATATTAATTATGGAAAAACACATCAAGAAAAGACTGGAAGAAGATAGACCCCCCAATTAACTGTGGTGCAATTAGACGTAGGGTTTGTTTGGGTTTTTTTGAGCGGGGGGAGTGGGTTTCTTTATATATTTCTCTATATGAAGGTAACAAACCTCAGGCCACAAATTCAGGTGTGCAAGAGATGTAACTTTATTTTTATATACTACAGATTGATTCCTACTTTGAGCCCCAATCTGCTTGTGATGAAAACTTTTCAGTCAATTCCGAGGGATCTCTGTCAAATCAAGTTTTGCTCAGTCCAGCCACCACTAGCCAAAAGCAACACTGTGCCAATGGGAAAAGCTGCCCCCTTCAGGCCAATGAAGCCCCATCCTAGCACGTGCGTGACGGCAAAGCTCCAACTTCATTTTGGCCTCTTCCTACTCCCCGGGGGGATGGTGTCTCAATGTGATGAACAACCTGTATTCCTGTGTATGATGGTCCTGGGCTCAGCTCATTTAGGACCCTACTTCTTTATCTAATATTTTAGGTGGATTCCAGAAAGTTTGGTGGTGGTGCTGGATTAGGGGGGAGGCAGGGAAGGCACGAAGGCTCATTCACTAACATTGTCCTTGTTCAAGTGTCCTGATTCCCGTCTGGCCTTGAAGAGAGTTGGTTGACCAGACAGATGCTGGGGGCTCCTTCCTGGTCCAAAGCTTCTGGAACTATCTGGCTGCTCCACGAGCCTCACGGGAAACAGGGAAGTCTGCGAGGCCATGTCAGCCCCAGCTGCCTAAGACCCCTGCGGCCATCCCCCGTGTTGCATTTGGGGTTGCTTTGTCACACCTGCTGCCCTCCTCAGCTCCACTCGCATATCCCAAACCCGCCTGTGGGTTTTGTCTCCCCTCTCCCGGGACTGGCTGGGGGCTGGAGCAGGAGTGGGCAGAACACAGAGCCCCTTCTCAGTGCAATTCTTTGTGTTTCTACCCAGAGAAGCTTTTGCTCCCCTGAAGCAAGCAGACTGCCTCTTGCATCACCTGCAGTGTTCCAAATCTATTGTTTATTCACGGGCTTCCTTCCTGGTCTAGGATTTACAAACCAAACTTTGACTTTAGTCACCAAAGGCATACCTTCCCCTTTTCTCCAGTTTCACCCTTACCTGGCTTGATAAAAGCCTCCAACTGAATGGGGGAGGGAGGGATTCTTCTAAGGAAACATGGGGGAAAAATGTTAACATCTTAAAGTACTATCCTTTACATGTACTTTCCATATATATGTATGTAGGTCTCAACAAGAAGCCAACAAAATGAGCTGCAGGAAAAATCTTGCAAGAATTATTTTATAGAGGGGCACCTGGGTGGCTCAGTCGTTAAGCATCTGCCTTCGGCTCAGGTCACGATCCCGGGGTCCTGGGATGGAGCCCCGCATTGGGCTCCCTGCTCCGCGGGAAGCCTGCTTCTCCCTCTCCCACTCCCCCTGCTTGTGTTCCCTCTCTCACTGTGTCTCTCTGTCAAATAAATAAATAAAATCTTTAAAAAAAAAGAACTATTTTATAGAGAAGTTTACACATTTTTAACAATCACTTTCTCTTTTATTCTTTTCCTGATGGAAGGACAGCTACTACTGAACACTTACTCTTTGCTGGGCACTCTCGAGAGTGCTTTGTATGTGTCAGCTCATTGAATCCTCTTTATGATATGATATTATCATCACCAAGTTTGAGAGGAGAGAACTGAGACATGCAGAGGTGACGGAACTTGCTCCAGGCCTCACATCTCGCAACTGGGGACCAACACTCAGGATCCAAGGCCAGCACCTCCGGAAGAGCCCTGCCTGAGACGCGAGGCTGCAAGGCTCTCTGCTCTTACCCATGTGTATGGTTTCCATGATCAAAGGTGAGAAGGTTCTCGATGGCCACCTGAAGTTCAGAGGCAACAGCCTTTGCTCCCTCACAAAGCCGTAGTGAATATTTATTTTCTAAAAAGTCCTCAGTAACTGTGGATATGTTTTTGCAGGTGGCCTGATGTCTGTTATTAAAGGAAAGATAAGGCTCATGGTGAGAACCTGACACTGGTTTTGGCTCATTCCTCACAGGAAGCCTGGTCTTCTCACTCAATTTTGTTGATCAAAATGGAACAAAGGCCATAGAACCCAATGCAGTGTGAGAAATGTGGCCTTCCCTCCTGGGTGCTTGCAGACATTCATGGGGATGTCAAGAAGCAACATGGTTTGGAGGGGGTGGGGGGAGCTTTGTGCTACCTCATTTCATCTCACCTAGTGAAAAGTTGATTTCAAGCTCACTTACCTATGTGATCACTGACGGCCAACAGCTGGGAGAGTTCTAGTGGGGGCAAAACAATGCAGGGGAAATGCTTCACGCATGGGTGTTTGGATGGATGCACAAGTTTCCCGGGAGGGCTTATGGGACAGGAAGACAATTGGTGAATTTCTTTGAGAAGCAGCTGGTACAGACCCACCACTTACATCCATTCTCAACACAGATTGCTTTCCGTCCTAGCTCCTTCTTTGGAAATTAGAACTGCACTGTAGTCTAGTTGTAGGAGTTTTGTTAAAGAGCTTTCTGTTTTAATTAATTAATTTATTGGGGGAGGGCAGAGGAAGAGGGAGAAAGAGAGTCTTAAGCAAGCTCCACACTCAGTGCAGAGCCTGACACAGGGTTCGATCTCAAGACCATGAGATCAAGACTGGAGCCGAAACCAGGAGTCAGACGCTTAACCAACTGAGCCACACAGGCACTCCCAAGAGCTTTCCTTTCTGTACTCCTTTCTGCACAGGCTGCCATAACAAAATACCACAGACTGGGCAGCTTAAACAGCAGAAATTTATTTTCTCATAGTTCTGGAGGTTAGAAGTCCAAGATCAAGGTGCCAGCAAGGTTGTGTTCTAGTGAGGCCTCCCTGCCTGACTTGTAGGAAGCTGCCTTCACTCTGTGTCCTCACATGACCCTTCCTCTACATTCATGAAGTGAGAGAACGATTTCTGGTAACTCTTCTTATAAGGACACTAGTCCTATGGGATTAGGGTCCCATCCTCATTGCCTCATTTGATCTTAATGATCTGCTCAAAGGTTCTATCTCAAATACTGTCACATTGGGTGTTAGGGCTTCAACATAGGATTTGGTGAGGGGACACAATTCAGTCCATACTTTTATTGGGCCTGTGCTAGGAGGTGAGAATAGTGATTTATGAAGACATTTTAGTCTCTGGGCTCAGGAGCTCCTACTCTAGGGATTGACTCCATAGCCATTAGAGTCATACAAGGTACAACGAACTGTGAGGCCACTGGAAACTGATGTCTGCATCCCATGGTAATTCCTGTGTGGCCTTTCTCATGGCTAGATCTTGAGCAAGCCAATTCCACAAATATTCTGGTTGAGTGGTGGTGGAGCTCTTTTCTTGGGGTGGTGAAGTTGTACATTAAGACCCATAAAAGTATCGATAAGGTGAATTTCTGGGAAATCTGAATTAAAAGATGGGAATGAACTTTGGCAACTGGACTAAAACTTAAACTTAAACACATGGGCGCCTGGGTGGCTCAGTTGGTTAAGCGACTGCCTTTGGCTCAGGTCATGATCCTGGAGTCCCGGGATCAAGTCCCGCATCGGACTCCCTGCTCGGTGGGGAGTCTGCATCTCCCTCTCCTCCCCACTTGTGCTCTCTCTCACTATCTCTGTCTCTCTCTCTTTCTCAAATAAATAAATAAATTCTTAAAAAAATTTTTTTTTAAATAAATAAAACTTAAACACGGGATTTTTCCTGGAGCTCAAATTCTCTCATTTGTGCTGCACCATTCCCTTGAGTGTAGCTACAGGTTAGAGTGGAGAGGGACCTTGGCAGAGGGGACAGGTCTTCGGAGTGGGAAAATCTGGGATGGGGGTTGTCACAAGATAGGGAGGCTACTAGCCCTTCTCACATAACCAGCTGTGTATAAAAGGGAAATTCTAAAGATACATCAAACAGAGAAAAATGGATGCTACATAGACCCAAAGACTTTTAATTTCTTCAGTCGATATGACTAGCTCCCCACCCTGCAGCCCAAAAATGTCCTTGAATTCGACACTTGAGGTTGGCCACAACCTGTCTGGTAAAACTGTCAATCAACAAAGAAGGAAAGGCCTGGGAGTGCAATGACTAGCCTTCAGCCACTAGGGGGCGAGCACGGCCTCCCTCTCCTCTGAAGAGTAAGGGAAGGACCCACAGTACCGGCGATAACGGCTTTAGGGTGGAGCGTTCAGGGTGGTATTGGGGGTAGGGGTTAGAAGCTGTTGTGGTTTTTGGGGAGGGATGTCAAATACCAAATTACTTAAGGAATAATATAATGTATATTGACCTGGCCTTGACCTTCATAAACTTAGAAGTCCCTATACACTAGCTCCTGAAGAGTTCTGGGGTGTGACGTCCCAAATAACTGTTCATTTTAAGATAATTAACTTATTTGTGTGAGCATGTTGTGCATCATGCAGGAGAACACTATGCACCTATGCGCACACACACACACACACACATGCACACACATTATTAGCCATGCTCACTGACTTAAATACATTAACACAACACACTGTCTAAATATTGCCTCTGTTTGAAAAAAATATTGTATTCAAGTCAAGTCATCTTTTCAAAATACATCTGCAGTGAAAATACTGCCTATATTTCAGAGAGCCTTTAAATAAATAGTGGTATATCAGCTTAGGCTGCCAAATGCTAGGAGGAGATGAGTCACCAAGCCAGAGACACTGATCACAGGTAACCCCACGTCCTACTCACCCCCCACCATCCCCTATCCTTTCCTGGCCTCCTACACAAATCTGTGGCTCATGATCAGTACCAGAATTTGCTGGTACTCCTCATGTCCTTGGGCTTGCCTCCTCGAGTCTCCCAGACACAGTAACTTGCTTTCTTCTCTCAAATACTTAAGAGAAAACCTCTGAGGGCCTCCTTCTTTATATCTGGGATTATGGGATAAAAAGATTGAAAGCATGAAGCCAGATTTCCCCGAAGCACTCTCGATGAGGGCTTGCCCCCTTCACCTCATCTGCAGGAGGTGATAGTTACACGAAGGGGTAGGTCAAAGGGCAATGGCCCTGAGAGTCGTAGGGCAAGGGAAGGAAACCTTGCTCTCCTGTGGGCCAAGTATCAGGCTTGATCCTGTCAGTGTCATTACATCACTGGTCTTCACCCCGATTTGCAGCTTTCTAGTTCTATTTCCACTTTATATAGGAGGAAACCAAAGACCAGAGAAGCAACCTACCTTCTAACGGTCATATAGATCTGGCATTTGAACTTAGATATTCTGAGTTACAAACTAGCATATTTTTTCAGTCCTGGCTTCAATGCTTGCTTTTTTTTTTTAAGATTGTATTTATTCATTTGACTGAGAGAGAGAGCACGCACAAGCAGGGGGAGCGGCAGGCAGAGGGAGAAGCAGGCTCCCCGCTGAGCAAGGAGCCCAATGCGGGGCTCGGTCCCAGGACGCTGGGATCATGACCTGAACCAAAGGCAGACTCTTAACTGACTGAGCCACTCAGGTGCCCTGGCTTCAATGCTTTCATCTACTTTTCCAGAGCTACCTAAAAATCTTCTTCCTTACTCTCTAGCTTCTCCATTTGCTAGTCTCCAATACCTTCCTTATTCTCTAACTTATACATATTGGCAATGACTATGCAAATGGTGATAACAGTTGACTTTTACTGATCACTTACTGCAGATCAAACAATGTGCTGAGCTCCAAGCCTACCTTACCCTCAATCCTCAGAGCAGCTCTCACGGATATTGGTACCATTGTCCCCATTGCAGAGCTGAGGCACCTGATGCGGAGGGGTGTTAGGAAACTTACACAAGGCCATACAACATGCAAGTGACTGAGCTGGGATTTGAACTGAAGTGTAACTGTCTACAGGCCCAAGTATTTAAACCACTGTGCTATCCTTTGCATCACGAGAGTATTAAGTCTATGGAGAAAAACTCAGGGCTATAGGATTATTCAAAAGATCTTTTAAAAACCTGAAATAACTGCAAAAAGGGGAACAATTACATCTTTATGTGGCATGGTATAATGATTCAGCTGGCAAAAATGCTTAACATGCTAAAACAGGAGGCTTTCTAACTCTCCCTGCTTAGAAAAATAATCGACATCATTATTTTCATTTATCCTGGTCCTGTACTGGAAATTCCTGGAGTCTGGTTTTAACTGCATGGGAAGCCAACCTGGACGGTTCCTGTTGTCCAAAGCCCCTTTCATCATTTCTATAACCAGTCAGTGGGCTCATCCCTAGGGATCCAGTTCATGGGTGTTTCTGGGTCAATGAATGCTTTCAAGTAATTGAGATTGAGGGAGTGAATGGCTATTTTGTTGTCAACTACTAGCATCTAGCTATAAAACAGTGATGTGAGGAATAATCAAGGGAACATGGAAGTATGACTGACATTGAACTTGAGTTAATCTGTCTTGACACATTGAATCTGAGCCAATTGGTCTGGTATTCTCCTATCTGCAGTGTTGGGGATGAAGTAGAGGAGTCCCTTCTTCCCAGCACCTTGAAAAAGATCAGACATCCAGCTGGATCTCAGCAACCAGTCAACACTGCTGGAGTAATATTTTTAAACCCCAGAGTTTAAATGTCTCCCTAACAATATTTCAAAGAACAAACAAAAGGTTGTGTTCACCAACAAGAGTCAGATGGGTATTTATCTGAATATGTAGGATATGACTAGTTCTGCTAGTTGGTGAGCCAAGCATAAAAGATGATTCGTTAAGGAGATGGACACTGAACAGGCTGTCTGTGCAATGGTGGCTGTCCCAAGGCAACAGCCCAAGGAAGAGAACTCGCTGTAATTCCCTAGGTGGCAGCAGCCAACAGAGACTTAGAAGTCTGCGAGGGTGTGGCATCTTGGGGAAGGGTACCTTCCAGAGACACAAAGAGACACTGGATTTGCTATAGGGTTTAAGATTCTGAGTTCGGTGATGAAGAGTGTGGGAATGGGAGGCAATGTAGCGTAGGGAGGGCTTAGACTCAGAAAGTCTGCATCTAAGTCTGGCTCTGCCACTGGCTGGCCGTGGACCTGGGGCAGCTCTTCTGTCAACAATACCACCACACGGGTCCTTGTCCTCCTCCTCACCTTTATTCAAATAAGTGGGGTTGAATGAGGTCGCCTTTAAGTACCTTTGGAGATTATATGACTCACAATTTGATGATTCCCTGGCATTTTCATCCCATTCTTTCCAATGAAAGAACTTGAATACATTGGAGGGAGTTGTGGAGGGAAGGGTTGAATGTGTGTTGGAGAGAGAGGCATTATGCCATTGTCATTTTAGGAGCCTTATGTCCAGAGAATATGCTGACCTTCACAAACTAGGACACTGTGGTTTTCTTACCATTGGTGAAGGTGGTTTTTCTGTGGTTGGTGACATAATGTGGCACCTCTCCCTCCCTCTCAATTGGACCTCCTCGAAGTCCAGCAGCTGCATCCATAAGACACAGAGCTTTTTAGCATTGTCTTGCAGCCAGCTGAACTTTGGCTATGCTGTGACAGTAATGATTTCTTTGTTCTATTCCTATGTACCAGACACTGCTAAGCCCTTAGTATATCTCACATGCATATATATCTCTTATTCTACCTTCAAGTACCTTTTAATTATCCATGTTGAAACAGACCAACCTCCTAAGCCAAGTTCAACTGAATAATAGCTAATACATACAGTGCTTAGTATGTCCCAGGCACTATTCTAAGTGCATTACGTGTATTATTTTATTTAACCCTCAAAATAACTCTATGGATTAATATTTGTACTTAACATTATTTATAGATGGAAATTGAGACACAGAGGTTAAATAACTGCCCAATGTTACACAACTGATACATCACATAACCAGGGTTTAAACCCAGGCAGTCTGGCTCTAGAATTCCCCAAGACACCACACTTAAAAGAAGGCTAGTGATCTATGCATATTGCTTCTATTTTTTTTCCCCACTAGATTAAAAGCAGACCTTTTTTTCCCAACTTGGTAATTTATTACAGAGACATTCTGATTTAACTTTGTTCTCTTGCTGAGATTTATAATTTGGGAATGTAGTCACAACAAATTCTACCACCACTCCACCAAGACAATATGACTCTCCTCTGAAGTTTATTTCTATCTATCTATTATCTATCTATCTATCTATCTATCTATCTATCTATCTATCTATCTATCTGTCTATCTATCTGTGTGTGTGTGTGTGTGTGTGTGTGTGTGTGTGTGTGATCGGAAAGGAAATAGCTGTTGGAAGATGGAGAAGCACCGTTAGGACATTAGGAGGAAAGAAGCAGATGCCTTGCACTGCAGGATTATCCAAAGGGGGATGCCATTGGCTTGGATGAGTCCTTTACAACAGGGCACAGATATGAGAAACAATGAACGTATTGGGTCTGAAGTGACAGAAATACCAACTGTTTTCTTGAAGGAATATGGCTGGAGTCCAACGTCACACCCGAGGAGCCCCAGTGAATTTCCTGTGTCAAGTAGGCTGAGGACACTTAGACTATGCTCCTAAGGCTTTTAATTCTGACTGCAGGAAAATTGGTCCACTTCATAGATGTCTCTTACTTAATATTCTTTGGAGGATTTCTCTGTGGAGTTAGGGTGGTATTCCAAGCTTAGCGTCCCCATTTTTGAGATTGCATGAATTTGAGAATGATTATTCTGTTGGTCTGCAGCTCACAACACCCTCCATGTCTCCAAAAACCCAGGAAAATAGCTCAGCCTTTCAGTCAAGTTGCCTCTCCTTCCCATTCTGTCTCCTTCACCTGAAAGCAGACTCAAGTGTTAATGTGATGTCTGCCTGAGGCCAAGGTGATCATAGGCTTCTGCATATTTTGTTCAGTATTTATGCATCTCAGAGGTGGTTCAAATCCAATCTCGGAGCCAAATTCGTCATTGGCCATTGCCTTTGGTTTCCCCAGAGGGAGGACTTGCTGCCCAGCCAAAGGCTTTTATTCCTGAAATTTTAAAATCACAATCGATATCTGTTCCTCAGGGAAGAAACTAGCAAAGGCTAATCTCACTGCTGTGAGTTTATTACTTAAATTATACTGTTTGGAGCACACTGTCCTAGTGATTCTTGGCAAATCAGCAGAGTTTTTCTCCAGCTGTAAACTGTTTGGGTTTCAACTGTATTAAGACCAAAAGCTCATGTGATGTGCTTCCTACATAAAGCCTCTCCCAGAGTTGCTCATTGGAGGATGTTGTTGAAAAGTCATATTAATCACAGGAGCACCTGTGACTAGAAGTGGGAGTTAGTGCATTTGAGATGTATCCTTGACTTCGTGTCTTGTCAATACCCTGAACCTTTGGCTTGGAAGGAAAATATTGAAAGGTTTCTGCTCAGTGTCCAAGGGAAAACTCTTGAGTTCTAGGGACAGCTGAGCCAGCTTCCTCACTCTAGGAGATGTCACTTAACCTGCACTCTATATAAGACATCTTGGTTTTTAAAGGGTACTTTGGAATACTTGGCAAAGAAACCTGATTATCATTCATTATTCTGAAGTTATGAGGCTATTCTCTTTTACAAATGCACATTCATTGACATTATTTTAATAGGTAATAGTAGGAAACACTGCTGATGTTTCTCCAGTATTTCCCAGTACTATGAGGCTCCTCCAAACACACATTTTCTTGGTGTTTCATGACAGCTCTATTGAGGTACGTTATTAGAATTTCTTTTCTTTTTTTTAAGATGTATTTATTTGAGAGAGAGAGAGAGAGTGGGCGGAGGGGCAGAGGGAGACAATCCCCAAGCAGACTCCACACCAAGCCTGGAGCCAAAGACGGGCTTGATTCCATATCCCTGAGATCATGACCTGAGCTGAAACCAAGAGTCGGACACCTAACTGACTGAGCCACCTAGGCACCCCTAGAATTTCTAACTTGTTATCTGAAAAATAAAGATTGGACAAGTTAAATTACTTGCCTGAAACCACACAGGTGATAAACAACAGACCCCAAACTCGAATGCAGGTGTCCTGACTCCAAGGCCGGCATCTTTTACTCTGTGGAGTGCTGCCAATCACCAACCTTGATTAAACACACAGATCATTTCTTTATGACCTTCCCTTCCATGTCTTCTATTTAGGGAACAATCACCTCAAGTTCCTGACTGTCCCTGAAAACTAACTTTCAGAGTTGCCTTTCAACTCCATCTTGACCATTTATCCTACACACCTGGTTTGAAGCTAAGTGGTTGGGTGGGTCTGTAATATTTTCCTTCAGGATATGTTTAAGACCTCAGAAAAATCATTACTCTTGTTTCACTGGGAAAACAAGAAGAATGACCCAGATTGACTGAGAAGTTTTCATCCAGCTCAAATATGTCAGATTTGTTCCAAGTATGGAGCTACAGGAGGCCTGGGACTGTCATCTCCCCCCTGGGTGGCAGCTGTCATTGTCTCAAGTCTGCCCAAGGGCTCTAGGGGCCTCATCTGCCCCACCCCCACTCCGCTCTGACAACGTCAAGGTGAACTCCAAGGTCTTCATCTTCCAAATCAAACTCTTCTCTTCCAGTTCATATCCTTCCGTTTTTTAACCCACCTACCTTTATTTCTAGTTCACCCATTCTCCGTGGAGCTAGTGTTGTTCCTACAGTGCATTTTACAAAAACTTTTGTCTTTTCATGTGGTTTGTGTCAAGCAATACACAGTATTTTATCATAAATTGCTTTCCTTTTATTTCTCTCTTATATAGCAACCGGGCCATTACATTGGTTTAAAAAATACAAATGCAAGTAAGCTATATTATCTCTACATTTCACTTTGGGATGGTAAAGGGACCATATAACATAGTGATTATAAAAGGGAGCTTTGGCTTTTGTAGGGCTGAAAGCCACTGCTCCAGTCTCCATTTCTCCCTATGGCCATTTTTCCCCCGGACATACCACGAACTTCCTATTCTGGAATTTATTTCTCTTCCAAGCACACTAGGCCAACATCCTAGCTGTTTCTGATCACCTCCATGAAAATTCTCTGGAAGAATTTTGATGGCTTTGTTTAACCCTGTGGTGATCACGCAAGTATTTTGCTCCCCCCTTAAAAGAAGAAAAGCCATGCTTGTCTTGCACTATTACCATGAAGATTAAATGAGATGATGTAGTAAAGTGCTGGCAGAGGGATTAGTACATAGTGGACATTCAGTAAAAGTTGGGATCTTTCTCCTGCCCTTCCATTTTTTCCCCTTTTTAAAAATTACTTCTTTAGGATAAATTCCTAGGGTTGTGATTACAAGGGCATAATGTTGGAATGTTCTTATGCTTCCTTCTTATATATAGCCAAAGAGTTGTAAAAATCAACTAATAGGATGCCAGCAGTGTATGTCAGTTTTGCCACAACCTCCAGATTTTGATGTCATAATTTTCAAAAAATTCAAAAGCATATTTAAATAAGTATTTCTTTGATAAGCATGTGCTTATTTATTACTGAACTTACTCCTCCAGTGAGTCCTTGGTTCTTACTGTAGAGATACACTTAATGCTGTTCTTAGACAGTGAGATATACTTCGTGACAATATTATGCAGTGAGAAATGTTGATCTTCCTCTAACTCTATTTCTGTTAGATGTTTGTAAGTCAGTCCCCTGCCATTCTTCTTTGTCAGTAACCTCTGTCTTTGAATGAAGAATTCTGCACATGGCTGAACATAGGGCTATGTGTGAACAAATGCTGTGTAAGTACTTTCATTTATTTATTTAAAAATTGTGACTCATATCTTTTTTTAAATTTTATTTTATTATGTTATGTTAGTCACCATACATTACATCATTTGTTTTTGATGTAGTGTTCCATGATTCATTGTTTGCGTATAACACCCAGTGCTCCATTCAATATGTGCCCTCTTTAATACCCATCACCAGGCTAACCCATCCCACCACCCCCTCCCCTCTAGAACCCTCAGTTTGTTTCTCAGAGTCCATAGTCTCTCATGGTTCATCTCCCCCTCTGATTTCCTCCCCCCCCCTTCATTTTTCCCTTCTTACTGTCTTCTTTTTTTTTTTTTTTTAACATATAATGTATTATTTTGTTTCAGAGGTACAGGTCTGTGATTCATCAGTCTTACACAATTGCCATTGTGGGAAGAGGGAGGCAAGTAGTAAAGAAAAATCCCATGTATCTTTATATGTATTGGTTGTTGAAATAGGAGTTTCCTACTTTTGGAACACTATTTGCTTGATTGTGGAATGGAAGGATCTTGCCCTTCCCTCAGTGAAAATTGTGTATGAATGTCTCTTTGAATAGGGGAAGGGAGGGAAAACTGAATGGGAAGTCATCAGAGAGGGAGAAAAACCATGAGAGACTCTTAAGTCTATGAAACAAACTGAGGGTTGCTGGAGGGAAGGTGGGTGAGGAGATAGGGTAACTGGGTGATGGGCATTAAGGAGGACACATGTTGTGATGAACCCTGGGTGTTATATGCAACTGATGAATTATTGAACTGAAACTTATGATGTACTATATGTTGGCTAACTGAATTTAAATAAAAAATTTAAATAAAAAAATGTTGACTAACTGAATTTAAAAAAAAAGTCTTGTTGAGCCTGAAGGATTTTATTTCTATTTATTTATTTTTTTAGGTTTAAATTTGTTTTCATTTTAATTTTTTCCAACTTTATTGAGATATAACTGACATATAACATTGTGTAAACTTAAAGGGTACAATGTGATGACTTGATATGTGTATATATTGAGAAATGATTTCCACAATAAAGTTAGTACATCCATCACCTTACATTGTGACAATTCTGTGTAGACGTGTGTGTGTGTGTGTGTGTTGAGAACTCTGAAGATCTACTCTTTTAGCATCTTTCAAATATACAATACAGTATTCTTAACTATAGTCACCATGCTGTAGATTACACCTCCATGACTTAGCCTTCTTATAACTGGAAGTTTGTATCCTTTGACCACCTTCACCCATTCCCTCCCCCTCACAACCACCACTTGTTTCTGTGAGTTCAGTTTTTTTAGATGTGAGGGATTTTACATTGGAAGGAAGCAGGGTGACATTTGGGAAGGGGGGATGTTAGAGGATGGTAGAGGGAGGTTAGGTGGAGACCTTCGTTACCAAGAAGCCAGGAATTCAGCACTAGAACAGCTAGTTTAGCATCTGATCAGTTCTACTTCCTTGTCAGTTCTTAAAATGGGCTGCAGATTACAGAGCTGCCTCAGATAGGAAGCTGGACTCGGTGAGAGGTTCCAGAGTGAGGGCTCCTTGTAGGAGAGACAAGTCAAAGAGGCATTTTTTTGGCCACTCTTGGAGGAATGAGTAAATATCAGGGATTGTGGGACTAGCCCTTGAGAGCACAGGTGTGCAAGAAATGTTGATCCTGAGGCGCAAGCTCAGAAATAGGAGTTATTATGTTAGGGTTTATGGGAATCCCTTGAAATCAAATGCAAAATTGTCTCTGTGTGTGCACACGTGTAGGCATTAGGAAGAGTGTCCATAGCTTTTATCAGAGAGACCTGTGACTCTAAGAAGATTAAGAACAGCTATCAATGGAAATAATAGGATCTAATTTTGAAGGATTGGAGGAGAAACTGCAAAACAAACTGATGTCATTAGTAAAGTTAGTGGAATGGGACTGGTTAGAAGGTGAGAAGACTATGGACTTTCTCTGCATTTTTTGACTTAGGAAAGTGAGTATGCATTACTTCCATAATTTGGAAAAGTTTAAAAAAAAGAAGAGAAAATTTTCCAGTTGAAACAAAAATGAGTCACTCTAGACCAAATAAGATATAACTGTTCTTCCTCTCTGAGTGGCTGGTTACAGAGAAAACACATAGGAAAGAGCCCTGGACTGGGGGGAGCAGGGCGCAGTGAGGAAGGGGTGAGAGCCTGAGACAAAGGGAGTTTGTGGGAAGGTGCTATGTGGGGCAACTTACCTGAAACCAGAGAATGTTTCCTTGGAAGCCAAAGGGGAAAGAACTTTCCTCATGTAGAGAAACTAGAGCCATTGACCTGAAGAGAGGATGAAGGGGTGACACTGGGACATGGGCCAAGTGATCCTCAGAGCCAAAGCTAGGAAAGAGCTCATAAAGACCAGAATCTTTTTTTTTATTTTTAAAATATTTTATTTATTTTATTTATTTATTTGACAGAGAGAGAGAGCACACAAACAGGGAGAACAGCAGAAGGAAAGGGAGAGGGAGAAGCAGACTCTTTATTGAGCGGGGAGCCTGATGCAGGGCTTGATCCCACGACCCTGGGATCATGACCTGAGCCAAAGGCAGACGCTTAACCCACTGAGCCATCCAGGTGCCCATAAGGACCAGAATCTACAGAGCTGGCTGGTGTGAGATCCAGTCTAACTCACACTGTCTTTCAGGAGTGATGCTCTCTAAGGAGGTTCTCTGGCCATTTGGGAAACAGGGAAGACCAGTGAAGGTGTAACATGAGCATCTAAGATCCTTTGGTTATCCACTGGCTGCTTCTCCTAACTGGGTAGTATTAAAATCCTCAAAATAAAAGAGGCCTAAATGTTTATTTGGGGAGCCAATAAGGAAAGGGAGGCTGGGGACACTGTGCCTTCTGTCAGATCATATCTTAGTGGAAAAGGAAACCCAAAGTATGAAATAGGAGATAGAACAGGCACCCTGAAAAGGAGATAAATGCAGGTTGAAATCTTGGGACCCCTGGGAAAGAAGAATGGAGAACAGAGGGGAAGGTGGGGGAATACCTGCTGGTGGGCCCCTGGACCTTTTAACAAAGCCAACTCATAGCGTCCATCTGAGGTGAGTCTGAGGGTGGAGAGGAGCAGACCACCAAGGAAGTTGGGCCAAGCCAATATTGGACGTTTCTGTGTTTCACCACTTAGACCTTTCTGGCTCCTGTTTCAGACAGCTGAATGAATCCCATCCCATTACAGTGGTCTCTGGGTCCTGCCCAAATCCTTCCAGTATTTGATGGCACAGAGATGAGTTGAAGGAAGTGACTCAGAAGCCATTTTGTCCACCGCTTATTTTGGTTCAGGCAAACTGGTGTTATTTTAGGCCCCTGGGAGATTCACTCCCCCTAAAATGCCATACTTTTTCTCTGCCTTTGACCCTTGGCCCTCATATTTTTGTCCCCCCACACGACCCCCCAAAAAGGAAATTGAAACCTGCATTTTTAAAGTTAGAACGGTTATCTTTTAGCTTATGACTTTAAGTTTGCTTAATGAAAGTGCTGCTTTTACTATTATCTACCAAAGATAGATTTGTTGTTACTGTTCATTTAAAGCTCTAAGGTTTACAGAATACTTTTTCATGCATTATCTGGTTATTTACTACCGGTCTTTGAAGGTATGTGTTGCTGATAGACAGCTGATGCTGTGAGGGGTTAGGTAAGTCCCTGAGGTGGTGGAGTTGGGCTTTCAACACAGTTAGACACCAAATTTCAGACATTTCCCACTACACCAGTCTGCTTATTTATAGATGGAAGTGGTGACAGTGGTCAGTAAGTATCTGGACTCTGGAACTGCATCTCTTGGGTTCAAATCCCAGTGCACCACTGACAGTCAAATGACCTTGGATAAATCACTTAGCATCGGTTACATCAGTTTCCTTATCTGTAAACTGGTGATGTAGTATTATTGCCCATCTTATAGGGTTGCAGTGAGGATTAAATGAATTAATACATTTGAAAGTCTTAGAACAGTTTCTGGCACATCGAGCACGTTGTATAAGAACTTGATATCATTAAGAAATCGCTACTTCTAAGACACTTTATGGTAAAATAAATCTTGTTCTTTGTGCATTTCATTCTGCCTTCACTTTTCTCTTGCAGAATAACAGGAGGAAAATCAGCTGCTTCCCTGGTAGAAGTACTGGACTGAGCCTCTCTGGAACTTTCCAGAGATTTCCTCCAGGATGAAGAGATTAACCTGTGGAATTGTAGATCTTTTGGGTTGGAAGTGACCTCAGATAAGTGTCTTGCTATGGAGAAGAAGCTGCAATCCAGAGGGTTCCTCACCTGACTGGCGTCTGAGCCATTTCCTGACTCTTAAGCTAGTGCTCTGACTTTGAGCTAGAGACCACATAGAGACCACACCTTTTCAGCTGAGAGGACAAATCAACATTCTTATTCCTCAGGAAATAGTCACATTTGTGCTGCAAAGCCTGTTTGAAATCAAGTGGGCAATTGTCATAACAACACGTGGTTTAAAAAAAAGTGGAAAGAAAAAGATGATTATGTGTGTGGAAGCTACACTCAGATTTTTTTAAAGTATAATTGACATACAATATCTTACTAGTTTTAGGTATTCATCATAGTGATTTGGTATATTTATTTATTTATATAAGATTTATTTATTTGAGAGAGAGAGTGTGTGAGTGGCGTGAGGGGCAAAGGGAGAGAGAGAGAGAGAGAGAGACTTCAGATAGACTCCCTGCTGAGCATGGAGCCCGACGTGGGGCTCAGGCCCAGGACCCTGAGATCATGACCTGAGCTGAAATCAAGAGACGGCCGCTTAACCGACTGAGCCACCCAGGTGCCCCTCAATAATTTTATACATTATGAAATGATCCCCATGATAAGTCTGCTTACCATCTGTCACCATGCCAAGTTATCACAATATTATTGACTACATTCCCTATGCTGTACATTATACAGTTAGATTTCTGAGAAGGAGGTCATTTTAGGTGTCTTCTAAAGAAGAAAAATTCTGTGCATTAAGGCTCAAGGCAGAAAAAAAATTCAAACATGCTGTTGCATTTATTTCCTTTCAAGGTGATCAGAGGAAGCAAATAGAAACTGATGCTTTAACCAAACGTAAAGAAAAAAATTGCTCTGAGATTGAAACTGAAATGACACGGACATTTCTGGTCACCAGGCAAGCTCTTAAGGGAAGGAAAACACGTGTTTCTCATCTCATCCTCTAAAAGAAATGTTAGCAAGCTTTGGATTATTCATCTGAGAAATTTTTCTTAATGTGATCAGTGATCAGACTTTCAATTCCTGTGCTTCAGAGTCCAAGTGATGAACCATGTTTGGTATGTAGCTGTTTCATCAAAAATAAGGGAACACGGGGTTCGTGTGTGAGCAAAAGATTCTAGTTTTCTCAAATTGGGATGGGAAGCCGAGACTTCAAGGGGAGAGGCATAGCTGACTCCCAAGGAGCCCCTGCCAAACCTGCAAACTTCCGACAAATGACAGGTCCCTCAGGAGGAAGGCATCTATCTGTCCAATGTGATCTGGAAAAGAGACCCTTCCCACAGTTTTCCTTGAGGGAACAGATTTAAATTGTAGATCGGGCGCCTGGGTGGCTCAGATGGTTAAGCGTCTGCCTTCGGCTCAGGTCATGATCTCAGGGTCCTGGGATCGAGTCCCGCATCAGGCTCCCTGCTCCTTGGGAGCCTGCTTCTCCCTCTGCCTTTCTCTCTCGCTCTGTCTCTCATGAATAAAAAAAAAAAAAAAAAAAAAAAAATCTTTAAAAAAAAAAAAAGATTTAAATTGTAGATCAATTATACCAGTTAAGGTCAGTGATTATTCCTCAGAGTCCTACAATGTGCTTTATTTCTTTTAATTACACACAGACCAGCCAACTGGGGCCTATGCAGGCCCATCCCTAACTTATGCGGGACCTGAGCAACATTAAAAATTGAAGCCAACATACCAGGAGTCTCAATATGTACAAGTAATAAATGAAGCTAACAAACTGTTAAATGAAATATGTCCTGTCTTCTTACCCTGACAAACATATCTTCTTGTCTATTGCTCTGGGGTAAGATTGATCCTAGAAGGGAGTTCATTGTCCTTCAAGGCAGAGGCTAGAACACAAGCCCTGGGACTGGTCTGTAGCTAAATTAGCATCTGTTATAAATTTTCTGGAATGATCATGATTTAAAATATGCTATTGTGTTGTTTGACCATGGATCAGGCTACTGGTTATAGTGTTTAGCTTGGCAACCACATACATATGTGCAAAGAAGTTCCAGGGTTCTTTTTTTTTTTTTTTAAAGATTTTTTAAATTTATTTATTTGAGAGAGAGAGAGCGCAAGAGGGGGTAGGGTTAGAGGGAGAAGCAGACTCCCCGCCGAGCCTGGAGCCCGATGTGGGACTCGATCCTGGGACTCCGGGATCATGACCTGAGCCGAAGGCAGTCGCTTAACCAACTGAGCCACCCAGGCGCCCAAATTCCAGGGTTCTTAAAGAGGGCATCATTTGCATTTTTATCAGGATAATTCCTCATTGTATGTGGCCCTTGTGAGCACTGCAAGAATTTTAGCCTTCCTGACCCTTTTCCATCAAATACCAACAGAAGATCTCAGTCACTGACAAGGAAAAATGTCTCAACTTGTTTCCAGATGCCCCCTAAGGGGATGCTACCACCCCTGGTTTATAACTTCTGGTGGATTGTATCTTCAATATTTCCTATCAACCGCAGTGGTTAATGCGTGTTGACCACTTCCTATATGTAGAGCACTGTCTTGAGCTCTGGGTTGAGGATAGACACTTGATCCAGTGACATTGTGTTGTCACTGGTATCACTAGGATAACCAGAGAGATGGTGTAAAAATTATCCTTAGAGGTGTATGGTTTTTTTGGTCTCAAGTCTGTATTGTCACAATAGCATGGTGCCCTATTTGATAAACCAAACTTTTTTTTTTAAAGATTTTATTTATTTGACAGAGAGAGAGAGAGCACATGCAGGGGGAGCGGCAGGCAGAGGGAGGGGGAGAAGCAGGTTCCCCGCTGAGCAGAGAGCCCGACATGGGGCTCGATCCCAGGACCCTGGGATCATGACCTGAGCCGAAGGCAGACGCTTAACCGAATGAGCCACCCAGGTGCCCCAATAAACCAAACTTTTAAGAACACTAACATTTCCCTCATCTTGTACTTGGTTTATAAAGAATACAGTTGTAATTTTTCATTAGTCTTATTGGCAGCAAGAAATAGGGTTCACTCAATTCACTTCAAATAATAAGAGATTTATCATGAGGATACTCTTGGGTGTAAGTAAGACAAACCATCAGTCCCATGGGACCCAAAGAATTGTTGTTGACCCCAGGGAGCAGAGGGAACAGGGTTTATGAACTAGGAGGTCATTGGGGTCCAGTGCAGTTCTGAAGTCTGAGTTCTAGAGTTTTGAGTCCTCTTAGCAGTTGGAGCTATCAGCCCTAACTGAGGGGCTCTGAAATTATAGGGACTCAGCTCTTTGTTATTTATCCTCCAACCATTCCCAAGCAACACCCTCCCTCTCTAATATGCAAAGTTCAAGCTGTTCTTTGGCTCAGGCAGTGGTACATAAAATGGCAATCAGGGACCTCTCTGGGGCTACTGTCCTTTTCTGTAAGTGTGGTGTGAATCTTAAGACTGGCAAACTACCCTTTAGTATGTGAATGGGTATTAAAATGAGAAGGTGCTTTGCAACTTGGATGGAAGAAATGAACAAAGTGTGGAATGATAGAAAATTCCTATTTACAGGACACTTATTTATTGTTTTATTTTTCTATTTAAAAATGAGAAAATCATCTGTTCTCTCTTTCAAAGTCACTATGTATACTTTGATTATAGAAGACCTGGGTGACCTTAAGCAATTGATGTAAGTCGTCCGAACTTCATCACCAGCATGAAGTTGCTTGGCTTAGCTTGGCAACCACATACATATGTGCAAAGGGGATGCACTTTACAAAGGGCCAAATGAGGTTCCCACAAGATCATAGCTGTGAAAGGTGTTTGGACGTGCTAATGCTGCAAATGATTTTTAGTATTTTTTTACTTTAAAAATGTGTGTACAAATAATGCACATTATTCAGTAATACGTTCATAGTCCTTTAAAATCTCATCCCCCCAGTGAACACTACCTTTCCTAATGGTATTCATTTGTGCTTCAGTTAAACAATTTTACTCAGAAACAGCACATGTACTTTCTGGAGTGGCAAGGCATGTGGATGCTGGACCCTCCCTGAGAGAATCTTCTCTAGAAAGTAGAATTCAGTAAGAGGGTCTCCTGGACACTGTCCATGGAGCTTTTTCAGGAGGCTTTCTATAGGGTGGTTTCATTCCTTATACTCCTAGGAACAAAGCCTGAACACAGGCTCCTGGAATGGCTTCAAGAAGATCACAATCATCCTACGCCTAGGGTGGGTGGCCTGGTCAAGAGGGAAACAAATCATAAGCACAGAAGGACACCCCAGTCCCCTGACAGATGCTCCTCTGAAAAAAAAAACAGACAAGGCGAGAAAAAGTCATTGCCAATGGATCTTCAACACCAGTTCTGTTGCAAAATCCAATCTCATGTTTGTGATTTATAATCCTCCTTGTGTGAAGGACTCAGGCTTTAATGCCTGGAGGGGAAGACGATTCTTTAGCCTGAGACATTACTGTGCACAGTGAAATAAGGAAGAGAAGGGAAACAAAAGAGCAAAACTACCCCAGCGGTGTGCCAATGTTGATTCTGCTGCTCTGATTATCAGTGTTCCACTTCTAATTGATTAGTGATTCTCAAATTGGGAATAACAAGATGTAGTTTAGGGTCATTTATTTAAGGAGTCTTTTGGTCAGAACCTGGATGTACTTGGCTATGAGATATGTAGGAACCTCCACAAATGTGACCGTAAGGTCTTTGACACTGCTCCCAATGAGAGGTAGGGTCTGCTGCCCTTCTCCGTGAACCAGGCTGGCCCCTGACTGCATGGAGCAATAGAACATGTTGAGAGTGATGCTGTGCCAGCTCCAGGCCTGGCCTTTACAAGGACTGGCAGTGTCTATCATGGTTTCTTGGAACCCTTGGCAATTGTGTAAGAAGAAATAGAAATAACCTGCTAGAGAAACCACATGGGGAAGCCCTGAGACTACATGCAAGTAGAGAGGAGACACACTGGGCCAGTCTTCCTGTTGTCTTGGACCCTCCAACCCAGCCCAGTTGTTGCCTGAATACAGTGAGGGGTCCCAGTTGACACCATGTGGGGCAGAAGATTTGTTCAGCCAAACCTGGCCCAAATTCCTGGTCTACAGAAGCATGAGGTATAATGAAATGGTTGATGCTTTAAGTCACTAAATTTGAGGTGGTTTTTAAAGGTAATGATAGATAGCCAAAATAGCCAAAATACTCACAATAGCAGGAAAGGAAAATGGGGTGCGCTTGGACCTGAAGGAAGGGGGGTAAAAAGACCAGAGACTAGTGGATGAGTCATAAGAGGACTATCCCAGTTGGAGGGTATCATGGGGTCAAAATGCCTAAAAGTTTAATCAACTGTGTGTCTACTGAGCCTTTGAAAACTCCAGATCCATTTAGGCAGTGACAGTGTCAAGGGTGGTAGAGCAGAGGATTCTAAAAGAGGCCAAGCTCAGACTCAGGTGGTGGGTGCACTGGGATTCCTTACCTTCTGACTGGTTGGTGCAGGACCCAGCCCCAAAAGAAGAGATGTGAAGTGGTAGGAAGTGTTTCAGAGTCTCAGATGAACAGCCTGAGAGTCAGGAACAAGATCCATCCCCAGAGGGTCCTTAGAGGACAAATTGAGAGAGACACTCAGTCATGTGAGTATGAAAATAGGGGGAAGACTCACAGTAGAGGCTGTACCTCAGCGGCCTAGGGGTGCCTTGCACGCTCCGTGGTGAGTCTCAGACCTGGGAAATGCTGAAGAAAAACTGAAGAGAAAGGTTGTGAGTTTGCCAAAGTGACTGCGCATCAATTTATTTATTTATTATTATTTTTTTAAAGATTTTATTTATTTATTTGACAGAGAGAGAGAGAGAACAAGTAGGCAGAGAGGCAGGCAGAGGGAGAGGGAGAAGCAGGCTCCCTTCTGAGCAAGGAGCCCGATGCGGGGCTCGATCCCAGGACCCTGGGATCATGACCTGAGCCAAAGGCAGCCCCTTAACCGACTGAGCCACCCAGGCGCCCCTGCGCATCAATTTATATAGGAGTATGAGCAGATATGTAGATAGATATGGATATTGTTTCAAAATTGTTAGGGTCCCAGAGGGAAATAAATGACTTACTTAAAAGGGTTTGATTAAAAAGTCTGAAATGAAGAAATCCTTTACAGAAGTGTGGGCAGGTATACAGAAAAGAGTTAGCATAGTCAAATGCTATCCTTTGAGAAGCCTGCTTGTAAAGTTGGCCCTTGGCGGGAACTTGGATCTAGGGAGGGTTCCCATTATTCCCTGATAAGAATGGCTCACTGTGCACAAACTGCTTATGCAAACAAACTGCTTATGCAACACCTACTTTCCTTTTAGGAGTCTGGGATTTTGGTAGGTGCTATCCGAGAAGTGCCTATGTGACCAGCTCCTAATAAAAATCTTGGGCACTAAGTCTTTAATGAGCGCTGCTGGTAGACAAGATTTCACCATGTTGCCATAACTCATTGTGGGAGGAAGTAAGCACATCTTGTGGGACTCTGCTAGGAGAGCACCCTTGGAGCTTGTGCCTGGTTTCTTCTAGACTTCATTCTGTGTTCCTTTTACTTTTGCTGATTTTCCCTTTTGCTGTAATAAACCTGAGCCATGGATATAACTGTATGTTGAGCAACATGTGTCCTCTTAGTGAACCATATAACCCTGGGGTGGTTTATCTCCCCTCCCCCAATACATCAGGGTGAAGAGAAACATTAAGGGAGGGTGAGGCATCCAGTGACCAGAAATGTCAGGAAGCCATTTCCATCCTTAAACTTGAAGGGGCAGGAGAAGGCAGCAGTTACCAGAACTTGGTGAGAGCTGTAGCTGTAGAAAGAGCTGAGGCCTTGGTGGAGAAACACAGTCCCATACCAAACACATCCCTACCGCTCCCTCCTCCTGACCTCCAACATCCAGCTGGTACCTCCCATTGGCCACACCCTACTGGGAGGCAGAGGGCAAGGGAGCCTGGTGGAGCCAGCCTCCTGGGACACAATGCAAGAGAGAGACAGTGAAGAACAGATCTGAGCGGGCAAACAGAGAATAACCGGGACAAGCTTAAAAGCAAATAATTTTTAACCATTACTGAGCTAGGTTGATAAGTCAGCTTATTACTGAAAGGTCATATTGTGTTACTCAACAACCCTGGTGGATCCTCATTGCACATATAGAATAAAGTCCAAATTACTTAGCATGGCATTTTAAGGTCCTTCTTAATCTAGACCAAGGTCCCTTTTGAATCTTCTGTCTCCTTCCCACAGCTGAATACATGCCACATTCCTGGTCCACCATTACTAGCCTTTGCTTTAGTACAGCAGCATTCTCTAGCCTTCATATTTTGCTTTCCTCCTCCTTGTTGTACTCTGCATGCCCACTCCTGTTACTTCTGCTTAACGAAGTCTTACCTCTCCTTTAGGGCTCAGCTTAGCTGCTTGCAAAGCCTTCTTGAACCCCAGCCATTCTCCTGTCAGATAGATTTGCCTTATCCCATGGTATTAACTAGCCTAACATGGGTGAGGGTTGGGCCATGTCTTTCTTTACCAGCCCCCCTCAGTGTCCAAGACAGAGGCCATGGGCCTCATCTAGGAATGTCCAAATGAGCTCTGACCTATGAATTTTCTCACACATTGGCTTCCTTTGTGTGGTAATTCACTCTGAGCTGTTACTCTGACGCTACTCTGGTACCCTGAAAATGCTGCAGATCTTAATCGTCCCTTTGGTTCATAACTAACCAATGCAGGCTCCAGACCTGTGTTTCTGCAGACCCCAAAGCAGGTACTGGGATTCCACCCGTTGGGCCTGGGGCAGCTCAGTCCCCTGCTCTTCTGTAGACTGACACTGGACATGGTGCACACATCCATGTCTTTACTAGGTTATGATCAGATGGAAGACAGTGACAACTGCATGTTCATCTTTACGCTCTTCAGACTGGTTAGTAACTCATGCATAGAGGGTGTTCAATACACATTGCTGAATTGAATTAATTTGAATAAAAATAAATGAGAGAATATAAAATTTTTTACTTTCTAATCCATGTCACTTTCGGAAGTCAGGGAAATAAATTGTTCCAGTTTCTAGTTTTGAAACTGAGAGCCCTAAGAAAGAAGGAGAATATGAATCCCCTCTGAAGGAGGACTTTTTCTGTACCCTGGAGATTTCATCTTTGAGAGACAAAATGAGTCAACCATTCTAGAAGGAAGGAAATGTTTCTGTGATATGACCTTCCCTTCCACTTACGGGCAAACTAATATACAAAGCTAAAACTTGCAATTTTAATGATAAAGTCAGGTTTTTCAATTTTTAAATAAAAAACGAGTTTAGACTTATTATCAGAGATTTAAAGTCATTCTGGAAGCTGTTTTATGTGAGCATAGACCATGCTTTCTTCTTTTCCTAAGGCCATATAGAATAAAAACTTGGTTAGAAATAAATTTTTAATATTCCAATAGGTTGACATCACTAAAACATGGTATCCTAGCAACAAGAAGTGAGACAATGGGCTGAGTAGATGCAAACTATGGATAGATATTCCACCTGGAACTTTTAAAAAGGCAGTTGATAAGGCGACCAGCTCATAGACATGGCTGATCAGGCATTAAATTATGTTCTTGAATGAAAGATCCTAGGGAAAGAAAATTTTCACTTAATTTGGCAACGTTTATGGCTTTATACTCAGTGAAAATTAAAGAAGTCTTGAACGAGCTATTCTGAAAGCTGGTCATTTAAATTTTCCTTAGGATTTCAGGAAATAAACAGAATTTAACTCTTCCGTATATCGTATAGCTCTCTAGGATCTGTCTAAAGAAGCACTTTGATAAGAAAAATGTAGTAAGCTTTGCCAAACAACAAATCAAATAATAATCTTTGTGGAGTAGTTAGGGCACAGGGCTATTGACTCAATTTGTTTTAAACACAAAGCAAGCATTTACCTGATTTATTTAACTTGACTATACATATTCTTAGAAATGGTAAGTATGCTTTTAATCCCCTGGAATCCCTGGGATAGTTTAATAAACTGTTACCACACTCTAGCTATTGAATTTTTGCCAACCCAGTCAGAGTTATTTTTACAATAGTTTTTTTGAGACATAATTCATATACCGTCAGATTCACCCCTTTAAAGTAATGCAATTCAGTTGTAGTTAGCCCATGCAGAGTTGTGCAACATTCAGCACTATCTGGCTTCAGAACATATTAATCTCTGTGCAAAGAAACTCCATGCACATTAGCAGTCATTCCCCATTCTGCTTTCCAGTCCATTCCTTACAATCCTCATCTTTCATTCCTATGGATTTGCCTATTTTGGACATTTCGTGTGAATGGACTCATGAGTATATGGCCTTTGTGTCTGCCTTCTTTCACTTAGTATAATGTTTTTAAGGTTCATCCATATAGCGTGCATTAATATTTCATTTATTTTAATTGCCAAATAATTTTCTGTGGTATGGATTTATCAGGTGATGGACATTTGAGTTGTTTCTATCTTTTGCTATTTTAAATAATACTTCTGAACTTTAGTGGAGAAATTTTTGTTTGAACATCAGTTTGAAGTTGTATTGGGTATATACCCAGTTGTGGAATTTCTACATCATATGGTAATTTTGTGTTTTACATTTGAAGAGTTACTGTTTTCCAAAATAGCTACACAATTTTACATTCTCAGTACAAGGTATGAGGGTTCTAATTTCTCCACATTTTCACAACCACTTGCTATTTATATGCCTTTTTTAGTATAGCCATCCTAGTGGATGTGAAGTGGTATCTTATTGCACCTTGATTTGCAATTACCTAATGATTAATAATGATGAACATCACTTCAGATCTCTATTGACTATCTGTAGCTCTTCTTTGGAAAAATGTATATTTCAATCTTTTGTCCATTTTTAATTGGGCTATTTGTCTTTATTACTGAGTTGTAAGTGTTCTTTATATACTCTGGAAACAACTCTCTTATCAGATATATGGCTTACAAATATTTTCTCCCATCTTATGGGTTGACTTTTAAAAAAAGATTATTTTTTAAGAACAGGGTTTTTTTTTATTTTATTTTATTATGTTATGTTAGTCACCATACAATACATCATTAGTTTTTGATGTAGTGATCCATGCTTCATTGTTTTCGTATAACACCTAGTGCTCCATGTAGTACGTGCCCTCCTTAATACCCATCACCAGGCTAACCCATCCCCCCACCTCCCTCCCCTCCAAAATCCTCAGTTTGTTTCTCAGAGTCCATAGTCTCTCATCGTTCATCTCTCCCTTCGATTTCCTCCCCTTCATTTTTCCCTTCCTTCTCCTAATGTCCTCCATGCTATTCCTTATGTTCCACAAATAAGTGAAACCATATGATAATTGACTTTCTCTGCTTAACTTATTTCACTTAATCTCCTCCAGTCCCATCCATGTTGATGTAAAAGTTGGGTATTCATCCTTTCT
>NC_138369.1:107546284-107574729 GCF_054177405.1 Leptonychotes weddellii | reverse complement strand
TATATATATATATATATACCACCCATACAAAGGAATATTACACAGCCAGCAAAAAATGAAATCTTGCCATTTGCAACAACGTGGATAGAACTAGAGGGTATTATTCTAAGCAAAATAAGTCAATCAGAGAAAGACAATTATCATATGATCTCACTGATATGTGGAATTTAAGAAACAAGGCAGAGGATCATAGGAGAAGAGAGGAAAAAAATGAAACAAGATGAAACCAGATAGGGAGACAAACCGTAAGAGACTCTTAATCTTAGGAAACAAACTGAGGGCTGCTGGAGGAGAGGGGGTGGAGGGATGGGGTAACTGGCTGATGGACATTGGGGAGGGTATGTGTTGTAATGAGCACTGGGTGTTTTATAAGACTGATGAATCACAGACCTGTCCCCCTGAAACAAATAATACACTATATGTTAATTAATTGAATTTAAATTAAAAAATAATAAAAAAAAAAACCTCTGCTCTCCAGCTATTCATCCATCCCTTCCTTTTTCCTTCCCCTGGCAACCATTGATTTTTTTACTGTCTCTATAGTTTGCCTTTTCCTAAATGGTACCTAGTTGAAATCCTACAGTGAGTGGCCTTTTTCAGATTGGCTTCTTTCACTTTATATTATGCAATTAAGTTTGTTCTATGTTTTCTCTCTTTTTTAAAAAAGATTTTATTATTTATTTGACAGAGAGAGATAGCAAGAGCAGGAACACAAGCAGGCGGAGTGGGAGAGGGAGAAGCAGGCTCTCTGCGGAGCAGGGAGCCCGATGTGGGGCTTGATCCCAGGACTCTGGGATCATGACCTGAGCTGAAGGCAGTTGCTTAACGACTGAGCAACCCAGACACCCCTGTTCTATGTTTTCTCATAACTTGATAGCTCATTTCTTTTTAGAGCTAAAATATATTCTGTTGTGTGGATGTACCACAGTTATTTATCCATTCACCTACTGAAAAACATCTTGGTTGCTTCCAAGTTTTGATGATTATGATTAAAGCTGCTGTAAACACTCATGTGCAGGTTTTTGTGTGGACATGTTTTCAGCCATTTTGGGTAAATACCAGTAAGCAAGATTACCAGATCATATAAGAGTATGTTTAGTTTTGTGAGAAACTCCCAACTGTCTTCCAGAGTGGCTGTATCATTCAGAATTCCCATCAGCAATGAATGAGAGTTCCTGTTGCTATACATCCTTGCTAGTATTTGGTATCATTAGTGTTTCGAATTTTTGCCTGGGTTGACTTTTCACTATCTTGGTGATGTTCTTTAAAATACAAAAATTTTTATTTTGATGAAGTCTAATTTATCTATTTTTGTTGTTCTTTGTGCTTTGGTGTCATAGATACTCTTCCTAACCTATGGTCGTGAAGATTCACTCCAAGTTTTATGTTTTAGCTTTTACATTTAGGTCTTTACTCCATTTTAACTTATCTTGTATTTGTGTGAGGTAAGGATCTGACTTCACTGTTTTGCCTGTGGATATCCAATTGTCTCAACACCATTTGTTGAAAGGACTATTCATTCCTTATTGAATGGTCTTGGCATCCTTGTTGAAAATAAATAGATCATAAATGCAAAGGTTTATTTCTGGACTCTCAATTTTATCCTTATACCCATACAACACTGTCTTGATTACTATATCTTTATATTAAGTTTTGAAACCATTAAGTGTGAGTACTCCAATTTTGTTATTTATCAAGATTGTTTTGGATGTTCTGGGTCCTTGAAATCGCCATGTAAATTTTAGAATGAACATGTCACTTTCAACACAAAAGTGTACTGGCAGGGCACCTGGTGGCTCAGTCGGTTAAGCATATGACTCTTGATTTTGGCTCAGGTCATGATCTCAGGGTCCTGAGATGGAGACCTGCATTGGGCTCTGTGCTCTACATGAGGTCTGCTTGGGATTCTCTTTCTCCTTCTCCCTCTGTTCCTCCCCCCACTCACTCTCTCTAAATACATACATACATACATAAAATCTTCTTAAAAAGTGTATTGGGATTTTGATTAGGAATGCATGGAATCTATAGCTCAATTTAGGAAAAACTGACATAATAACTGTATGTTCTCTGATCTGTGAAGATAGCATATCTCTCCATTTATTTAGATCTTCTCCAGAATATTTGGTAGTTTTCCACATACATGTTGTAGACATATTTCATTATATTTATTTCTAAATATTTAATTTTTTTGCATGGTGTTAGTGAAATAATAGGCACATAGATCAGTGGAACAGAATAGACAGCCCAGAAGTAGACCCACACAAAAACAATTAATCCTTGACAAAGAAACAAAAAAATTCAATGGAGAAAGGATAGTCTTTCCAGCAAATGATGCTAGAACAATTGAACATCCATATGCAAAAAATGAACTTAAACACAGACCTCACACTTTTCAAGCATTAAATCAAAATTGATCATATATCTAAATCTAAAATGCAAAAGTATAAAAACTTCTTGAAAAAGTAAAGGAAAATTTGCACAGCCTTGGGTATAGTGATGAGTTTTTAAGTAGATCACCAATAGAAATAAAAGAAAAAATGACAAATTGGACTTTCTTAAAAATAAAAACTTCTGCTCTGTAAAAGACAGTTAGGAAAATGAAAAGACAAGCCTCAGACTGGGAGAAAATATTTGCAAAACACATATCTGATAAAAGATGCATCCAAAATATTCGAAGGACTTGAGCTCAACAATAAGAAAACAAATAATCCAATTAAAAAATAAGCAAAAGATCAGAGAAGACACACAGATAACAAAGAAGCATATGAAAAAATAGTCAGCACCATTTGTCGCTAGGGACTTTCAAAGTAAACAACAATAAGAAATCACTACACACCTACCAAAATGACTAAAATCCCAAAACTGACAATACCAATTGCTGGTGATGATTCAGAGCAATAGGAACTCTCGTTCATTGATGGTCAGAATGCAAAATGATGCAGCAACATTGAAAGGCAGTTTGGGTGTTTCCTGCAAAACTAAAAATAGTTTACTATATGATCAAGTAATCATGCTACGAGGTATTTGCCCAGCTGATTTGAAAACATACCCACACAAAAACCTGCTTGTTCAGCTTAATCATCATCTCCAAAAAACAATGATGGTATCTTTCAGTGAATGACTTGATAAACAAATTGTGGTGCATCTTCTCAATGGAGATTTATAGCATAAAAAGGAAACCTTAATGTATGTAAATTTAGAAAACATACCATTTAAGAGGTCAGAAAATCTCCGGATGGAACGTAGAATGTGAAAAAAAAATCTACCTAAATCACAGGTATACAAAATAACCTCACTAAAGGGAGTGGGGAGAGAGAGTGCTGATCTGAGCATCTTTTAAAATCAGTGGAGTCTCTAAAAATGAAAGGCAAAATGAACTGTCCATAAGCATAGCCCTCTAGTTGATAACATTGTTTCCCATAGAGGTAGAAGTTAAGAATTCTGAAGCCACTGGACAGATATACTGGAATTGAATAATTAAGCAAATGGAGAGCAGAGAGTAGGAGCCAGGTTTTTCACTGTTGGAGTGGAAGGTTACAAGGGGAGGAGGCTAGACTGATCCTTGTGTCCATGGATTAAGTTGGAAAGATCATATGAACTGCTGCTTAACTTTTTATTCACATGATTACATTAGAAGTATTTATAATTATGTGTATATGCCCTAGGCCATTTATGCACATGGAAATATATTCACACCTATATCTTTGTGCTCTGTCACCTAAGAGGGATCAGAAGCAATGACACCCCAATGGTAATGAACACATGTTGTGCTTAGATCTTGGTTTCCAATACCATTCTCCAGTTAAAAAATCAGGTCTTCTTTTCCTGGAGCAGGAAATACACAAGAATGCTTCTCTAGTGCCAAAAAGTTGGAAACTGCTCGAAAAAACCCTCATATCGATGGGGATGTGTCAAAGGGACACAGGGTCAACTGAAAGAGCTCCCAGTGGCCAAAGCTGGAAAAGTCTGAGCTACAAAATAAACATGGTGTTGGATTATAAGCTAAAGTATAAAATAAATACCCATGAGCCCATACTGATATAAATGATTGAACAAATAAATGGGAAAGAACAGATAAACCATTTGTGCAGAAGAATCTCAAATAATTTAGGTAGCTACTCCACCCTGGAGGAGGTGGAGCATAACTCCTCACTCCTTAAGTATAGGTTGTGCATAGAGACCACCATCCAAAGAGTACAGCTGGAAAGGATCAAGTAGCTTTACTTGAGGTGCTAGCTTATTTTGCCTATGCCTTCCAAAAGAATAACAAAGAAAGACCATGTGGTAAGAGTTTTGCTAATTCTTTTAAGCTTCCATTTAGTGTCCTGATGCAGAAAAGTACTAAATGCTACCCTGGGATTTTGAAGGTATAAATACAGCTCACAAAGAGCTTTGTGAATTCCCTTGGAAGAAACTCTTGTTTTAGGAAAATGTGGTTCATTAACTGTGATAATGGATCAGAGATAGATGGATATGCAATGCAAGCATTTTTAGAACAAGAACTCTTGAGTTTGTACAAATGATGCATGGATTAGATGTGGGAATGAGAATTCCCACAATAGTGCAATATGGTGAGGGGGAAAAGTGGAATCTCGGGAAAACTCTGAGACTAATGTAGTATTTCTCAAATAGTTTTGACCTGACCCCTGTAAGAAAATAATTTTATGTCATGATCTAGTATGTGTATATGCCTATGTATTATGTATAATTGAAATTATTATTTCTTTTTTCTCCTATTTTATTTTTAAAAATGCTCATCTAACCCATTAAATTGTTTTTACCTCCCACTAATGAGTCAAGGTTTACAATTATTTCCCAAACCCCATATTATTTAAAAAATTTCAAATATACAGAAAAGTTTAAAGAATTGTGTATTGTACAATCCTGCTGTACATTGAACATTCATATACCCACCATTTGGTCTCAATAGTTCAAATTTAGTTTCACACACTTAAATGCTTCATATATGTACTATAAACTAGAATTCAATACTTTTTATGGTTATCTTTTTAAGATAGTTTACATACAGTAAAATGTACAAATTTAAGTTTGTATATTAGTTTCCTAGGGCTGTTATGACAAATTACCATAAATTATATGGATTCACAATAGGTGTTTATTCCTTCTTAGTTTCGGGGGCTAAAAGTCTGACATCAAAGTGTTGGCAAGATTGGTTCCTTCTGGAGGCTCTGAGGGAAGATCTTTCAAGCCTCTCTCTTAGCTTCTGGTGGCATTCCGTAGCATTCCTTGGCTTGCAGCTATAATTACTCCAATCTCTGCCTCCATCATCACATGGCCTTCTCCCTGTGTTTTTCTGTATCTCTGTGTCTTCACATAACCTTTTGGCAAAGAATCCAGTCATTGGATTTAGGGCAACCTCAATCCAGTATGACTCATTTTAACTTGACTACATCTGCAAAGACCTTATTTCCAAATAAAGTCATATTTACAGGTACTAAGAGTTAGGACTTCAACATATTTTTCTGGGGGATACAATTCAACCCACAATAAAGTACATGGCTTATTCCATGAGATTTTACAAATGCATATGCCTGTGCAACTGACGTTCTTAAGATATGCAATATTACCACTATCCCAAAAAGTTCCCTGAGTCCCTTCCTAATCAGTCTTCACATTCACTAGTTATTAGAGGCAAATCAGAGGTCTTTAAAAAAGAAATCTATAGATTAGTCTTGCCTGTTCTAGAACTCCATATAAAGGAATCATATAGTATGTGTACAGGTTCTTTCACTTAGCATGTTTTTGAAATTCATCCATGTAGTTTTGTGTATAAGTAGTTTGTTTCTTCTTGTCTTTGAGTAATATTTTATCACATGAATATGCCATAGTTTGTTTATCCATTTTCTTGTTGGTGGAGATCCAGGCCATTTCCAATCTTTGGTTATTACCAACAAAACTGCTAAGAACATTTTTGAACTAATTTTTTTGTGGACATATGCTTTCATCTCTCTTGGGTACTGTGTTAGCTTTCTATTGCTGCTGTAACAAATTACCACAAACTTAGTGGTTTAAACAATACACATATATTATCTTACAGCTCTGCAAACCAGAAGCTGCAATTCAGAAACCCAACACAGCTCTCATTGGGCTAAAATCAAGGTGTTGGCAGAGCTATATTCCTTTCTGAAGTTTCTGAGGGGGGGACTTGATTCTTTGCCTTTTCCAGCTTCTACAGGTCACTCACTTGCCTTGGTTCACAGCCCCCTTTCTCCATCTTCAAAGCCAGCAACATGGCATTGCTATGACCATTCTTCTGCAATCACATGTCCCTCTTACTCTCTTTTTTGCCTCCTCTTTCATTTTAAAGGACCCTGTATTTACATTGGACCCATTTAGATAATCCAGACTAATCTTCCTATTTTAAGTTCAGCTGATTAGTAACCCTAATTCCATCTGCAACTTTAATTCTCCTTTGTTAAGTAACATAGGTTCTGGGGATTAGAACCTGAACATCTTTGGGGTGGTCATTGTACTGCCTACCATAGATACATAGTCAGGAGTGGAATTACTGATCATAGAAAAGATTTATGTTTAACTTTTTAAGAAACTGCCAGAACTTCTCTCAAAGTGATTGTAAAATTTTATACTTCCTCCAACAATGTAGGAGAGTTGTTATTCTCCTACCAACAATGTATGAGCATTCTGGTTGTGACACATCCTTGTCAACATTTGTTGCTGTCTTTCTTTTGTAGCCATTCTAGTGGATATTGTGTCCCATTGTGGTTTTAATCTGCTTTTCCACAATGCAGCACTTTTCATTTAATTTGCTTATTAAGCAATTTTTATATATTCCTTTTGTGAAGTTTTTCTTCAAATTTTTTGCCCATTTTTATCAGGTTGTTAGTTTGTTACTGAGATGTGTGAGTTCTTCTCATATTCCAGATAGCAGTCATCTTTTATATATATGTTTTGCTAAAGTTTTTTGAGTCTATGGTGACATCATCAGGGGCCTGCTCTACTATTCTTGGCATAGTCTCCTTGTACTAACCCCCTTCATGCTTGCAAGATGGCTGCCACAGGTCCAGACATCACATGAAGAGGCAACATCCCATAAAATAAGGTCTGTTTCTCTTCTATGTGTCCTTAAAACTTAAAAAAAAAAAGCAAAAAGCAGAAAAAATTTTACTAGATACCTGCCCTCCAGTAGAATTCCACACACATTTCTTTAGTTAGGATAAGCTTTAAGTTAATCAATAATAAGAGAAATGGCACCACTATAATTAGCTTGGTCTAATCAGGGTGTGGAACAAAATCTGGCTCTCCTAGATGGAAAAAGGGTATTAGGTATTAGATTATGGGGGGACAACAAACATTGCCACCTCCACTGGAAAGCCTCTCAGATGTTTCTATTACTAAGTCCTAGCACCATGTGTCAGGAGCAGACAGTCCATATACTCTGCCCTTTAGAGGCTTTAAAGCTACCACCTCCCACTATATCCCTTGAGATTCTTGGCTTTGGGATTCCCAGTTGCTTTTATCCCTCATGCAAAAGCACCGCTCTTTTCATATATGGTCCTTTTGTTTACATAGGAGACTGTAGGAAACAAACAGTTAAAAATTAACCCCAGAAAAGTTACAAAGCTTAGGAAAACTTCCACAGTATTGACTATCATGGTCCCTGAACCAAAGTCCCTTCTGAGCTGGTACCTGAATGCTGGCTGGATCATTGTTCTCAGCTTTCTTTCTAATCCTAAAGATGTCCCTGGCATCTGAATCCACAGTATCTTGCCTTTTAGATGCAGTGCTATTCTGAAACTTTTCTCTGCCATTTCTTGCAGAGGCCACTCCCTTCTCTCAGGTGAGAAACAGCTTTGGGAAGACCCCTCGGCTGGAGGGCAGTGGTATGTCCCACAGAGCAGCCTCTTTGAGCCTGGCAGTCTACGCTGGGCTGTTTCTGATTCTACCTTGTTGCAGAGGAAGACCTCTCTATTGGGGTTCTCACTTAGGAAATTTATCGTTGAAATGGTCAGTAATAAAGTGTTCTCCAAAATCAACACTTTCTTTTTTTGCCAGTAAAATTATATCTATGAAATTTTGTGCCATTACTTGGCATTCCATTCCTGAGGAAAAGCCTCATCTCAAAGTCCTTGAAAGAGAGCCCCTAAGCTCTGATAGATTCTCTATCAGAGATGGAACACTGGCCCCATAGTGGCTGTGTGACTCATTCTCTCCCTCTGTCTCTCTGTCTGTGTGTGTCTCCCTCTCCTCTGGAAATAATACAAGGCTGAATGCTTCATAAAGAGATGAGAGTAGAGGATGAAGGCAATAATAATCAGAACTGGGGTTAGGTGAATCAGAGATTCAAGAACCTATGGTATGTGGTAGCCAGAGAAGCATCCAGAGTAAGGACAGAAGTCATATTTGAAGATCTTGGTGGTCAAAAATTTAAGAAGAGTTTAATACCAAATTGCTGATGCAAAGGCCAGGTACTTTTGGCTCTTGGCAGTTAGGATATGGAAAAAGGGTTGAAAGTTTGGGGTTTGGACAAAGGATTAAGAGAAGGTAGTCATAGAAGTTAAAATTGCTGGGGTCAATAATCTAGAAGGTAGGTGATGAAGACAAAGGAACTAGTGGCCATGGACCAGGAATGGATCTGGCCCAGAGGTGTTGGATGCTTGATCTTCTGCCCAGAATTATAATTTTTGCTGGCCATGGGAGGTTCTGGGTCTGCAGATGTGCTCAGGGAGGCATGGAGTGTCATAGAAAGCATGCTGGACAAGAAGCACGAGACCTAGGCTCTGCTCTAGCTCTGTCCCACACCAGCTGGATGACCTTAGGCAAGTGCCTTAACCTCTCTGAGTCTTTAGCCCAACTTACCTGACATCTTAACTGGAAGATGCAGTGTCAACAATCATACTGTGAACAAGTGTCTCCAATTGGCATCCAGGACTTGGGGATGGATAGTGGAGAAAAAACATGGCTTGAAATGTATGGAGTCAGAATTCTTGGAATTCTTCCAAGCATCTGATGTGTGAAATGATAGTTGAAGGAATCCATTCTCATTAACCCTTAATCAAGCCAGAAGTGCTCTCCTATCAAGAATATATGTGATAATACAGCACGTACAGTTATAAATGTGCTATATATTTTTCCTTCTTTGATGGAAATCACATGAAATTGAATTTATTGGAGCTTCTGAGTTTATAGCCTATGCCTCTGGTATTTTTAGAATTTGTAATTTGTTTTAATTTCTCTTCCTTTCATTTAGCACTTTCTACGTGCCAAGTGCTTCTCTGGTCACTGGAGAAATACAGATAAACACAGCAGACTCTCATGGAGCTTTACATAGGAAATTGTCAGATCTCCACCATTAAAATAAGAGTACCTCCAACAGAGACCTCTGTGGACCCCTGGACAAAATTGTAGCTGCCACTTCATGGTACACTTGGACTGGCCTTTAAAAAACTACGAGAAGCCCAAAAACCCAGCACTGGAAGACAAACAAATACAAAAGGAAACTGTATTAATCTCTGTTAACAAAACAGAATGAAACAAAACAACAAAAGCAAGACTGCAGTAATCACAGAGACTAACTTTCTGTGATTATTTGAGGTTGGATATTGAAATGGTTATTTTGAGTCCTTAGAACTTTATTTTGGTTATTTATATCTTAATGAAGCTTATATAATAATGGCCAGGAAATGCATAAACTGCAAAATGCTACTTCTCTGCACACGGGAGGATATTTGGGGGAGTGCTTCAGGGAAGTAGCATCAAATCCAGGCACTATTATGCTGGGGAGACATCTTGATGGGAAGAATAGGCTAGAACTTGTCTCAGCTCAAAAGGCACAAGTTGATAGAACGTACCCTACCACCAAGCACAGCGATACAAACATATCAGAGTAAAAAGCTCAAAAATACAGGGCAGGGAGATGTCATGGCACTTAAATAAAGACAAGACCTCTTCCAGATAATAAGCAACTTCAGCTGACATTTTGCAGAATATATCAAAGAAGAATAAATCTTCTTAAATTCTAGCATATAATGAAGACTTAAAGAATGAACTTTAAAGATCATTGCTGCCAAGAGATTCGTGAATTCTCTAAAACAGTATTAAAATCTTTGCTAAAAGGAAGCAGCCATTTCAAATGCAGGCGGTGAGGGTGGTGAATGCCTTCAGAAAGAGAAAGAATCTATAGATTGACAGTAAATGAAAAAGAGACATTTCCCTTGGCCATCCCTGGTTAAGGGTTTCAGCAATTCCTAGTTAAGAAGGATTGAAGTGTTGGAAGTTATTACTAGGCCTGTGCTACTTATTGTTTTGTGTACACACACTTGATCTTGTACCTTTGTACACCTAATTCCTATACATACACACACATGCGCACTTGTACACACACACACACACTCACACGCTCATGCTTAAGTAATCTGAATAATAAAGTATATTTAGTTTTCATTCTGTTGAATGGGTTTAGTTAATTTTTTGCTGTCATTACAAGGTGCCAGTTTCAATACCCCTTCTGGTGAGAGGAAAAGACCTTGAAATCAAGCCTGCATTTAAACCCTGACTCTTCCATTTACCAGACATGAGACCTCCAGAAAATTGCTTAGTCTCCAAGCTGGTAAAATGGGGAGAATAAAACTGATGCCTACGTTTCCCGTGAGAATTAAATTATATAAAATATGTAAAGCTCCTGTACGAGCTGTTCTCCATGCCCATGACTCAAAGGGAAGCTTCCTGCCCAAATGTCCCGCTGACAGGGACTGGTCTATCCTCTCCTACATCTGTTTTGGCCCTAGGTGGCCCCCATGCTCTGGAGCTGAGGAGGACATGGCCCTGTCCCCAGACCTGTGCCCTCTGGGCCCGTGGTGGCTATGGCAATGCTGCCTGCCATAGCGTCCTTGGCTCTATCCTCAAAGTCATCCTTCCTTTATTTCATCCTATCTCTGTCCCTTTCAGCCCGGGCTGTCAGTGTTTCTGTTGATATGAAGTTCTCAATAAACTTGTTGGTCTCTCATGCAATTCATGGGGGTTCCAGCTACCAGACAAGAGGGTCCTCCCCAGGTTTTTCCTAGATAACCGCATCTCTATTCCTGGCTTCTGCTCAGATGGTTGATTGGATCCATGAGGCCCATGCTTCATCTCCTTAGCAAAAGCTATCCAGTTTCCAGAATGGGCTATCTGGATAGGCTGAGAATTCTTCCAAATCATCAAGTGCTGGTTTCTTTTGGCTTAGCAGTTCCTTCTCCAATTTATTTTTCTCCTTTTGCATTTTACTACAAGCAGCAAGGAGAAACCAAGCTGCGCTTTCAACACTGTGCTTGGGAATCTCCTCAGTTAAATATCCAAATTCATTACTTATAAGTTCTACTTGCCATCCAATAGTACACAATTCAGCCAAGTCTTCTTCCACTCTGTAATGAGGATCACCTTTCCCCCAGTTTCCAGTAACTGTCCCTCATTTCTGTCTGTGACCTCTGTTATGGACTGTATGTTTGTGTGCCACTCCCACCCCCAATTCTTATGTTGAAGTCCTACCCCCAACGTGGTGGTATTTGAAGATGGGGCCTTGGGAAGTAAAATTAGGTTTTGATGAAGTCATGAGGGTGGGGACTCTATGATGGGATGAGTGTCCTTATTCGAAGAGGCAGAGAGACTAGAGCTCGCTCTTCACCATATGAGCACACAGCAAGAAGAAGGCCACCTCTAGGTCAGATAGAAAGCCCTTGCCAGGAACCAAATCTGCTGAAACCTTGGACTTGGACTTCCAACCTCCAGAACTGTGAGAAATAAATGCTTGTTGTTTAAGCCACCCAGTCTATGATATTTTGTTATAGAGCCCAAGCTAAGATGTCCTAAAAGGCACTTTTAACATTTATATTCCTGGCAACGTTTTGTTTGTGATAATATATGTATTCTCTTAGACAATAGAAGCTTTCTCTATAGCTCCCCTCTTTTCTTTCTGAGTTCTCAGCAGAATCTCCTCTAACATCCACATTTCTACCAACAGTCTCTTCAGAGCAATCTAGACTTTTTCCATCATGCACCCTAAAATTCTTCTCATCTCTACCCATTACCCAATCCCGAAGCCACTTCCACATTTTCAGGTACTTGTTACAGCAGTGCCCCACTTTCAGGCATCAGCATCTGTACTGGTTTCCTAGGGCTGTCATAACAAAGGACCATAAACTGGTCAAAACAATCAGAGATTTATTATCTCACAGTTCTGGAGGCTGGAAGTCTGAAATCAAGCTGTTGCCTGCGTTGGTTCTGTCTGAGGGCCGTGAGAGAAGAATCTGTTCCAAGCTTCATTCCTTGCTTTGTAGATACTATCTTCTTCTTTTGTCTCATCGCAAAGCTTTCTCTTTGTGCGTGTCTGTGTTCAAATTTCCCCTTCTGATAAAAACACCAGTAATTTTAGATTAAGCACTCACTTTACTCTGGTATGACCTCATCCTATCTTAACTAATCACATCTGCAATGATCCTATTTCCAAATAAGGTTACATTCTGAGGTACTGAGGGTTAGGACTTCAACATATGAATTTTGAGGACATTCAAGTTAATCCACAATACCTCTTTTACCCTGGCACCAGGTGATCAAGCCAGGGTTTCTGATTCATTGTTGACCATTGGCATATGACATTGCTCAGATTGGGAAGGTCACTCTTAGGCATCCGGCTTGAAAAGCCTGGAGACAATCAGGAAGTTTGCAGGAAGAGCTGAAGCTGAAAGAAACACAAAGAGAATCCCTAAGGCAGACAGGAGCCCCTGAGCAAACCAGTTACATAGGAGCAGCAGCTCTGAGTTTTGAATACACTGAGATTTGTGGTTAAGGTAAGAATAAAGGGCAGAGAGTGGGAGCAAAAGGAAACTCTATAAGTCATACAAGAAGAGCAGATGGAGAGAGCAGTGGAGTTCTGTGAAGACAGAGCACTAGAGGAAAGACAGGTGAAAGCTCTTCCAGGATCCCCAGGGATGTCTAGGCTGTGGTTCCAGGCTCCATGAGGCCAGGTCCTACTGGGGGCCCTGCTCTGGGAGTTCTGTATGATTTCTCTCCATCTGAACTGCTGCCTGACTTCTTCCCACAAACAAAACAAAACAAAACAAAACAAAACAAAACATTCACCTGAGCCAGCCCAATCGAATCTAAGGCATGGCACAAAGCTGGTCCTCAATAATACTAATCTTCCTCCTTCTCCATCAGCTGATAATTGGGTTAAAATTCTTGGACACAAAATTACCAGGCTAGTCAAGCAATGGCCCCTCCAGAATAATTGGTACCTGAAACTCTTTGATACCTATCTGAGTTTTAATGAGTTAAAGCACCATTAGAATTTAGCTTCTTTTAGTAACAGATCTTTTTGGACTGTACAAGCCTTAGTATTAGCATTAGGGACTATTGCACTTAAACAACCCTCATTTTTCTGTTTATGAACTGAGAGGAGGAGTTCATCACAGAGAAGTAGCTTTCTTTGTCTTTAGCTTGTACTTGCAAAGGTGGGAGAAGAAATTAATGAGAGAAAGGAGATGGCTTACTGTTGCTAAGCAACCTTTGTTGGCAAGGAATGTAAAAACAAGATTCAAAGAGCTCCTAATTGGGCAAATATCTTAGAGAATATTTATAATTCCAGAGAGATTTGTTTTCAGACCATTCCTTTTTTTATTGAAGCATTTAATCCCTTATTTTAGAGATGGTTGTCATAATTACATAAAATTTTATAACGTAAAACTAATTTTGGAGTGTCACTGATTGAGTTCCAAGTATTTGCAGAAGACACATTAAAAATTTTTTTAATTTAAATAAGCCTCAGAGCATATATAGTTTACACGTGAGTACCATGGCTCTCCACATCTATAGCCAAATAAAGCATCTCCCTGTAGGTGTAATGGCACTGGAAATAAAAGGGTGGCTCTTAAGCTTACTATTTACATAATTATGATCTCTGATAGGGTGACCAATTCATCCTGATTTGCCCAGAACTTTCCCAGTTTGGGTACTGCAAATCCTGCATCCCAGTGCCCCCTTAGTCCAGGGCACGTGGGGATGTTAGCTAGCCTATTTCTGATTTTATTATTATACCTGAGATGCTTAAATTGGGTTCAGGATAAACCTTAGGGCATCTTTCCTGGGCACAGATGAACTTCATACCTGGTGTTCCTCTGGACCTGATGGGGCTCTAATCAGCTTAATGGAGTCCCAGGAGAGGGTAGCTGGGTGGAACCGACTGGAACTCGTTGACAATGAGAGTGAAACTGACCTGTTTCTCTTCCATTTCAGTTTCCTTAATCTGTATTGTTGGCCCATATTCTAAGTCTAAGATTTCAACTTCTTTTAGGCTCCCAGATGGTTTATATATGCAATGGGTTTCCATCAGTAACATCAGTAACATCTGTCATTATACAAATCAATTCCATTGGCATGGATATGGGGGTGTGTGTGTCCAGCATGGGGGAGGGGGAGCAGCAGAGCATTTGCAGTGTGGGAGAGAAAGCCACTGGGAAGTTCTTGTCTATTTCCCAGAAAAGGAGCATTGTTCCTTCTATGGAGGCAGTCACATCTCTCCCACAAGTATGTAAGAATTCTTCCAAACCACCAAACCAGAGTAAGTTGATTAACTATGTGTCCAACTGACCCTGAGATTCTTGGTACATAGTCCAGTTGGCTTTATGACCAATTGACCTGCATCCCATTGTCTAGATCACAAAATTTTAAGATCCAAAGTGAGTGCTATGTGGAGGCCCAGGGAAAAGGAGATCTAGCTGAGTAAATGGTTGGGAAATAAGACAGCCAGAACAGAGGTAATTTAATCTAGTGAAAACAAGACAGGTAATAATCAGCGCTCATGTAGATAAGGATTTTCTCAAGTAAAGGGTATCTCTTTCACTGAAAGAGAACAAATAAAAGAAATTGTGTGCAATTCAAATATGCCAGATTTAGGTGGGCTATCCTGATTTCCAATGTGTAATGACTCTATTGCATGAAATCTGATGATGCAGGTATGCACCATGCCCAGGGCTAACAAAGGATTACTCAAAGCTCGGCCTGATAATTCTCGGCGTTATCAATTTCTACACTGCATGGAAGACCCAGCTGAACGTAGTACACAGATGTCCCTCAAACTAATCCATGGTAACTTTCACGCCTTGAATAATACAAGGAAGCTCCACAGTGATCCGTGTGTGTGTGTGTGTGTGTGTGTGAGCTAATAGCTAAGAGGCTGATAGAGGAGACACAGGATGCAGATTTTGCAGTTAGATTCACTAGCACTACAATCTGGTAGCAAAGATGTGGAATGAAACTCAGTTGACAGCCATTAACACACCACTCAGTCAAATGAATAGAGTTATTTTTTAAGCTGGTGCTAAGTGGGGACAGTGGTGTCACATTTTAACTAACAACTGCTGAGGGAGTGTTAAGTGCATTTAAAAGAAGATATGGGATTTCTGCAGGCGCAGAAAGGCAGATAAAAACCAGGAGAGAAGCAAAATAACAAAAAACCTTCAGCACACTCTGTTCTGGGAAAACAAGGATACCAGCTTCTGGGTTGTCCTGTTTTGAGAGGGCCATCCATGCACTATGTTCCTTAACACATGAAGAAGAGGTGGGACCATCAGTACCAAAAAGATTATTGTCAACAAGCCAGCAAAGACACTGAATTCTAAAACTCTGAGTTCAGGTCTTGGGGTTCAATGGATAACCTTACCCATATTGAGTGGACAAGGGATGAGTGCAGGACTGGTATGCAGTGGGGCAACTTGGTGGAGGATCAGACATAGCTTTTTTATGCCATTCATCTTATCCCCAGATCCATCCGTAGATACATGGATTTTACCCAGACATTCGGGGGCTACCTTGTGGTTAAGCACTCGGTCAGCTGAACTCATCCTCCCTATCTTGTCTTTTTTGCACGGACACATACATACACACAAACACACACAGTCCCTTGGCCTTTTTAAGCCTTTCCCCTCTCCATAGAGGTTCTGCCTCTCCTCTTATATGAGGTGTGTGCTCCATGCCTCTTCAGAACCTGACCTGGGAGAGTCCTTACAAACACAACCCCTGCTAGATCTCCTGACCGTGCTAACAGAGTATCTGCTTCCTGCCAACCTCAAGATACAAGACAACAGCCTTCCTTCTACCCCTCAGTCTCAGGAGCCACCACATTCCAGAAAAGAGAAACTTGTCCCGCAACAAACACATTTGAGGTTTGTCATCTTGAGTGTACTTAGCCCAGAGCAAAAGGGTTGGAGAGGCTTATTCTAAGCCTTACTGAGCAAAGCCTCTTACTAAGCAAAGGTTTGGACCGGGAGGGAGAGAGGGAAAGAAAAGGAAGAAGGGAAACGAAGAAAAGGAAGAGCAGCATCCCTGCCCTGGAGGCCTGTGGAATGCATCTGTCACACAAGCTGTGTAACAGGATGGTAGGCGTTACATAAACTCCTCTCAGGACTCTGCCGTTGCCGGTTCTTCTCCTCGGAACACTCTTTCACCGGATTGCGGATTGCGTAGCTTCTCCCTCACTCCGCTTGGCCTCTGTTCAAATGCCACCTTGCTCAGAAAGGCATTTCCCGACTGCCTTTGACCTTGTCCTGCTTTATTCTCCATCCATAGACTTAACACTGCCTGGTGCATTATGTAGCTATCTGCTTATTGTCTATTCCCCCCAAAAAAACACACTAAAATGCAAGCTCTGTGTGAGCAGAAACCTGCCAGTTTCGTTCAATGCTAACCCCAGAACAGTTTCTGGCAACATAACAGACGCTCCATAAATATTTGTCAAATGAAAATTAGGGATATATGTTTTGGTGGAACTCTATTGATGTCTCTGGGATTTATTCTATTGGTTTAAAGCAATTAAGATGGGGACTAAGGTATTAGGGCTATAGTGTGTGGTCTTCAACTAAAGTAAACAGCAGAACAAGGCCAGGAACTCTTTGGTTTGTAGAACACCAGATGCTTCCTAGCAGCTAAATCCCCTTCTTATTGTAATCAATGAGAAGGAACCCCTAATACCTGGGGTCTGAATGACCAAGGACTATGGTCTTCCAGTACTGTGAGCCTTTCGCTAGGTGGAAGTTCTTGGAAAATACTAGTTAGATACACAAAGCATAAGGCAACTGGGAACATTGTACTCTGGGGCCCAACCCTCACCACTCACCTCCAGGTAAGTGGATGTCTTGATTTGACTGATTGCAATGCACTTTGAGTCTCTGCAATAATCTGAGCAGAGAAATGTCTGCCCAAAAAGAGCTTTAAAATCTGGGGTGCTTGGGTGGCTCAGTCGGTTAGGTGTCTAATTCTTAATTTCGGTTCAGGTCATGATCTCAGGGTGCTGAGATCAAGCCCCGCGTCAGGCTCTGTGCTGGTCATGGAGCCTGCTTAAGATTCTCTCTCTCCCTCTCCCTCTGCCCCTCCTTCCCAACCACCCCCCTCACATACACTGTGCATGCTCTCTCTTAAAAAAAAAAAAAAAAGAGCTTTGAGATCCTAGAATAAAGCACAGATAACCCAAGATGAGACAAAGGGGAGGATAGATGCAAGAGAGTCAATAAATTTAAATGGAACACCCACTTGGGGGTTGGGTTCATCTATAAAATGCCTTGTTTGCTCCATCTTATTGCAGTTCTCCTGGACTACCACAGAGAACTTGCTTTTTATCCAAAATAAATATTCCAGTAGATGAAACCTAAGCAGACCACGTTAGCATGATAAAGCTGAGTTTTAATGGATTTCTCCCACGCCAGGATTTGACACTTTTGTGGTGGAGGAGGAAGGGGAGCTATATTTTTAAAATGAGCCGTCTCTTCTCTCTCTAAATCAATTGTTAGTGGATCGAAAATCTCTAGTCTGATCAGTTGTGTCAGGCTGAAAAATAAAAATTTGCCTTGGAAAGAGTCTCCCCCCTCCATTATCTGATATAAAAAAATCTGGCCTTTTTCTCTTTATGTCATTTTCCACTTTATTTGCACACTTGCCTATGCACCTCTCCTCCTTTCATTAGTCTGCGGGATTTTCAGGCCTTTTCCTTAAACTTGATGGACATCTGAGAGATATTTGGCAGCTCTGATGTGTTCCCTCTCAGAAAGTCATGTCTAAGACAGAGGGGTCACACAAATCGAAGACGAGCTGAATAGCTGAGAGAGAAGGTCAATAGCTTTAGAACGGCTTCACTTTTCGTGAATATTTTTAAAAATTTACCCTTTCCATTGTGTCATGTAGAAAGGGTCACAGTTCTATGCAAATCCAGAGCATCCTCTTTGTGCAAAGCGAGATGACTGAAACTTTATGTCATTGTTTCTGCCAGAGGGTTGAGCCAGAATCCTTTCCTGCTCTGTGCACCTGCTCTTGCCTAGGACTCTACTGTGCATCAGGGGCAAACACTCAGAGAAAGAAAAGATAGGATACCATCCTTTGGCATTCCTCGGTGGCTTCTGTACAGGGGCACTGCTCATGAATGCCCTAAAATATCTCTTCCGAACTCAGTCTTGCTCCCTCCAATCTGCTCTCAACACAGCAGCTTGGGTAGCCTTCCAAAAACAATCAGATGGTGGTCATTATTCTGCTTGAACACCTTCAGTGGCTTCCTCCATGCAACATGGGATGAAGGCCAACATTTTAAATATGACTTACCCTTGCCTACCTCTCCAGCTCTGCCTCTCACTTCTCACTTGGAGCTCCAGCTGTGAGCAACATTCTACCTTGCTCAGACACACCTTGTCCCCTTGCTCTCAGACTCTCCAGCCTGCACTTCTGGGCCCTTTCTATCATCTATCTATCTATCTATCTATCTGTCATCTATCTATCTATCAAAATTCCAGTTAGTTAACATACAGTGTAATATTAGTTTCAGGTGTACAATACAGTGATTGAACACTTCCATCCATCACTCAGTGCCCATCATGACATGTGCATTCCTTAATCCCCGTCACCTATTTCCTCTATTCCCCCCACCTCCCCTCGGGTAGCTATCAGTTTGTTCTCTAGAGTTAAAAGTCTGTTTCTTGGCTTGCTTCTCTCTCTTTTTTTCCCTTTGCTCATTTGTTTTGTTTCTGAAAATCAACATATGAGTTAGATCATATGGTATTTGTCTTCCTCTGACTGACTTATTTCACCTAGCATTATATTCTCTAGGTCCATCCATGTTGTTGCAAGTGTCAAGATTTCTTTCTTGTTTTATGGATGAATAATATCCCATTGTATTTATCAATGGACACTGGTAAATAATGCTATAGTAAACATAGGGGTGCATGTATCCTTTCAAGTTAGTGTTTTTGTATTCTTTGGGTAAATACCTAGTAGTGTGACTCCTGGATGGTAGGGTAGTTCTATTGTTAACTTTTTGAGGAACCTCCATACTCTTTTCCACAGTGGCTGCACCACCAACAGTGCAGGAGGGTTCCTTTTTCTCCACATCCTCACCAACACCTGTTGTTTCTTGTGTTTTTTATTTTAGCCATTCTGATATGTGTGAGGTGATACCTCATTGTAGCTTTGCTTTGCATTTCCCTGATGATGAGTGATGTTGAGCATCTTTTCATGTGTCTGGTGGCCATCTGGATATCTTCTTTAGAGAAAGTCCATTCATGTCTTCTGTCCGTTTTTAAATTGGTTTGTTTTAGGGGTGTTGAGTTTGGTAAGTTCTTTATGTATTTTTTTATAAAGATTTTATTTATTTATTTGAGAGAGAGAGAATGAGAGAGAACACATGAGAGGGGGGAGGGTCAGAGGGAGAAGCAAACTCCCCGCAGAACAGGGAGCCCGATGCGGGACTCGATCCAGGGACTCCAGGATCATGACCTGAGACAAAGGCAGTCGCTTAACCAACTGAGCCACCCAGGTGCCCAAGTTCTTTATGTATTTTGGGTACTAACCCTTTAACAGATATGTCATTTACAAATACCTTCTCCCATTCTGTAGGTTGCCTTTTAGTTGTGTTGATTGTTTCCTTCACTATACAGAAGCTTTTTATTTTAACGTAGTCCCAATAGTTTATTTTTGCTTTTATTTCCCCTGTCTCAGGGTGCCTATCTAGAAAAGAGTTACTATAGCTGAGGTCAGAGAGATTACTGCCTGTGCTCTCTTCTAGGATTTTTATGGCTTCGGGTCTCACATTTGGGTCTTTAATACATTTCAAATTTATTTTTGTGTACAGTTTAAAAAAGTGATCCAGTTTCATTCTTCTGCATGTGGCTGTCCAGTTTTCCCAACACCATTTGTTAAAGAGACTGCCATTTTCCTACTGGATATTCTTTCCTGCTTTGTCAAAGATTAAGTGACCATATAACTATGGGTAAGAAAATGGTTCCATTCATTCTCTGGGGCAAGTCTGTCTTGTTAATTGTTCTATGTATTTACAATGCATAGCATGTGATCTAACATTTAATAGGTGCTCAAAAAAAAAAATACTGGTTGAATGAACAAATGGCTAAATTGAAATATCAAACCTGGCCCATTTTTGCAAGCTGCTGCCTCTCAAATCACCAAAATCTTATCCTGAAGATTTGTCCAGATTGAGTTGAGAGGAATTGACCCCTTCTACTAAGCATCTCCCCCTCCCAAATTTGCTCTTGTCTTTATTTTCTGAAATTGATATTCATCCAGATGTGGCACTGGCTTAGGTGAAACCATGAGCATTTAAGGGATTGTGTCTTCTCCCCTGACTGACTTAGATTTTCCTAAAATCAATTACCAAGGACAGAGGCGGGTAGTTTCATAGACAGAAGAGGGGGCTCAGGAAGTAGATTGTTGCTAGGCCAGAGCGGGAACTCTAGGCCCCTCCTTCTCCTGGGTCTGAACTTCAAGGCATCTCCACATGCATGAATGCATGCCCAGCTGGGTGGTAAAAAAACATCCTCTTCCATGGACAGTCTGGGGTCCAGCTGGGAGATAGCCTTGAAGGGGACCCCACACTGAAGATGAGAAAACTCTCTCTTGTAAATTGGATTATTTAATCGCAAGCTACTCTCTGCATATTTATTTGTTTTTCATTCCGAGGAGGCTGTTAGCACAGTCTTGTTTAAATCTTTCAGCCTTGCTTGGAAGGGGAGATACTTGAGCAAGAGTAACAAATGAAGAGCAGCACCCTTCAGAGGCCACCCAGTGGCAGAGGCAGAAACCTGGAAGTGGACCTCAAGAATCCTAGGGTGCATGTTAGAAATGCAGATGCCCAGGCATCCGGGCCTCCCCAGACCTCCCTTCATCTAGCAGCAAGACCCAAATATCTGCCTTCCGAAGAAGTGCTCACTACAGTTTGAGAAATATTGCCTAAGGGGAAGGGAGGGTAGATTCTTCCCTCCTTCATGGCTGTTTTGCATGCTGGAGCTTTGATTTTAAGAAAGATGGTAGTTTCCTTTCCAGGGCAGAGGGAAAGTTTTTTTCTTGGTGTGTGTCTCTCTGGCATGATCTAATAAAGGTGCATCTGGCTAAATGGTTCTAATGACTTGGTCCTTTGCCACAGCCTCCACTTCAGCTCTGAGGCTCACTTAGACTGAGCGACAGAGACTTTGGTGCTTATTGTTGTCAATGCCAACACGGAGCAAGCCCTGTTATTTCATGGTCTTTCCTTTGCCTGTTTTCGTAGTAACCAACTGCAGGAAGGGACTGTTCAAGTGCATAAAAAGAGACATCTAGTGATACCCAGCAGGGGAGCAGGTCTTTTCTAAATAAGCACGCTCATTGTTTCTCTGCTTTGTGGTGTTTACAGTGTGGGCAGCTGACCAGATCTGTTGACTCAGAAACAGAAAGGAAAATGAGGGATCAGGGACCTGGGGAGTTGGCTCAGTCCCTGACTCACTGCGTGGTCTGTGGTGAAGTCATCAGACCCCCCCACAACCCTGACACCCCATAAAGAGAAGGAAACAACATGACCCAACTCTGTAAGCAGAGGATGATAACATCAGAGATTCAAATACAGCTTTCAAGTTCCCAAATGGGATGTGTCTGCTTTGGGGAATAGAGGCGAGGAAGGAAACTATGAACTGTTGTTGAACCACGTGTAATATTGTAAGGAAAATATTATCCTAGAGTTAGACCAGATTTTCACTCTTGACTTTGACAGTAGCCAAACTGTGCAAGTCACCTGATCTTAGGCAAATCACCTGACCTCACAGCCACTCACTTTCCTTAATTCAAAATGGGGGCTAGGGGTCAGGTGACCTCTAAGGACCTCTTGACTGCTCCAGCCATGTCTATGAGTTATTGAGAGAGGAAAACTTCCTTTGCTCAGGAGCACGATTTCTTGCTCTGACTCCTTCAAGGGTCTGTCAGAGGTGAATTGGTCTCTGAGCACCTATATATGACAGAACTGGCTGGACTAAACCTCTGGTGTGCCTTCAGATATAATTTAAATTTAAAACACTATGAAACTATAAAACAAGTATTAAGAAGTGCAGTGAAGTACTCATTTTTCCTACAATGACTATTTTGATGTCTTTTCTTGGGAACAGTAACCAAATTCTTTAAAAACAATTTTTTGGTGCCCCTGATTTGTAGGAGGCTAGATTGTGTTTATTCTGTCTCCTGGTTATCTCAGCGCTGGAAAGATGGTCTTCTTGTCTCCACAGGGATCCTGCTGGTAAGTGAGTCTCTTCCACAAAGAGGTAACTCTGCTGAGAGCAGAGGAATTAGGGTGTGAGTTGTGGAGTAGAAAGGAATTCTTAGAAAACAGCAGGAACCGTGAGTACTCAGTGATAAACTGAATCTCACTGTCCCAGCTCAGGTTTGGATCTTTATCCTTGACTTAATCCAGACAGCCAGGAAGGGAATAGCATCAGCCCATGCTACCCAAACCCAAGCTGACTAATTAAAAAGATGCTCCGAATTATTATGAGAAGAACTCTGAGATCATTTATGCTTATGTTCCCATTGGGAGCCTTCTGACCAAGTTCTTTAGGAGATAGTGCTGTTGGATGGTACGAAGCACAGAGCAAGGAAGGCTCTGTCCATTCGCTGGAGCCCCACAATTGCAGAACGGGGCCTGCAAATTCTTCTCCTCTCCCCCTCATCATGTCTTTCTCTTCCCTTGGAAGTTCTGTCACTGCCTGAACACAGCTTGTCTGCCTCTGGACTGGGGGACTGACCCTCTCCTCTGAAGCAGAAAGCAAACAGCAGCTCAGTCAACTGCTAAAGACCCAGCCTGATGGGAAACAACCAAGAACCTGTCACTTTGCTACATTCCTAGTTTCTGCTGTTTAGGACCCAAGGGACAAAGGATCAAATGATTTCTCCCAAGTGGCTGATGCATATTTATTGATTATCTGTAAAGTTTAGGGTGGTGAGCTGGGGCCAGGGAATGTGATAGGGGCCCAGTCACAGAGGACTTTTCTTCCTTAGGACCCTGGGATGGAGGCACACTAAACAATTTTCAAAAAGAAGGTGAAAGATCAGATTTGTGTTTTAGAAAAATCCCACAGTGATGAAAACAGATTGTGGAGCAACAACGTAGTCATGGGGAGACACTGGCTAGAACCAGTGGTGGTAGGAGTGGGGATGGAGAGAAGCATACAGATGCTTGGGGTCTGGGAGGTAGCATTGACTAGTCTTGGTAGTTTATTGAATGTGGGGGTTGGGGATTGGGGGCACAAGAGGAGGAGAATCTGGGTTTTTAGTTGACAAATGGCTGATACTGAAACCACTCACTAAAACTGGGAACATACGTGGAAGAACAGGTTTTGTTTCTTGCGAGTAGGAACATTGCAATGGTGAGTTTATTTCTGAACATACGACTCTGAGGTATCTCAGACATTTAAATGCAGATCCTTATTAGACAGTAGCATACGTTTGTCTAGAATCCAGGAATGAGATTAGAGCTAGAGGATAGTTGAGATTGTTCAGGGAGGGGATGCAAGTGGCCACAACAGAGGTCCTAGGACTACACCCTAGTCCTAGGGAACCCAGATGCTAATGGCGTCCGGAGGAAGGGAGGCCTACAAGGGAGGCTGAGCAGGTGGGGCTCAGAGACAGAAGATAACTAGAAGACTGTAAAGGAAGAGCACTCAACTGTGTCAAATGTGGCTAAAAAGGTAAGAAAAATAAAGATGAAGTGTGTTTAAATACAGAGAAGGAGTGGTCCATGACCCTTTAAAGGCAGTGGTAAAGGTGTGGGTGAAACCAGAATGCAGTGGGCTGAGGAGTGAGTAGCAGAAGAGAAAGCAAAGGCATGACCATTTTAAAAAGGTTGACTGTGAAAACAGAGAGGGGGGAGGCTGGAGGGAGGTTATAGAATCAAAGGGAGCCAATTTACTTATCTATTTATTTTGTTTCATTGTATTTAGCACTTATGAGAGATTGGTATAGTGGTATACAAGAAAAGAAGGAAAAACAGTCATCATATACATGCAACGACTTAAAATGAATCTCAAAAGCAACATGCTATATAAAGAAGCCAGACACAAAAGACTTGAAACGGAATCCATTTATATGAAATCCTACAAGAGGCAAAATTACAGCAACAGAGAGCAGATCAGTGTTTGCCAATGCGCGGGGGGCTGGGCATGGAGACTGACTGCAAATGGGCACCAGGGAGCTATTTGAGGTGTTGGAAATGCTCAGTGGAGGCAGTCCTTAGCGGGTGTGCTTTTGAAATGCCCAGATCTCAGATACCACAGATAAGTTGGATGACTCCCACCCCCCAACAATGAAGTTCAGGTTTCAGGTACCACAATATCTTAACTGTGAGTTATTGCATAAGGTAAAGACTTTGCAGCCAGCTCTTCAGTCCACAAATCACTGTGTGAAGAGCAGATGTGCATCAGGGTCAGTGTCCAACCTCCTCACTTTCAGTCTGTCAATTATTTGTCATGCCCACCTGTTATCCAGGTCGCTCATAAACAGCAAGGCACATCTTTGTGTTACCTCCTTGGTCCCAGTGATAGACCCATATGACATTTTACAAAAATGCATAATCAAAAGAAGGAACTAGCCAACAAAGATGAAAGTGCAGCAAAGAAATGAAAAGAGATCAGGGCGCCTGGGTGGCTCACTTGGTTAAGCGTCTGCCTTCGGCTCAGGTCATGATCCCAGGGTCCTGAGATCGAGCCCCATGTCAGGCTCCCTACTTAGCGTGGTCTCTTGTCCCTCTCCCTCTGCCTCATCCCCCACTCGTGCTCTCTCTCTCTCTCTCAAATAAATAAAATCTTAAAAAAAAAAGAATAGATCTTGAAAAAAGAAGAGAGATCATTCTGGAAGTGGAATTCAAATCAGATGTAAACGGGGTTATAGAAGAAATAGCTGACCATTGGAATAGTTCTGCTGCCACCAATGGAGAGACTCTAGATAAGCAGCCAGAGGGATATAGTGAAGGTGAAAGTATTGTGGACATAAATGAAGGAAATAATTACCGTGAAAAGGGTGAAGGTGTCTCAGAAGTGACACTGGTAACAGAACACCCTTCACAGGGAAGGCATTCTCACAGGGATGTTTCAGGAGGGGCACCATGTTGAAAGCGCCAAGGATACAACGTTGGAAGTTGATCCAAACTGAGAAAGGGGTATGACCAGGGGCACCTGGGGGACTCAGTCCCTTAAGCGGCCAACTCTTGATTTCGGCTCAGGTCATGACCTCGAGGTCCTGGGATGGAGCCTCTCGTGGGGCTCCACGCTCAGCAGGGAGTCTGCTGGAGATTCTCTCTCTTCCTCTCCCTCTGCCCCTCCCCCACTTGTGTGCTTTCCTCCCTCTCTCTCTAAAAAATAAATAAAATAAATCTTTAAAAAAACCCACAAAAACCAAAGGAGTATGACCAGTTGCCAAGGTGGAGTAAAAGGTGCTCACTCTGTATTATAAGTTCTATGACAAGAAGGCCAGCCCTGTTCAAACTACTCTTGGTGAGCTTTTCACAAGTAAATAAAATAATTTCCAATGTTTCTGATGTTTTAAATCGCAGTGTACTAAATAAATATCTGTTTGACTCTTTAAAAAATTTCTCTATTCATTGGAGGTCATGGAACAATAAAATTTTTCCCCATTATTTATTTTAGATCACTTTGCAGGGTCTCAGCTTGCATGGTCATTTTTATGGTTCCATACTATTGTGCAAAGCAAGGACTACTTATGTCTTGATTGAGGGGTGGTTACAAAACTATATCTACTCATCAAATCGCACATTTAAAACAAGTGACCTTTATTGTATGAAAATTACATCTCAATAAAACGATTAAAAATGGCTCTTATATATTAAAACTGTATTTGACTGACCTTTTACACATATTTTTAATCTTGCAGCAACCCTACAGCGTAATTTTTATCTAAACTGATAGATAAACGAACAAAGCCTCAGAGAGATGGTATGACTTACCCAGGCCACACAGCTAGCCAGCGCCACAGCTGTGACCAGCTGTCCCTGTACCAGGGCTTCTGTGACGTGGCTGCTAATTATTGGAATCCCTGGAGACTTTCAAAGCCCCTGTGTCTAGGCTGTACCCTCACCAGGTTGGAGAACTATGTCTACACCACACTGTCTTCCATCTGGCCAGCAGGAAACAGCACGTGGTGACATGTCATGTGAAAAAAAAAAATTTAAAACCTGGGTGGCACTATGGAATGTCTAATTTCTATAGCTAAGGATTAGTGAAGGTTCATTGCAGTTCTTTTTCTCCGTAGAGGCCCAGATGGCAAAATAAACTTGATTTATACAAGTTATATGCTTCTTTCAACAGACCAAAAAATACAGAGAGAATTGAGATTTCCTTTGCAAAGGAGATTTGGGTTCTGAAAGACTTTTTTGGGGGGAGGGGGAGACAAAAAAAAAGCTGTTTTAGGTCCACAGCAACATTAAGTGGAAGGTACAGAGGTTTCCCATCTACCCTCCCACCCCCCCCCCCACAGGCATAGGCTCCACCATTACCAACATCCCCCACCAGCGCAGCACATTTGCAACCATTGCTCAACCTACACAGACAAAACCTTATTGCCCAAAGGCCAGAGTTCACATTATGATTCCCTCCTGGCATTGTACTGACTCTTGAATCTCAGTTGTAACTGACTTTTCAATCCTAGATTTCAATAGTTATTGAGTACCTACTATGGGCCAGGCACTTGTTAGGGGGTTTTTATACATTCCAGTAGGCCCCCTTATCCAAAGCAGATACTTTCCAAGGCTCCCAGTGGATGCCTGAAACTGAGGTTCATACCGATCCTTATAGATACTAGGTTTTTCCTATACTTAAATTAGGCACAGTAAGAGATTGACAACATTAGCTAACAACAAAATAGAACAGTTACAACAATACACTGTAATAAAAGTTAGGTGACTATGGCATCTCTCTCTCAAAATATTTTATTGTACTGTAGTCACCCTTCTTCTTGTGATGCAGGAGATGATACAATGCCTACGTGATGAGGTGAAGTGAGGGGGATTACAAGCTTCTATTGACCTTCCGACCATAAGTCAGGAGGAGGATCATGTACTCCCCGACCACAGCTGATTGTGGGTAACTGAAACCACGGGAAAGCGAAACCGCAGAGAAGGGGGATCTACTGTATCTTATTTGGTCTTCACACAGCCCCATTATCTTCATTCTACAGATGAGATTCTGATTAATTGACTCCCTCAAGCTCTAACAGTTAAAAGTAGCAAAGCCTAGATTTAAACGCATATCTGACTGAAGCCTGCACTTGTACATTCATTATCTCATTATTATTACTATTAAATTATGACGAAATGATATCACCTAGGCAAAGTGTCTGGCAAAGGTCCTGGGGCATAGACAGCACTGAGCAATGGTGAGTAGCTTCCCTGAGGATCCTGTTATCAAGATTGGGAAGGCACTCCCCAGCACCCATCAGGTGACCATGGGAAGGAAGACAATAAAGTAGGTGGGGTCTGTGCCTTTGATAACAACAGAGCAGGGCCTGTGCAGGGTGGGAAACGATCATATCATGTGACTCTCTACATGGTGGGCTTGTCCCTGGCTTCACCAGTCTGGCGCCTTGGTAGGCAAGAAGCAGGATGCCCATTGAACTGTGAGAATACACGGGACATCTGCTTAGGTCAGTTTCATTTTCTTTTGGGAAGACCCATTGGGAGCAAGTTGACTTTTTGTTTCTTAATCATGAGACAAGATTTCACAGTCCTTTTTTTTTATTATAGAATTCTTCTTTTTTTTAAAAATTTTATTATGTTATGTTAATCATCATTCATTACATCATTAGTTTTTGAGGTAATGTTCCATGATTCATTGTTTGCGTAGAACACCCAGTGGTCCATTCAGTATGTGCCCTCTTTAATACCCATCACCAGGCTAACCCATCCCCCCACCTCCTCCCCTCTAGAACCCTCAGTTTGTTTCTCAGAGTCAATAGTCTCTCATGGTTCATCTCCCCCTCCGATTTCCCTCCCTTCATTTTTCCCTTCCTACTTTTTTTTTAAACATATAAACGTATTATTGTTTCAGAGGTACAGGTCTGTGATTCATCAGTCTTACACAATTCACAGCACTCACCATAGCACATACCCTCCCCAATGTCTATCACCCAGCCACCCC
>NC_138369.1:107412565-107545784 GCF_054177405.1 Leptonychotes weddellii | reverse complement strand
TGTCACCGAGCTCATAGAGGAATCTAGCTTATTTTCAACAATACCCCCTCAACTGCAGTAAAAGACCCAAAGGATCTGTGCTTCTGAGGGAATGTGTTTCCAGCTGTAACTGACAAGTTATTGCCACACAAAACCCACCTGATACTAACTGAAAAATAACCTACATCCTCATTTTGTAAAGTTGTGTTTTAAAAAACTGTTCCTTTGGTGCTTAAGAATCTCCTGTTTTCCTGCTATCCAGCTCAGGACTCCCCACTCCCTCCTGTTCTCTTCATCCATGCCTTTGGCCCCCCACCCCAGAGCTCCACAAATAACCATTTTCCTCAACCAACTGCTCCATGATTTCACTGCGCCTCAGTTAATGGCTCTCATTTCCTTTGGTGGTCTCATTACCTCCCAAATTAAGCTCCCCCATGGCACTAATATGCAAACTTAAAATGATTTGGAAACCAAGCTTGTTTTTCTACCAGGGCAAGATGCCTGTTGAAATAACTGTGTAAGGCTGGATCTCTTTGATGAATGCCTTTTATTAAGTGATTAGACTGAACTTTACTTCCTGCCTAAGGTCAAGTTCAAAGAATCTCTCTGTATGTTGTCTCACCACTTCTGTTTTTCTACCTAATCTGAAAATAACAGCCCATCCCTAATGTGTTTCTCTCTCTCTCTCGTATCTATTTGCAGATGGCCATCAATCCTGCTCCCAGCTCCCTGGTGACTTGTGTAGCTTTGTGTGGCGGCGGTAGAAGGAGAAATATAGCCACACACAGCAGAGTGGCAGAGCAGTCTTATTTAGACTGTGTTTATTGACTGCACCACTTTATTTCTAGAAAGATCGTATGATCAGTATTCAGATCATTCTCTGAAATGTCTTATCACTGGGTCAATGGCTTTATCTCCCAAAGAAATAAGAAGGCAAATGGAAGCTCCTTCTCTCTGAGCTTACCAGTGTGGGATCTGGACAAGATGTTTGAACTGACTGAGCCTCATTTTCTTCATCTGTAAGATGGAGGTAATAGCCTACCTTATGCCATGTGAAGATTAAATAAGACAAAGGACATAAAGTGATTGGCACAGTGCCTGAGAGGTGAGTACATGTGGCAAGTTGAGAGCACAGACTGGAGCTCTCAGTCCCCAAATTCTCCCTCAGGCTTTTGCTATACTGCTAATTTAAGGCAAGCCAAACAACCTTGTGCCTCAGTTTGCCAATCTGTAAAATGGGACAATAATTGAGTCTACCTTACACGATTGTTTTGAGGATTAAATGAATTCATAAAACTGCTTAGAACAGTGCCTTTCAGGGGACAAGCATTCTGAGGTGTTTGCTATAATTATCAGAAAATACTAGTATTCCAGCTATTGAAATAAGTTGGTGCTTTGATAACACTGCCCTGAAAAACTGATAAAATTAAAGTGAAACAGTAGAGTTTCAATCTGTAGTCTTATATAGATTAAAATGTTTCATTTTTTTCCTTCACAAAAGGAAATGCAAAATTCGGAGGTGATGTTTTGGGAAGACCATCTGGGAAGGGAGGAAGTCCCAGGAAATCTGGTTATCGTCACATTCCTCAGGAAGCCCGTTGGCCCCAGGAAGACCTGCACAAAGAGGAAATCTGACCTCATAATTGAACAAAGCTGTGTTTTTTAACCTGGAAAGACAGGGCTAAGGGGACGGTTCTGAAGGGCATTATTTCTCTGCAGGGAGAGAACTTAATATAGCTGGAGGTCACAGGAGAACTTAACATAACTGGAGGTCACAACACTCACTAACAAACTGGTATTTTTCTTGTTTAAAGAAGGCTGGGGGTCAGTTCAAAGCACGGTGCAGGAGAATTGGATGTTGAGGCCAGTAGTACCTGCTGATGAGGTTTGAAAGACCACACATAACCAGTTGACACCCCTTTAAGGTCTTTGCTAAAGCTTATCTGTGCCATTTAGTTTGTTTTTCCTTATTTTTAAAACTTTCAGTAGAGCCTATAAACATAAACAATGGTTTTCCTAAACTTTCATGTATTTTGTGTACCTTTTTAAAACATGATTCCCAGAGAACCATCATTAGAGTGGTCTGATGTAGACAATGGATGAGGCGTCTTCTGGTTAAGTGACCTTGGACAAATCACTTCTCTGAATTTTAGTTTCTATGTCTCCTGCTTATCCCAGAGGGTTATTGTGGACAGCAAATAAGATGTAGAATGTGAAAAAACTCATTTTGACTGTAGAAGTGGTATTAATGAAAAGACGTCATGAATGTAAATTTATAGAGCTGAGACTGGGAGCAGTGGGATGAGGAGAAGGAGAGAGGGGAAGACATCAATGCAGACAAGAGGGTGAGCAGTGAGGAGAAAATCAGTTTTAAAGATATTAACTACAGGCAAAAGAAGAAAGCAGTTTGGAAGTTAAAAGATACCCAGTAAATGAGCAACAATAGACGGAAGCTGAAAATAAGCTGCGCATCTGCATAAGATGGACTGTTATGGGCCTATTAAAAGTTGCACTTATGAAGGGTTTGAATGGCTTGGAAAATACTTCTGACGTGACGCTAACTACAAAACAGGGCACTGCACTGTGCATATGGAGAAAACAAAGCCAATTGCATAAGACAAGTAGTAAAAAGATTGAAAATAAATACGGTGAAATTGGCTGCCTCTGAGAAATGAGCAATTAAAGCAGATTGCTTTTATGTTTTTATTCTTTCTGAAAATTAAAATATTCTTTACTGAACACGAATCCGCTTGTTTTTTTTTTTTAAGTAAAGCTAAACTCACAACAAATTGTAGGAGCAGAGCTAGGTCACGGAGGCAGAGTCACTGGAGACCATGGGAAAATATCCTGAATCTTCTTAGGGCCTAAATGTGGGATCTGCACCTGAAAGGTCCCCCAAGTCCCTCATTCTCCACTTCCTGGAAGTCCCGCATGGCGACAAGCAAGAGCAGGTTCGACTGTGCTCCGTTCAGGTAGTACAAGGAACCACTTACAGAGCTTTGCATGCAGCAGCTCATCGTATCCTCACTAATATCCCCTTGTACTTACTAGTTTGCTAGGGCTGCCCGAACTCAGTACCACAAACAAAGTGGCTTAGACAACAAAGATGTATTACCTCAGAGTTAGGGAGGCTGGAAGTCCTAAATCAAGGTGTTGACACGGTTGGTTCCTTCTGAGGGCTGTGAGGGAAGGGTCTGTTCCAGGCCTCTCTCGTTGGCTTGCTGATGGCCTTTTTCTCCATGTTGTCTTCCCTCTGTGTGTATATTTTTTCTTTTCACATGATGTTCTTTTTATAAGGACATTAGTCATATTGGCTTAGGGGCCCACTCTCCTCCAGTACGACCTTATCTTAACTAATCACCTCGGCAAGGACCCTATTTCCAAATAAGGTCACGTTCTGAGATGCTGGGGGTAGAACTTCAACATATGAATGTTGGAGGGACACAATTCAACCCATGACACCCATGAGAAGATAATGCTTTTATGCTCCATCTTACAGATGTAGAAACCAAGACTCAGAGAAGGTCAGTAACTTTCCAAGGTTCCGGAACTAGTAAGTGGTACAGCTGGGATTCTAAGGCAGGCAGTCTGATCCTAGAGCCTACATGATTCTGTTCTAGAGCCTCCATGGAAAGCTAGAGGAGAAATCCTATAGAAACAGACTGCAGTTTTCCTTCATAGCCAGGCAGGACTTCAGACTTCCTGTGTTGTCTTAAAAATTACCTTCTAAAGAAGAAGGTAGCGGGAGGGGAAGAATGAAGCGGGGGAAATCGGAGGGGTGGACGAACCATGAGAGACGATGGACTCTGAAAAACAAACTGAGGGTTCTAGAGGGAAGGGGGGTGGGAGGATGGGTTGGTCTGGTGGTGGGTATTGAGGAGGGCACATTCTGCATGGAGCACTGGGTGTTATGCACGAACAATGAATCATGGAACACTTCATCTAGAACTAATGATGTAATGTATGGGGATTAACATAAGAATAAAAAAAAAATTACCTTCTAAGCTAGATAAGGCTGGATTCAATGTGCAAGTTTTGCTGCCATATTCTACCTGTCTATGTATTGTTTATACTCCAACATGCCTCTTACCTGACTGGTTTCATCCCCTTTAAAACTCTGGTTTTGTGTACTCTAACTTTGTGCGGGGTCAGAGTACAAGACAGATGGCATTAGAACGTCTAAAACTTCCGTGAGGTTGATCTGCTGCTGAGTGGATGGTAGGAAGCATTTGCAGGAGCAGATCCTAGACTGAGGGCCCAGTATTGCAGCACAGCTTGTGGTGGTGAATTTGACGCTTTCTTGAATTTTCCACATTTTAGGATAATTTGTCCAGTACTGTAGTTTGTCTGGGAGATCAAATGGGCATTACTGGGAGGTGTGGCCATGGCCAGCTAGAGCTTCATCTGTTAGGGCTTAGTGGACCTGGAGTCATGTAATGGAATAGGTGAGAAATACACAAAGAGGTTGAACAGCCATTGTTTTCAAGTCTTTCAACTGGGAATCAAACTTGGTAGACATGCCCACACTGGCCTTCTGTGCCTGCGACCTCCTGGGAAAATCCCTGCCCCTTGAGGTCCCATATTTGCCCCCAGCAAGCTGAGGAGCTGCCTCCCAAAGGCCTGCATGGTAAAGGAGGGAGGAGCACCTACACTGGCCAGTCAGGGTCCCCAGCATCGGTGTCCTGTCAGTCCCTCAGGCCTTGGAGACAGATAAACAGAGCCACATCTGGGCACTTTACCACAGGCCTGCATGGAAAAGTAGAGCCGTGTGTCTTGAGAATTTGCACAACCAGTCTTGTGGAATGTCTAGCCCTGCCTTCCATACCTCTCAGCCCCTAGCAAGTCACCACCCTTTGATCTCTTGAATCACAAGCTTCCAGTGGGATCCTAGCATCTTCGGGCTAGGAGACACCTTTGAGAGCAACCAGTCACCTAATGCTACACATGAAGAAATGGATACCCAAGAAACACCACAGGACAGTTTGTAGCAAAATCAAGGCCAAATGCAGTGTCTCCTGACACCCTACCCCACACCCTGTCCAGGAGGCCTGTGCTAGAAAAATGGCTCCTCTTGAAGGCTCCTAGGAGGGTTTCCTTTATTTACCCAAAAACAAATTTCCCTTTTGCACATTTCAGTCAGGCTTTGCTTTGCTTTGTATGCCTGCTTCATCCGTGAGATGAAAAGTAGTAAGTACTAACTACCGTGAGACCATAAGGAATAAGTAGTAACTACTGTAAGTCATTACATATGAAGCACTAGGAACTGTTACCAGCACATAGAAAAAAACACTCACTCTATGAGACACTGTTCTTGTTATAAACATTATTACTATAATCGTTGTATTAGTTTCCTAGGACTGCTGTAACAAAATACCACAAACTTGGTAGCTTAAAACAATACAAATTTTTTTCTCTCACAATTCTGGAGGCTAGAAGTCTGAAATCAAGGTGTTGACACAGCCACCCTCCTTCCGAAGCGTCCGGGGGAGGATCTTTCCTCGCCTCTTCCAGCATCTGGTACCTCCAGGTGTTCGTTGGTTTGTGGCAACAGAACGCCAGTGTCTATCTCCATCTCCACATGGCCGTCTTCCTCTGCGTCTGTGTTTCTTCTCCTCTTCTTACAAGGACCGCTGTCAGATTGGATTCAGGACCCACCCTACTCTAGTATGACCTCATCTTAACTAATTACATTCGCAATGACCCTATTTCCAAATAAGGTCAAATTCATGGGTACCAGGGGTTGGGACTTCAACATATCTTTGGGGGGAGAAATACAATTCAACCCATAGCAATTATCATTGTTATCAAATCAGCACATTTTAGAATGGGTATTTTTATGAGGGTAAAATGTGATCACTTCTTTCTTGTCATAGTCTTGGACTGAGCTGCCTCAGAGCTTGCCTGTACTCATTTCAGTCAGAAAACTGATTTGGATGGTTTCAGAAGTTTCAGATGTGCTGGAGAGAAAAGAAAAGAGGATTTTTAATTTGTGAAGAAATTGCAAAGCCAATGCATTAATGCAACTCTCTTGTTTTCATTTAAAGAGGCTATAAAGAAAGTCAGAGTTCATCTGGAGAGTGGTTTCATTGTGGCTATTTATTTCTGACCAGCAATTTCTTGGTGTTCTGAGTTTGCATATATAATTCCTCCGGAAGTTTCCTAGGGGGAGAAAAGACAACAATACTTGAATAAAATGATGTCCATGGCACACCATGTATATCTCATCTCAGTAGTGGGACTCTGCAGGACAATTTGTCCCCAGAGTGTCAAAAGGGGGTATGATAAGAAGAATGCACATACATACGTATATGTATATAAAAGTAATATACATATGTGTATATCTGTATACATATATTTATATATATACTAATATGGACACATATACATATATGTACACATTGTTTATATATGCAAAGGATGAGTCATTGCCATTGCCCCCCAAATTGATTTATTTTCCATTAGTAACGTAAGTGTAGGTATACAAATGTTACCAATAAATTCTGAGGGAAATGAGTAAATAGGAAAAATAATTCAGTAACATTTAATGATGATTTGAAATCCTCACTTTTACTTGGCAATTGTTGCAATTGGCAGTTGACTCAAGTTTTGTGGAACATGTCCCCCCCCTTGTTCTAGGTCACAAACATCTTAAATTAGTCTTTATTTCTATGGCCACTACTCCAATTTTGTTATACCACCATATTGGAAGAATTATGGAAAAATATTTTTGTCCTAATTTGTGAGCTTTGGGTTGTTCATTATGTTTCTGTGAGTCATTTTGAAGCCCAAGATGCTGCTCAGGACCTCAAATTACAGTGATTTTATGTGCTATTGTTCAGTTTCTTCTGCATGGAGAACAGATTCTATTGCAGAGCTAATTGAGTTAATATAATAACTGCACTTTTCATGTGAGCAAATCCCTGGTGGGCTGCTGCTTTCTCTTTGAACATGAATCACAGGTTATGAAATCTATAAATACCAAAGCAAATTTGCTTGTGCATCTAAAGGAGGAAAAAAAAATACCTTGTCCTATCTTATTTTACATTTAAAACTCCTTTTTGATGGGGGTGAGATATTTACTTTCTAAATCTTTGACAGGTAATAGACTTCTCAGGACTTTCTTGAGGTACAAAGTAAGATAAGTAAGCTCAAATGGACAACAAAATGTCCCAAACCAGTAATGGTAATGCAAACCAAATTTGAGTCTCACCCAAACTACGTTTTCAAAACATTACTCCGGAGTTCTGGTCGGAGCAAGTCACGTTGACTTATATATATATATATATATATATATGGCTTGCTTGTTCCTCACTCTTGCTCGCTCAAATTGAACATGCAGCAGCGACAGGTAGGAATGATTCTATTCTCTCTCGTCTTCTAAAAATGACCTCAGGCAAAAATATCATTTTTTTCTTCTGCTTTACTGCTTAAATCAGAGAGTGGGATCGCACCTGTTCCAAAAAGACGCAGCCACTTGAGGCCTCTGGTGGAGCCCAGTCATCTGCTTTGAATCTATGTTAGTCAGGCATCATTAGTAGGCATCAGAAGCTTCTGGCAAATGCTACCAAGCTTTTCCCCGTTCTCTCATCCAATGCTTGATTAACATACTACATTCATCAAGCTTTTGAAGTCCCTTATCATCATGCATTCATTCATTAACCAACATTTATTAAACAGCTGCTATGTGCTAGACACTGCCCTAGGTGATGGGCGATGGTGACCCAAACACACAGTCCCTATCCTCAAGGTCAAAGTCTATTGATCTCTTAATCCTTCGGGGCCCCCTAGAACACTTAGGTATTAGGCCCTTCACACCCCAGTGAGCACATTCTGGGTCCCCTCAAACTGAAAAATCTAAAAGGAATGAGTGTTTTAATCAGGTTTCTAGTTCCAATCTGTCTTTGTGGACTCAACGGAAAGATTCAGAAGAGGGGTAGGGAGAACACCAATGTTCCTCTCCTAGTTCCTTTATATAATCTATAACCAGCCTTACCTTTTAGGAGTGGCTGGTGCCTTTTTTTTTTATTATCATTATGTTCAATTAGCCAACATATAGTACATCTAGTTTGTGATGTAGTGTTCAACGATTCATTAGTTTTTTTAAAAGACTTTATTTATTTATTTATTTATTTATTTATTTATTTATTTGAGAAAGAGAGTGTGCAGAGGGAGAGGGAGAAGCAGGCTCGACACGGAACTTGATCCCAGGGTCCTGGGATCATGACCTGAGCAGAAGGCAGATGCTTAACCGACTGAGCCACTGAGGTGCCCCTGGCTGGTGCCATTTTTAATCTGAGTTGTTTATGTTGGTCTGTAAACTTAAAACTTCTTCATGTTTCCTCAGCTACACCATCAACCAGAGGGAGGAGGAAAGACCACACACCTACTATTGATATGAAATCTACATACGATATTATGTACCCAGTGGATTCTAAATACATGCTTTTGAGAGACCTATAAATGCATATTAGCAATTCATCAAAATTGCTCTCAATGTGAACGTACAGATCGGTGTTAGCACCAGCTCGTGGGGAGAGAGCTTCCTCCATGCTCCCCAAATGGCTCTTGTAAACACCAGCCTATCAAACCCCAGGCCTCTCTCTTATACATTTGACACACACTGCTCATCCATGATACCATGCTCATATCATCAGAGCTATAACAACCTCCAGGGTGGTTCAAAAATTCTGAATCAAACCACCACCAAGCACAAGGCTAGGCACACAATACAAGCTTAGAAGATATATGGAGTTGAAACCAAATGTTCCAAGAGAGAACCCTCAGGAGGTCCTTCTGAGATTTAGACCCTGTGAGTATGACTTACCCTAGGCCCCCTCTAAAATACACTCCAACCTTGCTCTGCTCCCTCCTCTTCCCTACATTGCCCTGGAGAACACAAGGCATGCTTGGTGCTGACTCCTGAGTGATTAGAGTTTACTTTCCTGGTAACATTTCCTTGCTGCCATTCTAAACAAAAGAGAACAAATGCATGGGGCCACGAGACCAGGAGGCCAGCCAAGGGGTGCCCCTGCATACCAGTCACAGGCTCAGATTCTGGCATCAGGCACACCTGCGTGCAAATTCAGGCTCTCTCACTAGCCAGCTTTGTGACTTCGGACCAATTACAGAGTTTCCTTGATACTCATTTCCTGATCTATAAAACTTGGCTAATGATAGTGCCTACCTCTACTGTGAAGATTAAATGTGGAAAGAATGGCAAGTGTTTAGCAGAAAGCCCGGCACAGAGCAAGGACTCAAAATAAATGTTGCCCAAGAACATTCTTCTGAGGGGTTCTTTACATGTGCTTCCTGAGATCCATTCTGCTCTTTCTTAATTTATTTAAGATTTTATTTATTTATTTGAGAGAGAGAGCAGAGAGCACAAGCAGGGAGCGGGGGAAGAGGCAGAGGGAGAGGAAGAAGCAGACTCTGCTGAGCAAGGAGCCCAACACAGGACTAGATCCCAGGACTCGGATCATGACCTAAGCCAAAGGCAAACACTTAACCGACTGAGCCACCCAGGTGCCCCCATTCTGGCCTTTTCAACTCTTAGTAGTTCTAGAATACTTGTTCTTGAGAGTCCCCTCTGCTTGGCTGCCTCTGCCACTTCTTTTTCTCATTCATTGTTGCAACTGGAGGTGCAGACTCTGCTGTACCCCAGCCTGAAGCTCTAGCTTGCAGGAGTGAGTGTTCCCAACCAGCACACAGTGGGCGTAAGTCTTTGCAGTGAGACCTGAGAGTCAAAGGTCTTCCTGGCCCAGGATCACTCTCTACAAGCTCCTCCTAGCTGTTTAAAGGCAGTTTGTGGTCTGAGTGAGTTAATGCAATAAAAAATAATTTTGCTTGATTACAAGTTAGAAATGAGTTTTGATTTTATAGGTATCAAGAGCTACACACATAAGCTTTAAGCTTGTTCTCATTTAAGTAACATCTCGTAAGCATAATTCAAGTAAATGCTGACGACGGGCAATCAGTTTCTTTCCTTTCACGGGTCTCTGTGTTTCGCAAGTTAAAAGACTGGCTTCAGAACTAAAATTACAGTATTTTGAACCTTGTCTATGCAATGTATAACAAACTAGTATTAGCTATGTTTGTATTTAGGTAAATACCTATTAGATTGTAAATTTTTTGAGCAGAAATGGAATTATATTTGTTTAAGTATTTTCTACAGTGCCTACCGCTGAGCTTTGCTATAACGTGTCCTCAATCATCATCTCGATCATGCAACAAATACCTACTGAACATCTGCTGTGTGGGAAGCATCGACAGGGCTGTGAGGAACACAAAAACGCCTAAGGCACAGGTTTGTGGAGTAAGAGGACAAGGGATACCACAATACTCGGCATCAGGGAAGAGTGATTGGTGGGGTTGGAAGTGAAAAATAATGCTGGCCGTTCAGAGATAGAACATGTGCTGCTGACTGGAGGCCTCAATGAAACTTTAAGGAAAAGGTCAGCATTTGAGCTGGAATTTGAAGGAGATGCAAGACTTAGACACAGTGAGACAGTGCATGAAGGCTTTGTCGGTAGATATGACAGCCTAATTACAGACCAGAAAGCACGGAATCCCAGAGGGGACGTGGCCAGACATCTGATTTGGTATTAGGTATGCTAACTAGGAGATCAAGCTGATAGAGCAGATTGGAGTCCAATCCTAAGGAGCTTGAATGCCAGGCTGTAGGGAGTAGTTCATCAAAAACTTTCAACTAAGTGAACAACATAAGTGAATCTTCCTGGTGCTTCTTATTTTCTCAGAACAGAGAACAATATCCTGAAGAAAGGTAATCCAGAATCACAAAGTTTTGAAGGATAAAATTGAGTAGAGGATTTTCTTGGATCCATTGCAGAAGCAGGGTGAGAATTTCTCACCTGCCTCTTGCCTCCATGACACTTAGAACTGAAGCCAAACATTTTAGCCTTTAGTCATCCACATTATTGTGTTGTTTAGTGCTCAGGTCAATCAAATCAGGTTACTTATGAAGCACTGAGAACCTCAAGGTCCAGTAAGATGAGCAAGACTCTGTTTAGTCCTTGCCTTCAAAGAGATTTCAGGGCAATAGGAGGCATAAGATAATAATTCGGGTGACTGTTGTTGAAAGCCTGTGCCCAGGTGAAATGACCCAGTGAGAATGGAGTGGCTGAATGAGAGGGAAGAGACTGGAGGAAGAGACACCAGTGAGGAGGCTAATTCAGCCCTCCATGCGGGGCATAGTAAGGAACTAAATGTAAGATCCATCAGTGGGATTGGAAGAAAGAGAAGATGGGAATTGAAAGTGTAGGGTTCAAACCAACATTGGAAAGTAGATGAACATGAGGAAGGAGGAGCCTAAGAAGACCCTCATACTTTGAGTGCTCAGATAGATGATGGTACTGTTACAGAACCTGGCCTGGATCAACCGACGGAAGAACCAAGCGGCACCCGGAGATCTTGGAGGATAGGAGGTTTATTTAACACCAGCAGGCTCAGAGGAGAGTGGTCTCCAAAGGTCTGAGCCCCAAGCACAAACAAAGGGGGCAATTTATACACTTCTACTTCCGCATACTGGGCACTTTTGGCGCGTGCGCGAAGCGGGACAGGAAGAAGGACCCGGATTGGTGCGCGCGGGAAGCAGAGCAGGGAGAAGAACCCAGAAGAGCCCCGAGGCAAGGACTGGGACTCTCTCGCAGGCTCAGTTGGCCATCTTAGGACACAGATTTTCCTTATCAGTACCATTACCTCAGCAGCAAGAGCATGTTGGGAAATGAGGAACTGGTGATTTTAGAGTGTTGGGGACATCAGCGTGACCAGCTTATAGGGATCTCTATTTGGTGGTTTGCCCAAAAGAAGCGGCTGTGTGATGTCTGCCTTGATAGCCCGACACCAGTATAATGCCTGATACTGAGAACTTGCTCCGCAGTTGCTGTGCCACTGAACTGCAGCATTGGACAGCTCAGCACATGGAGCTGCTGGCCCAGGGCCGGTGTCGGGAGGGGCGCACCCTCCCAGAGGTGGGAGCAAGGTGGGAAAGCGTGGAGCAAAGAGGCAGAGGGCAGCCCTTGGGTGGGGATAGAGCCACAAGGGAAACTGAGACAGGTCTTTGCAAAGGAGAAGAGAACTGAGAAAATGCAGGGTCCCAGAGACATTGAAAAGAAAGGACTTCCAGAATAAGGGTGACGAGACTGAAAACACTAGCCGTTAGGGAAAAGATGGAGCAATGTCATTAAGAATAAAAACTCTGTTCTTCAAAAGTAACCATTAGGGGGATGCCTGGGTGGCTCAGTCGGTTAAGCGTCTGCCGTCGGCTCAGGTCATGATCCCAGGGTCCTGAGATCAAGTCCCACATTGGGCTCCCTGCTCAACAGGGAATCTGCTTCTCCCTCTCCCTGCTGCTCCCCCTGCTTGTGCGCTGCCCTCTCTCTCTCTCTTTCTCTCTCGCTCTCGCTCTCTCTCTGGCAAAAAAATAAATAAAAAATCTTTTAAAAAATAAACCATTAAGAAAAGGAAAAGACAAGGCAGAGTAGAGAAGAGGTTGGCAGCACATGTAACTGTCACTGGGTGTGATGCAGAATATATAAAAAACTACTACGAGTAGATAAGAAAAAGAAAAAGCAATGCAGGCAAAGACTTGAAAAGGTACTTCATAAAAAGCATTATCCAAATGCCCAAAAATGTGTGAAAGATTCCCAATTAGTAATCATGGGAAAGCAAATTAAAAACACATATCTACTTTTATGGCTAAAATTTAAGAAACAGACTATGCCAAGTTTTGGTGAGGATTTAGAACTGTGGGGACTTGTGTATTGCTCGTGGGAGTGTAAATCAGAACAAACATATTGAAGAACAGTTTGGCATTGTTTACTGAAGCGGTAGAGGCATGCAATCTATTACTCAGTAATTTCACTCTTAGGCATATCCCCAAAAGAAATGTGGGTGCCCACGCATCAGAAAACATATATAAGAATGTTCATAGCAGCGCTATTCATACTACCTCCATCTGAAAACAACCCAAATGACCATCAGCAATAGAATGTATAAATAAATTATGGTATATAGTGTGGAACAATATAAGAGCAATAAAATGAATTGACTATGGCTGAATACAAGAAAGCAGATAAATCTCATGAGTATAATTTTGAGTGAAAGGAGCCAGATCCAAAAATGTATGTATCGTGCCATTGCATTTATATAAAATTCAAAAACAGACAAAACTAAGTATTTAGGGATGCACCCTAGTGGTATAAGAATAGGGAAAAATAAGGAAGTAATTGACATAAAAGTCAAGATAGTGGTTGCCTTTAGGAAGCTGGGATGGGGATTGGAAGGGTCACAGCCCATACCTGGGATGCCAGCACTATTTAATTGCTTGTCCTGGGAAGCAATCCATCAAGTTGTATATTTATGTAGTCTGCACAGTTTGTATGCTTATTTTATTTTAGAGTAAAAAAGTCTTTTTAAAAAGAGGAAGAATAAAAAGAGGAAGATTAAAAAAAAATTACAGATATTTCAATGTGGGATTTAGGTAGATAATAGCACAGAGACTCTCAGCTTTGTGGGTTACTCACCATTAACCTTCAAGAAGAAAGTTTCCGTAAAACTGTGGGGGCAGCTGCCACATTTTTAGGGGTTAGGAAATAATCAGGTTTTAAGGAAATGAAGGGTAATAGTGACAATTTGCAAAGCATTTTGTGATGAAAAGAAGGGGAATGGTGAAGAAGTAGCTTAATTGAATAAGAAGTTTAAGTTTTTATTCTATTTTACTTTTCAGGCTTGAGGGACTTCAATAAGAAGACAGTAGGGAGAGGGCACCTGGGTGGCTCAGTTGGTTAAGCAACTGCCTTCAGCTCAGGTTGTGATCCTGGAGTCCCAGGATCGAGTCCTACATCGGGCTCCCCGCTCAGTGGGGAGTCTGCTTCTCCCTCTGACCCTCTCCCCTCTCATGCTCTCTCTCACTCTCTCTCTCAAATAAATAAATAAAATCTTTAAAAAAAAAAAGAAGACAGTAGGGAGAGATCAAAAAGTGCAGGTGATAGAGAAGTTGATTGATGGATAGGGTGCTAACCCATAGGTGGAAGGACTGGCCGTATTGGGAAGGGAGTTACTTCCTCAGCGACAGGCATAAAGGAAGAGCTCTAGGGGAATGGAAAGGAGAGGATCAAAGATGACAGCTAAGAATCAGAGTGTCCCCTTCTACTCAGAAGGTGAGAGGTGCTAACGCAGTCTTGGGGGCCTGAGAGAGGCACTCATGCCCTAAGCAGATCCCAGGGTTTGTGGGTAGCCATCCAGGTATTCCTGAAGTTGGTAGTAAGAATTTGGGCAGATTCAATCAACAAGGTTTTGGGGGATTCTCCAACAAGCACAATTGTTTAAGAATAATTGTTAAAATGCTAAGTGAAATAAGTCAATCAGAGAAAGACAATTATCATATGGTTTCACTCATATGTGGAATATAAGAAATAGCTCAGAGGGAACACCTGGGTGGCTCAGTAGGTTAAGCATCTGCCTTCTGCTCAGGACATGATCTTAGGGTCCTGGGATTGAGTCCCACGTCCAACTCCCTGCTCAGCGGGGAGTCTGCTTCTCCCTCTCACTCTCCCTCTGTGCTCTTCCTCACTTTCTCTCAAATAAATAAATAAAATCTTAAAAAAAAATAGCACAGAGGATCATAGGGGAAGGAAAGGAAAACTGAATGGGAAGAAATCAGAGAGGGAGATAAACCTTGAGAGACTCTTGACTCGGGGAAACAAACTGAGGGTTGCGGAAAAGGAGGTGGGTGGGGGGATGGGGTAACTGGGTGATGGACATTAAGGAGGGCATGTGATGTGATGGGCACTGGGTGTTATAGGCAACTGATGAATCATTGAACACTACATCAAAAACTAATGATGTACTATATGTTGGTTAATTGAATCCAAATTTAAAAAAGAGAGAGAGAAAGAAAAAAATAAAATAGATATAAAAAAGTAAAAAAAAGTTGGAGGAAAGAGACTTAAACATATAAATCAATTACACTGTTTGGATTTTATTTGGATCATGATTTGGACACATAAACTGTAAAATATTATGAGACACTAGGGGGAAAAGAAGAAGAATTGTTATTATATTCTTACATAAATGGGCCAGCACCATTTACCATGGTCTGCATACTGATGGTAAGGGTAGGCATTACTACAGACATATTTGCAGGGATAGTTCAGAAAACTGAAGAGATCAGAAAAATGCTATTTCCTTGCTTTTCTCAGTAAATTAACAGACAAGATTATTTGCTGAGGGTGGAGGGATTGAGAAAGAATTTTAAAGAAAATGAGAGAAAGTTTGAATCACTGAGGACAAAGGGGGAAGTTGCTGATCGAAGTCAAGTGTAAGAATTGACTGGGAATTCTGAGTGCCTGGCTGAGGTTTGGGGCCATGAGTCTGTGGTTGCATGAATCTATGTGGTTGTAGGATTTTTTTCATCAGTGCTCAGCTTCTTGGAGAAGTAAAAAGAAAATGCAATATGCATTTTGGTAATGCAATATGGTATTTTGCTGGATGAGTATAACAAGGGACAGGGGAATGGATAGTGGCAAAGAATTTGAAAATGCTGGCAAAGAGTGGTTTAGGCTCTCACCAAGGGATCCAGGGTTGGAAAAGAAGAAAAAAAAAAAAACATGAGAGGAACTTCTGGATAAAATGGAGGTGTCATGGTCAAAGAATAAGGGCAGAAGAAGTGGAGTCATGAGAGCATTGGAAAGATTGAAAATTGTTATCACCTGGAAGAATATTAGACAACTGTTCCAACAGATGAGTTTCTAGGTGGAGAGTGGGTGGCTGAAGAGGAAAAGAAATCATTCTATTATTATATGAAGGAGGTCTAAGAATTGCAGGGCTAGGTTATTGGATGAGTCTTTTAAATGAACATTGAAAGCTTCATAAGATGGGAAAGAAGTTTCAGATTTTATGCCAACTATGAATATTCTGGTTGCCTGAACTTTTGTGTTGAGAAGGATTCTGAGGCCATTTTAAGGGTCAGATAGAAAGAATAGCATGATAGATGATCAATATTTGCCCATAGAAGGAGGAAAGAGTAATGAACATGTCATATACCTGTTTGTGATACCTGTTCAAAGATTATAGCAGAAGTTGGGGTGCAGAAGAAAACTAAATGATATACGAGCCAGGAATTCAAAGCATGAGAGATAGTGGCTAGTTCGAAGTTAATTGCATGCATGCAGTAAATATTAATTAATCACCAGGCTGATTTTTTTTCTTTCAAACTAGGCTTTATATCTTCCATCCCTCATCTCTCCACAACTAGTTACCATCATGAATTCAATTCCCCATCCATTTTAAAGGTGGCCTAAATTCTTCCTTTGGCAGCATTTTTTGAGGTGTGCCCAATCAAAAGTCATTCAGTGGAAATCTATATTGCAATGTTCATACACATTTAAAGAATACCAAACTATTCTTGCAGAAACCTACCTGGCCCTTAGGAATGCTCCCAGGGTTCTGTAGAAGAGAAAGACAGCAAATTTGACCTTTTTATAGAAGACAGATTGTATTATCTGTGAACTGGCTATTTAGAATATGATTGCTCTGTACTTGGAATGATAGAAAGATGGACTAAATTATAATTCCATCTTACGGAGCATGCATTATTTCATGAATACTTTCAATGGCCCTGTGGATCAGATATTATCACTGCCATTTATTATATATTTTATTATTCTAAATTATTTTTTAAATTACAAGAAAATACATTTTTCTTGTAAGAAAGTACAGAAGTAGGCATAATATAAATTGAAAGTCTCTTTCTTGACACATCTTGTCTCTCACTCTTGCTGTTTTGCTGACAGAGACAGCAGTAGTGAAAGCCATATTTGTCTAACTAAAGACATTTTAACCTCTGTTTTATTCAACACTACTACCTAGCACTGTTTTTTTTTTCCCCCAGGGAGGATATGACAATGAACAGAAAAGATAATCAGCAGAGATCCTGTGGACTACTTTTTGTCCATTATTAACTAAACAGAAAGATCAGGCAATGCCAAGAAACGAAATCTGCTGTGAATAAAGAAATTTTGTTAGGACAGGATGACCTAGCTCTGTCTGTGGTTCTGGACTTGCTCATAAAAGCAAGTGAACATATAGCTGACTTCCACTCCAGCCAATGGAGTAACAGGATAGGATTTACATTTCCACCTGAAAAATGAAATAGAACCTAGGCAAAATATATGAGACAACCAAGACAGTGGACATCAGCAGGGAAGGACAGTAAGTGCTATGATTGCCCAGCTTACTGCCTTGAAACAATGACCAAGCTGTGGTATAAGAAGGTGGAATGGAGGTGCCCGGGGACCTCTCTGAGTGGAGGAGATGGAGTGGGGAGTCTGGGGCTGCAAAGGCAGCTAGTTTTCAGGGCAGAGTGGCAGAGAGGAGAAAGCTGCACACACGGAGACCTCCAGATGTCTACAGATGGTCTTCCTTGAGTCTTCAGCTTCATACTGATTGGCACAAGTAGGAGAGGAAATTCTGGGCCAGTAAATGAACCAATCAGAAGGATAAGAGAGAACACAGCTGGGGCTGACACAGAGCAAGAAACAGTTTCTGATCCCACTGACTTGAGTGGAAAATGCAAAATCCACAGGGCATCAGAGTACTGAAGAGGTCTTTGCCTCAAGAGAGGAGGAAAATTAGCTCTGGAATAAATGCTGTCCTAATCCTGCCTAAAATACCTTAAAATCGAGGCCCAGAGGATCAAACTATTTCTAAGTGACTTATGTGTACCAGAACAAATCCCATGAATGTTTATAGGAATACAAAAGTATCCAGTGCTCAACAAGGTGAAATTGTCAATAGGTAACATCCAATCAAAAATCTCCAGCATGCTTCTTCCTAGATCTATGTTCTCAGGTCCAGGCAATCTGTTCTACATTATTCTCACCTGGGCACCCTTAGATGGTGGGTGTCAAATGTGTCTTTCACTCGCCTCTGTCACTTCTTGTGAGTTCTTAGCAGCTCCTACTTCCACCAGCCTGTCTCCCCCAGGAGACCTGCAGGCCTTACCTCTCTCTCTACTCTCCTACTAAAGTTGCCTAAAGCCCTCTTTTAGAGGAAAGGGAAAAAAAAACACTCCACAGGGCTCCAGCTATGTCTTTATAATTTATTTACTCAGAGCTACCCTTCGAGGGTGAAGAATTCAGCTCGTCTGACAATTTCTTGATATCACGATGCCACTTGATATAAAACCCACCAAACAGTGGGTCTGATAAATAGTGTAGCAGTTTAATGATGGGAAGATTTGCATTCTGTGTACTCTTCAAAGCAAACTTCCTCGAAGACACAAGAAGCTTAAGGTTTAGAGGCAGAAAATAAGGAAAGTTAAAAATGTGACTCAGCCAGGTAAATAGAACCAAAAATATAAAATTCAAAACACACACTCTAAAAATATCCGCATCTTCCCAGGGAGCATGTTCTCCTTGTGTAATTAAGTGAAGGATTTTAGATAATTTTCGGAAAGAGTCTGATTTCATTCCTGGAGAAGAGCTATTAAACGCCAAGATCTGTGCACTGCACAGTCTCAGTCTCCATCCTGAAAAGCCTCAGGCAGTCACAATTTATCAAAAATGAAATCAGCACTGAAAAGATTTGAAAATGAAGTGAACAGCAATAGTCTCCCCCTTTCCAGAGGAAGGTCTCCCAGTCTGGGGACAGACTCATAGGATTCACCTGGAAATGCTGGGTATCATTGGAATGTCCTTTTAGATGACCAAAGAGAGACAAATATTCAAGTATCCCTCATATTCTTACCACATGCAGACCCTGTGTTATGTGCCAAAGGCTCAGAATAGAATGAAGCTAAGATTCAGCTGCCTTTCCTCCCACTTAGTGATGTTCTTATTTGGGTAGTTTTGGTCTGGCCAGATGAGACATTTTATTCCATATTACCTAATGGTTAAAAGCCCCTATTTTGTAGCCAGTGTATCTTTCAGGGGGTATTAGAAGGCAAAACTGTGAAGTAGGGGAAATCCAGTTTTATCCCTCATCTCTCCCCTTTCTTCTTCTTTAAGGGCTTGGGTGGGTGGAGGACCTGGGCATCCCCAGCCTTAGTTGTAAATTGTCCCGTTTGTCTGGCTTCTCCTCTTAAGTATTGCTCTCCACTCTGATGGGCTCATCATGGCAGTTCCTCTCCTTACCTGACTCTACTTATTTGTAGAGCTCAAAGATGCCTTTGGTATACTTTGGCTCCAACCTAAATCTCACTTCTTCTGGTCCAGCCAAACTCAGCTCTCCCCTAAGTCATGAGGCACCCAGAAACAAATCTACAATCTTTAAGGAGCAACGTCTTTGCTTGGCAAACCCTGGGACAGTCTGTTTAGTATTACCCAAGCAGCTGGCCCCTGCTGGGATGGGCTGTGAATGGCTTGTGCATGGATGGTCAGGATCCTTCCCCCAGCCTCCTCCGCGTGAACTGTACGTACTTGGCTGTGTCCCGCTCCTTCCCCCTTCCCTTCTTTGTATAGAATGTTCCTTCTCCCTGGGACTCCTCTCAAGGTGCTTGCCCACTGCCCCTATCTTCACCTAGTCAGCTCCATTCTTCAAATGCTACCTCCCAGAAAAGTCTTTTGAGTTAGGCAACGTTATGGGTTGATTTGTGGCCCCCCAAATTTATATATTGAAGTCCTAAACCCCAGTACCTCAGAATCCAACCTTATTTTTTTATTTTTATTTTTTAAAGATTTATTTATTATTTGACAGAGAAACTGAGAGAGTGGGGGGAAGAGGGGCAGAGGGAGAGGGAGAGAGAGATCATTTCAAGCAGACTCCCACTGAGCTCGAAGCCTGATGTGGGGCTTGATTCTAGAACTCTGAGATCATGACCTGAACCAAAATCAAGAGTAAGACTCTCAACCAACTGAGCCATACAGGCACTCCAGAATCTGACCTTATTTAGAGATAAGTTTTTTAACAATGATAATCAAGTTAAAATGAGGTCTTCAGGGTGGACCCTAATCCAATATGACTGGTGTCCTTATAAAAAGGGGACACTTGCACAGAGAGACACACAGAGAGAAGATGATATGAAGAGAAATAAGGAGAAGATGACCATCTACAAGCCAAGGAGAGAGACCCTCACAGCCCTCAGAAGAAACCAACCCTGCAGACACCTTGAGCTCACACTTCCTGCCTCCAGAACTGTGAGGCAATACATTTCTGTTGTTAAAGCCACCCAGTGGTACTTTGTTATGGCAGCCCTGGCAAACTATTTCTGTTTTCCCAGAAAAACAGAATCTGAAATGAAGGTTTGCATTAAACAAGTGCACTGGGGAGTGCCTTGGGGATCAACACCTGTGGCATGTGACAGGAAACTGGACAGGGGGAGGAGTTGAACTGTCAAGCATTTGCCAACGAGTGCTCAGCTGATTTGAAGGTCACCCTGGAGCTGGGACAATCCTTTGGAGTTGTCCTAATTTGAGCATCAGGAGGTAAGGAGAGGAGGCCCATTCTTTAGACCCAACAACCCCCTCCTCCCAACATGGATCAGTCACTGAATGTAGGACAGGGCACACTGTGTGAGAAGACTTCTGTGACTGAGGGCAGTTCCTGCAGAGAGACTTAGCAGAGAGCCAGCCATGGGACTGGGGATCCAGTGATGTGTCCTGCAGGGGAGCCAGAGGGTGCCACAGCAGCCACGACATCCTCCCAGACCAGGTTTGTCCCTTGGCTGCACTCCCATGACACCACAGACCTCAACTTCAGCTCCACACGACTCACCACAGCAGTAATTTATTTTTACTCTATCGTACATTTTTCATTCACTTGTGACTTTCATACATTGAGTAAGTATTGGGCTGTAAATGTGCAAAGACATGGTTTGTTTTGCTCACTTTTATATTGCCTACACCTAGAAAAAAATGCCTGGACTATAATAGACATTTATAACAAATGAACTGTTACCACTGAATGTAGACCTGAATATGACATGCTTATCACACTGAATCCTCTGAACTCTGAAATCCCCCCTCCTCTCAATTTACCACCTACCATCTATTCTGAAAAGTTAGTAAATGAGAGCAGATAAAGATGTTTTGGAATTGGAGTGAAAGGACCCAAGCATGGGTCCTCGTTGTGTTGGGTGTGTCCTTTGGCATTATGGACTGAGTTGTGTCTCCCAAAATTCCTAGGTTCAAGTCCTTACCCCCAGTACCTTACAATATGACTATTTGGAGATAAAACCTTTAAAGAGGTAATTAAAGTCAAATAAGTTTATATGGGTGGACATAATCCAATAGGACTGGTGTCCCTTTAAGAAGAGGAGACACCAGGGATTCAGGTGCATAGAGAAAAGGCCACGTGCAAACCAAGGAGAGCGAGCTCAGGAGAAACCAATCCTACTGGCACGTTGATTTTGGACTTCCCAGCCTCCAGCACCGTGAGAAAATAATTTCTGTTGTTTAATTCACCCAGTCTGTGGTATTTAGTTATGGCAACCCTAGCACCCTATCACACTTTTACTCTCTGAACCTCAGTGTCTTCATGTGTTAACTAGAAGTGATCATTTCTAGTTCATGGAAGGAGATGAGGATTGAATGAGATAAGATGTGAAAATCCCTGGATGGATGGTGGTATCATTCACAATGGGGGGGGGGGGGCAGGAGGGGCACATCTGTGCAGCAGCGGGGAGCAAACTCAATTTGGGAGTTAGGGATTATCAGGTGCCCATGGCACACCCACGTAGGCATTCTAACAGGCAGCGGCAGACAAGGTACCGGATAAGAATTTAATCAGTATTAATCGAATCCCTTCATCCTCCCTGCCCCCCCCCTCAAATTTCCCTCTCCCTCATTTTCATGCATTTCAGAATCCAACAAGTCTGGCTTTCTCTGCCTGCTTCTCCACCTCTATTCTTCTCTCTCCCACTCCTCATAGCACAAAGAATAAAGCGTCTGTCTGCCTCGGGTAGCTGGGAAATTGTTGCTTTTTGGAAAAATATAAATAAAGGAAATGCATAGTGTGTATGTGAGATAAATAGAAGGCTTCGGAGTGGTACAGGGCCCCTTTTGTGTTACAAAGATGAGTCTGGAAGGTGTGGAATGATTTATGAGGTTTTTGATAGTACTTACTGTGAGGAGAAAGCGATGGAGGCAAACCAACTCGTTTATCAATATGAACTACTTCCTTCAAAAATCATGCATGGAAATATGCGAATAGAATGCCCTGGGTATGGATTCTCTGCACTTTAGTTGCTTTTGGGTTTTAGAGGAATAGATTAGAGTGCATTAAATGATTATATGTGGAAAACAATAGCTTATTGTTTATGCTTTGAAGTGAGGGAAGCCTGTCCCAGTTCAGCATGTGTATGCATGTGCTTGCGTGTGTGTGCATACATGTATACGCATGCATTTGGACAAGCAAGAGAACTGAGGGAGAGGAAAAGACCTACTGTTTGCTTGTATTTAATAGTCTTCATTCTATCTCAAGCTGAGATCTTTTTTCTCTGGATACCTGTAGTCCGCTGAACACAGTGTTGGTCAAGACTAACAAATGGCCAGACAGAGGAAGATAAGTGATCCAGAGAAAAACCCAGACTGGACTTTCAAGTCTGACCCACTCCCAGACTTATTGCCATTGAAGAAATTATGACCCACAGCCTATTATAACTGGGAAGGGACACCAGTGTCACTCAGTTCAGCATCTTCATTTCAGAGACGGGAAGGGGAGAAACAGAAAAGCTAAATGTCCTATCCATTGGCCCATGGAAGAGCCAGTGGAACAAGCCCATACAGCCTGGGTGGTTTTCATGCTGTGAGGTTGCTGTGTGAGCCTCATGAAAGTCAAGGTCAAGGATGACAGGCTTCTGGAAGAGCATCACTTGAGCATGGCTTTTTAATTTATAAAATCAAAGCCTATACCACAGGAAGCAGCTCTTCTGCTGCTGGGGCAAGGCCTCTGGTAGCATATAAGGCACATTTGGGGAAAATTAGAAAAAGGCACCCACTCTAAGTACATGGATGCTGGGAAGGAAACCTGCCTGTGAGTTAATCAGGGAACTCTCCCTTCCCACCCTGAGTAGGCACGGTCTGCCCACAATGCATGGTTGGCAAGTGGAATGCAGGCTGGATTTCAGCTCCCACTACCCCTCTGTAGGGTGCCCTTCTGCTGAACAACCTGCCCAACTGTCCAGGGCAGCCTTTTGCAGAGCTATGTCCTCACTATGGCTGAGGGAATGACAGTGTACCTGGCTAGCTAGATGAGGTCTGCGCTTCTCTAAGCTGCCCCACCATCTCTTCCTGCTTCCTTCGTGTCCTTCCTTGCTTATTTCTTCTTTCTTTTCTCACTGTCAACTAAAGTGTTTGGCATGGCCCCATCCTGGCACTAAGATGCTATTTCAAAATAACAAACTGAGATTTATACACTTGTACCTAATTTTAGGGGTCATCAGCTCAAGGGAAAACTTGCCCAGATCCACTCTTCCTCTCCTGCGAGATTCCACCATTAAAATATCTGTAATCATTTCCTTGATAAATGTAGACCATGTCCATACCACATGGTGGTTAATAGCTTTCTTGGGGCTTTGCCTGTTGCTTAATATATTCAACGTAGTTTCAGTGAAGACTGGAAGTCAAAATATGTGTTTCAGCCCATCTGTTTGCTCAATCCCTTTTTCAGAGCTTTTCAATTTCTCTTGCTCGCTCTCTAGCATTTTTATTTGGGGTTGCTACAATAAATGCAAATGGGAAGTAAAAAGAGTCCCTTCCCTGTTGCTTAAGGCTAGAACAAGGCAGTGGGATGTAAGGGGGAAAGCACGAGATAAACAGACAGGAGAACTAATACAAGCCCCTGTTCTGTCACTTCCTAGACAAGTGACATTGGGCGAGACACTCAACTCCACCATGTCATGGTTTTTTCCCATTTGGAAAAATGGGGGGAAAATATAAAGACCATCCTTCTTAAAAGAGACAATATTTGTAAATATATCCTAACTCCAAAGCACTATGCAAATGTTTATTATCATTCATTTTTATTCCATTTATGGCTGATTAAAGATTGCTACAAATTCTTTGCCATTGCCTCCATCGAGAGGTGGAGTCTACTTCGACTCCTACATGATCACATGAATTCGGGGCTGGTCTGAGACTGCTTTGACCAACAGACCAGAGACTGGGGAACAGCAGAGATAAGCAGTAACAGAGGAGAGAGAGGCCCAGCCCTCAGTGGGACGGTGGATGGGCAGACCTTTCTATCAGTTACCTGGTGTAGAGCTAAATGGCACCTCACATGGTCAATGGCAGCGTGGGGGCTTGCAAAGCTGAGAACTCAGTGGTGGAACAGTAGGAAGAGGTCTGGGAAGGAGAAGGTTGAGAAGCCATGGGAAAGAGAAAAGATTTTCACACCAACACCTAGGTTTCTGTTGAGTGAATAAAGAATGGATTATGCCCCTTATGAGAAACCCTCCCCACTCTGGAGAATATGGGGAGATTTAAAGAAGAGAGAGCAAGGAAGAGGTGAAGACAGGAGGGGAAATCTACTATGGGGCGCTGAGAGGTAGAGCGGAAGCACAGGGATTCAGAGTCCAACAAAGCCAGGCTGGCTGCTGGCTTTACTACTCAATAGTTGTTGGTCTCTGCAGGTTCGACCTCTTGGAAAGGGGCTGGTACAAAGGACTGGAGGCAGGAAACTTTGCAGTGGAGACCTCCACTGCCCCCCAGTTCCCGCCAAGCCATTCTCTCCTTCTCTGGGCACACACGTGGTCTGCATTTCCCAGACTCCCTTGAACTTAGGTATGGCCACATGACTGTTTATTCTGAGGGAAGGAGGGCAGACAGGAGGTGTGCCCTTTCCAGGCCTGACACAAAAAAGACTCCCAGGCACGTTTTTCCATTTTTGTTCCCCTTTTCTGCTAACTGGAGTCTTCACGCCCACAGAGCCCCCGGAGGCCACATATCCAACACAAACAAGTGTTCATCACTCAGTATCTCTGAAATATTGTGTCAGAGAGAGCTGACACATCAACCTTGAAACAATAAATAAATTTTTATTGTGATAAACCATTAAAACTTGGGGATCTGTTTATTCCCACAAGATAATGCAATGTACTTAGAAGATTGTTGCATGCCCCAGAAGACAAATGATGGGGATCTGGACTAGAGATGTGGCCATAGGGGTACAGTAAAAAAGGTAAACTGTGGTTCAGTCCCCAGGAGCTTTTCTCACATTCTTCACCAGAGAGGGTGGTGAGGAGTTAAGGAGTGATGCGTCCTTTGGAGTCAAACAAAAACTCTACTGTCTGGAAGGAATGAGCAGCTGGACCCACAAATGAGTAGCCAAAACAGATAACAGAGATAATGGCGGAGGCATTGTTAGAACAAGTAGTAGCCATGGTAACAGACATCCAGCAAAGCCATCAAGAAGCTGGGAGCTCAGGGTGACCTGGCAGGGACAAACACAACAGGAGAACTTTAGCAGTGGAGACAGCAGGAAAACAATTCAGGTGGGGGTCCTGGGTTTAGCTTGGGGAGAGTGTCTTGTGCTTCCCTTGCCTCGCTCTCCTTGTGCCAACATGCTTATAAGGCTTTGGGGGACCCAAGCTACAGGGGGAGCAGAGGAGACTGAAGAGACCTCAGAACTGACCTCAGAACTGAGATTTGCCCGAGTCCTTTCCTTTTGTTTTTTCTGTCCTCTTCTTGAGCACTTCTCACCCAGATCCTCCCTAGCCGTTTCCTAGGAGAGGTGGAGCTCAGGCTTCTGTGCCAATTAAAACATTCCGAGATGAATGGAACCCCAAACATTTGCTAATAACCCATTTTAGAAGTTTATGTGGAGTGTGGGGGTGATTAAAACAGCTCAGTAGAGGGATAACTGATGATTTGGGCAGGTCTCAGAGGCAATTGCTTTGAGCCACTATTTATCCTATTTTCCTTTATCCTTCTTCCTGGCCAGTCTAATTTCCCAGATCCTTTACTAAGTGGCTCATGCGCTCTTCCATCTCTTCCCCAACCTATTTTCTTTTGCTTCTAGAGTCTTTATTTCTACTTCTGTTTTTTCCAGATTTTAATGCAGTAAACTCTGTGAAACCCTAATTGAACAATTTTTTTTTTGAATGTGAGAATTTAGAGCAGAGTGGAGCTGAATGGACACTTTGCAGAGGGTCAATTTTACTCCAGCAGAGCATTCTTTTCATGTGCTAGAAAAGACATGACATTCATTAAAGGATAATTTTCCCCAAAAAGGACAAAATTATGTCTCTCATAGAGCTATAAAATGAACATGTATTAAAGGTTTTGTTTGACTTATTAATTGAGAGAACCAGGGAGATGTTATAACTGGATTAAAGAAGTCAAAGAAGCACAAATTTATGCTCCAAATTTATATAAAGGAGTGTTGAAATTAAAGTGCAAATGGAGGCAAAATTGCCCTATTCAAGATGTGGTATATATATACAATGGAATATTATGCAGTCATCAAAAAAATGAAATGAAATCTTGCCATTTGCACTGACGTGGCTAGAACTAGAGGGTATTATGCTAAGCGAAATAAGTCAATCAGAGAAAGACAAGTATCATATGATCTCACTGATATGAGGAATTTGAGAAACAAGACAAAGGATCATAGGGGAAGGGAGGGAAAAATCAAACAAGATGAAACCGGAGAGGGAGACAAACCATAAGAGACTCTTAATCTCAGGAAACAAACTGAGGGTTGCTGAAGTGGAGGGGAGTGGAAGGGATGGGGTGGCTGGGTGATGGACATTGGGGAGCGTAGGTACTATGGTGAGCACTGTGAATTGTGTAAGACTGATGAATCACAGACCTGTACTCCTGAAACAAATAATATATGTTAATTTAAAAAATTTAAAAAAAAGAATAGATGACTTAGAATTACAAAAAACAAAAACAAAAACAAAACCTGCCCTTTTCTTGGAATGGGGGAAGTATATCCTCTCTCTCGGGGACAAAATTCATTTGCATGTTTATAGACAAGAATTATTTTGCATTGCTATCAGTTATCTACAATTTTCAGAGTAAAAGAGCTCCCATGGAATCAGAATCAGACAACCCAGAAGGCTGTGCTTTAGGCAAGACATAGTCCCCCATTGAAACATAAATTTTTTCTTATACATTTAGATCAAGTGCTTGGCTTGGGCGACCTCAGAAAAAGCAGGTTACAAATAACATCTTTCTTTTTAAGATTTTATTTATTTATTTGACAGAGAGAGACACTGCGAGAGAAGGAACACAAGCAGGGAGAGTGGGAGAGGGAGAAGCGAAGCAGGCTTCCCGCTGAGCAGGGAGCCCAATGCGGGGCTCGATCCCAGGACCCTGGGATCATGACCTCAGCCAAAGGCAGACGCTTAACTACTGAGCCACCCAGATTCCCCTACAAATAACATCTTAAATTTATAAAAATCTGGGCTGAATTAATATTGATTTAGCTTCGACAGTATACAAGAAACTCTTTTTCTAATGAGCTCCATCCCCTTGTGTTATTATTGTCACAAATTATATATTCTTACATTGTGTTAAGAAGGAAACGTAGGTCTATTGAATGGAGCACTGGGTGTTATATGCAAACAATGAATCATGGAACACTACATCAAAAACTAATGATGTAATGTATGATGACTAACATAACATAATAAAATTAAATTAAAAAAAAAGAAAAAGAAAAAGAAGGAAACGTGGGTCTAATTGTAATTTGCTTTGCAACTGCCATGCAAATAACCCAGATCTAAACTTGACCCTGTCTGACTTTCATAGAAGGGCATTAAACTGTATTTCATGTTGTATTAAATAACCAATACTGAATTAGGCAGTCATAGAAAGAGTCAGAGACCTGTGATCTAGCTCCAGTTTTCTGGCTAAAGTGGTGTTTAATCTCTGAGTCTTGGTTTTCTTACCTGCTAGGTGTTTTCAAAGTTTCCCTTTTTTTCTCTGTTCTTACTTTTCATGTCAGTGGGCTATTTCCTGTTTTATATTACTGTGATGGTTAATTTTATGTGTCAACCTGGCAAGGCTATGGTGCCCAGATATTTGGTCAAATATTATTTTGGATGTTTCTGTGAAGGTGTTTTGCATGAGATTAACATTTAAATTGGTAGACTTTGAGTAAAGCAGATTGCTCTCCATAATGTAGGTGGGCCTTATCTAGTCAGTTGAAGGCCCTTGCTTGGGGAAGGTCAGTCTTTGCTTTATTAAAGAAGACTGACCTTCCCCAAGCAAGAAGAAATTCTGCCAGCAGACTGCCTTTGGGCTTGACCTGCAACTCTTCCCTCTAAGTCTCCAGCCTGCCAGCCTAACCCATTAGATTTTGGGCTCACTAATCATCCACAATTGTGTTAACCAATTCCTTAAAATCTCCTTCTCTCCCTCTCTCTCACCTTCTCTCCCTCCCTCCTTCTATATCTATCTATCTTTATCTCTACATATTATAACATATATAAAGTACCAATAGGATATGTGTGTGTAGGTATATAATATATATTATATGTATATACATATAATATGAAATCTCCTCTAAAATCTGATAAAACCTATGATCTTCTGCACAAACTCAGGACAGAAGAACAGTTTTGCATACAATGTCAACCTATTCAAAGAACCGTCCAGACCCCTTTCATAAAATCCAGCACATTTATTGAGTAGTAAGAAGAAAAGGGCATGTTTGAAAGTGAGAGTTTTGTTCTCTGATCATAGATGTTTCATATTTTGACCATAAAGTGGAGTGGGTAGCTGTCACATAACTGACCTGGAGGTTCAGGAGCTTGTAAGTCTCTTCTTAACTTCCCAGTAAAGTCTGGCTTTTTCCCCAGGAACTAGAAAGTTAGGGTTTATTTTTCTCTGCCATGTCCACACACCCATCTGACTCATGGATTTATTAAGTCCCAAGGGTAAACAAATGGGATAAGGCCAAGGAAGCTAAGCTAGTTGGAAGCCAATGGCCCATTTCATACTGGTGATACATCAAGACCATTTGGGTAATTACACCAAGGGTGCCCATGATTTATTATGAAATGGGGAGTCCTACAGCATTTTTTTTTTTAAGTATCAAACATACCATGTCGATATTGGGCTCCAGGTTCATTCACACAGTCATGCTAATACAACACACTCACACATGCTAATTTATGCTAATACAGTATCCCTTCCTAACTTCCTTTTTGTCTCATTTTCTTTTTGGTTTTAATTTTTAAACAAATAAGAAAACTAAATGGATAGTAGAATCAAGTGACCTACCTAAGGCCACAAAGCTAGTAAGGGGCAAAGACAAGACTCTAACCCAGATTCTCTGCTATAAGCTCCTTCTCTTTCCATTGCAACACAGCACCTCTCCCATGGTCTGCCCTTTCTCTGCCACCCCTCCTATTGACCTCCCATGGACAAGTGCTTCACGTGGAATGCCAAATGTGAGAAGATGATGATAAAGAAGGAAAAGAAACACCAATTTTCAATGCACCAATCATTAGCAAGGGAAACAGTGTGGCTGTGTAAACATAGTGCCCACAATGTTTTATTGGTGGGAAGGTAGGGAACACATACACACACTCACACACACACATGACTGGTAGAGTCTAGATTGTGGGACCAATAGGATAATCTTCATGGCTGTTCTAACTGAAGAAAATTCCCAAAGAGTCCTCTATGTGGTTTGCCCACATACACCTCGTATAAAAAAAAGACTTGTAACTTCACATTATGGATAAGCCTGATGATGAATATGTAGGGTTTTAATGGGACTTATTAAGCATCTGTTATGGTCAAGACTCTGACCCCAAAGAGGCTGAAGAACAGCTCTACCACAACAGAATTCCTGGGTTCTGCCTTCCAGGAGCTTCTTATCCAGACTTTCCAAGGAACATTAAAATTAGAGCTGGAGAGACATACAACCAGTCTGCCGTATGAACTCCAAGAGAGGAGTGTTTAATTTTAACGGGGGGATTGAGAAAGGCCTCATAAAGTAGATGAAATATGAGCTGGACCTTGCAGGGTGAGGGCAATTTCAGTTGGCAGAAAATGGAGGGAATTGCATTCCCAGCTGAGAAACACACATGGAAGTGTGAAAGTACATGGTGTTTAGGGGAAAGGAGGCCAGCTGCTGAGTCCAGCACACAGACAAGTAAGGGCTATGGTAGGAGATGAGGCTGGCTCTGCTGTAAGTTTTGGATATTAGGATAATGAGTGTGTGAAAGATTTTATTAAGGTTCTCAACTCTCCATTCTTCATTCCTGCAAGAGAAGTACACATCTCTAGTTGTTGCCATGGGATTTTCAGTGTCTCCTTCAGAAAAGTACACACTTCTGCCCCATTGACATTGGACTTGGTCATGTGACCTGCTTTGGCCATGACATGTGGACCACATATGCCATGTTTGAGTAAAAGCCTAAAAAGCCATTCTTTGTTTCTAATAGCTCCCTTGCTTTTTTCCCTCTGCCACCAAAATGCTTATCTCATGGAGAAACTGCTTCTTCAGCTAAATTCTGGAATGCAGATGGCCCACGCAGCAAACCCACTATTGACCCCACAATGATCCATAACTAACATACAACATGAGTAAGAAATAAACCTTTGTTGTTTTAAGTAACTGAAATGTTGGGGTTGTTTGTTGCCATAGCAAAACCAGCCAGTAAGTACTTTTTTTGTTATGTTTTTTGTTTTTTACTTTATTCTGAAGGCACTGGATTTTGTAAAAGACAACAAAAAATTTCCTTTCTCCCCTCCCTGGCAATTCTATGAATTTCAATGGTGAACAAAATCTTATTTTAATTTCTGACTGTATTCAGATTCAGTTGCTTTTTCCATATCAGAGACATTCTGGGGGGATAGAATAACAATTAGCTTAATACTCACTCCTTGCAGCCACTGGATCAGATTCACCTGGAATCCATGTAAATCTGATAAAAAGCACTGTGGGCTTCCAACACTTTGTAGCTGATGGCAGCAGAAATATCATTTCCTTCCAAATTGTTAAGGATATCACCAACTTGCCAGATAGGAATAAAGATTTCAAATTTAAACTTGAAGCTTTATTTTCCAGTGATGGAATATTCCATTTAGGCTCTGCAAAGAAATAAACAGACAGACACTTCATGCTGGGATGACCACCAGGGAAATGGCCTGCACAGTGCTGGAAGTTTGTGGTGCCTCCGATGTAAGTAAGCTCAGAGAGGATTAATCTTTGTTGGCTTAATGAGAAGAATCTGAGAGTGCATTTGTTAGCACCTCTATTTCTTTTTTTGTTTAAGTAGGCTCCATACCCAACATGGAGCCCAATTCAGGGCTTACACTCACGACCCTGAGATCAAGACCTAAGCTGAGATTAAGAGTCAGAACCTCTACCGCCTGAGCCACCCAGGCACCCCAGCACCTCAACTTCTTATGTATCACTTCACTGTGTACCAATAAGGGTCATCATTCATCATGCAGTGTGGGAGGGAACATGACAGTTGGAGAGTGCATGAGCTTAAGTCACACTAGTAATAGTGATGATAACAAAGAAATAAAAAAAAAAGAGAGAATGGAGTCTAGATTACTAAACCTCAATGGCAAGAATGGCTTACAATTTATTAGTTACAGATTCTAGAGGGAGATTCTCTAGGGAGAGCTGCTTTTTAAACAAAGTTTTCTCACTTATAAATAGATGTAATAACACCTCTTTGCTATAGTGATTGTGAGGATAATATGATAAAACAAATGTAAAGTACTTGGCATATGGTAGGTGCTCAATATATGTTGTTGGAGGTTTTTTCAACTTTTAGTTTTTAACCCACTTCTCACCTGAATGCTTTTCTCTAACCCTATCAAAATCTACAGTATCTGGATTTACCATCTCATCAAGGCCTTCCCTGACTTCAGTTTATGATACTCTACCTTCTCTGAAATAGCAGTATTTCAGGCCATAGATTTTTTTTTTTCAAATGTATTGATTCACTCATTCTTTTTTTTCAACAAATATTTCTGGATAAACTATTTTGTACCAGGCACTGTTCTAAATGTTGGAAATATAGCTGTGAACAAAGTCTCTGCTCTCACTGGGCTTACATTATAGCAGGAGGAGAGACATAATTAATAAACTAATAAATATGTACCAAGTCAAATAATAATAAGTGCTATGGAAAAATAATAAGTGCTATGGAAAAAGAGCGAGGGAAAAAAATAGGGCAAGTAGAAAAGGGAGTGCTGGAGTGTGAAGCCTTTTATATCAGGTGGTCAGGAAAGGCCTCACTGAGTGATTCTGGAGTAGAGGCAGAGAGCCATGAAGAACCTGTGGGATGGAATTTCAGAATAAAGCATCTAGCCAGTGTAAAGGCCCTGAGGCCGGAGAAGGACTAGCATGTTCTATAAAGGACACTGGTGTGGCTGAGCAGAGTGAGCCAGGGAGAGAATGATAGAAGATTAAGGCAGAGAGGTAGCATCTGGAAGGTGATGAGAAGGTCTTTGATTTTTAGTCTGAGTGAGTTGGGAATCCATGGGAGGGTTTTGAGCAGAGAAGTGACATTGTTTTATTTAGATTTTGTAAAGCCTCACTCCATATGCTGTGTTGAAAATAGATTTCAAAGGAATAAGGACAGAAGGAGAGATTAAGTTAAGGGGCTTTTGCAGTAAAAGGTGAGAGACAAGATGGTAGTAATGGAGGTGGTGAAAAGTGTTCAGAGTCTGGGTATATTTTGAAGAAGGAACAAAAAGGGTTTCTGATCGTTTGAGAATGTGATATGAGAGAAAGAAATGAGTCAAGGATGACTCCAAGTTCTTTGGTCTGACCACATGGGAGGATGGGGGAGATTGGGAGAAGTAATTTTGGGTAGAGGGACAACAGTGTTCATTTTGGCATCAGTTGAGTCTGAGATATCTATGAGAGGACCAAGTGGAGAGCCAGTAGGCAGTTGGGTGTGTGAATCTGGAGTTAAAGGGAGAAACCTAATCTTGAAACATGAATTTGGGAGTCAAAAGCATATAAATAAAATGTAAAGTTGTGGGGTTGGAGGTCACTGAAAGAGTTTTCAGGGCTTGGGAAGATGAGAAGGAGCAGGGAAAGGAGACTGAGAAGGAGCAGTCAGTGTGGGGGACTGAGAGTGATGTCCTAGAAGCCAAGTGAAGAAAATATTTGAAGAAGGGGAAGCAATCCACTGTATAAAATGCCGCCATTAAGTTGAATAAAAAGAAGACTGCAAACTGGCTCTTGGATTTGGTAACGTGGAGGTCATTAAAATCTTGATAAAAACATTTTTGGGAGAGCAAGGTTGAGAATGAAAGACTGCCTGGTGTGTATTTAAGAAGGACTGGAGAGAGGGGAAATGGAAATATGAGATTTGCTGTGAAAGAGAGCAGTAGCTATAGGGCAAAGAGGGGTCAAGGGAGATTTTGTTTTATTTGTGTAGGGTAGATGGTAATTCCACAGGTTTGTATACTTTTGGGAATGACTCCACAGGAAAAGAACTATTGTCAATCAAGAAAGAAAAGAGGTAATTGCTGGAAATACGTTTATAGCTAGGCAAGAAGGAATGGAATCAAGTGCACAGTGGAAGGGTTTAGCATTAGATGGGAGTCCAACAGTATCATCTAGAGCAACATCGGAGAAAACAGGACATTTAGGTGTAGATACAGTTAGTTGGTGGATGCGGAAGTTGGGAGAATAGGGAGGTTCTCTTCTGAGAGTTTCTGGTTTTCCCTCCAGTGAACAAGAGGGAAAGGGAGGTACAAGGATGGAGGAGGCACTACAGGCTCAAAGAGAGAAAAGAACATGGGAAATGAATGGATCTTTACAATGCAGAAGGATGGCCAGCAGCTTGAAGGACCCACTGAGGCTGGGAATCATGAGTTGAATACGAGACTTGACAGTGTGGCTGTGGACATTCCCTCCAGCTACTGTCAGCTGCTGGGGTGCAGGTCAAGAGTAGGATAGAGGTTGGAGTTAAGCAGGGTTTTAGCTGGCATATGCAAGGAAAGAACCAAAGGAAAAGCAACTAAAGGGAATGTGAATAAAGACAGTGAATACAAGTGAGTGATTGTTAATGTTGGGCCATGAAACATAAACTGAGTAAGGGGCAAGACCTTAGGGGAGCAAGGGACAGGGAAAGGATGGATTATAGGTCTCGGTGAGGTTGAATAGTTATTGGAGTTGGACTATTGGAGGAAGTGTCGTGGAAAGTAGGGTCAGTAGTCTGAGAGTGGGGTGCATGAAACAGCCAGGTCCGTGGTATGACTATGGACTAAGGTGAGGCAGAGGACAGCCCTCCCTTCATCACTACCAACTGGGTCTTATGTCCCCAGTAAGTACTTACAGAAGAGGAGCCGTAAGTCCTTGCCTTTCTTCCCAAGTATCTAGCACAGTCTATGGGTTTAGCAGGGGCTTTGCTGAAGTTTATGAATTAAGTGTTCAACGAAAAGTTCAACCCACTGAGAAATACAGAAAAGTCAGGGCCATGAAACTCAGATTTTCTGCTATAAACTACCACTTTCTGTTCTTCCCCCCCAAAATTATTGCCAATCCATTGGGATCAACTAATGAGGATCCCTTGCCTTAAAGGGATTAAAGTAATGCTTTCAATTATTCAAAGCCAACCATAGAATTCCATGGCAGGAGGTCATTTATAATTTGTGAAAGCATGAATTCAGACTTAATAGTTTTGAGTTTTAGCTGGTGAGTGAGACTAGCCTGCTACTTAGTGTCTACCTCTCAGTGTGGCCATGTTATTTTATAGCTATTATCAGATCTTTACACACTCTATGAAGGGAAGAAAATGAATTACTTATAAAAATTGCCTAAAATTGCAGTTTCATTGGGGGAATCCATAGAGATGCCTGCATAAAACCTCAAAAATGCAAAAATAACCAATTTTCACATGCATTTTATTTAAATGGGCTCTCTGCATTAATCTGTATTTCAACATATTGCTAAATACTCAGGCCAAAAAGTACCAAGCATTGGGAGAAATTATCTTCAGCCAAAACTTGCATTAGTGACAAGCTCAGGGAGAAAACAGAAAAAACCTTTTAGGGCCATGGGCTGAGAGAAGAAAATAAACCGAGATTAAAAACAAAACGAAACAAAAAAAAGCCACACAACTTGTCAGATAAAATGTACTGCCTTACCCAGCAGTGGAGGGATGATTGGGAGGCTGAGGCTTAGAGTAATCGATCAAATCTGATCACACAGCAGCTTTGGCAAGGAAGAGATCGGGGGTGTGAATTAGTGTTTTGGCAAAAGCCTGATTCCTCTCTGCTTGTCCTGCCCAAAGAGACAATGCATTCAGAGGGACCGGGCAGAACAGTAACCCTCCACCCCAACCCCAAGTAGTCCTCACCTGGTGTGGTTGTGGGCAACCCACAAATCTCACTGATTGAGTCCTCACAACCACCCTAATGCCACAGGTGTTAATGTCTCACTTTGAGGATGTGAGTTGGACACTCAGAGGGGTTGAGCAATCTGCTCAATGACATCCAGCGCATGTGTGGCAGAGCAGAGTGATTCAAACCACATTTTGTGGGTCCCAGTCAAGTCTTGCCCACACCCAAACCAGCCCTACATTTGTGAGTCTGACTTGATGGGCACCTTGTCAGCTTGCACAGAGCATTTGCCCTGGCTTACTGATGATATATCTCAATCAGGATTACCATTTGGGAGGAAAGAAAGTCCCAGAGGCAGGTTTTCAGCCTTGATTTAAAGAGGATTCTGTCCTCCTTCATTCTGTCTCCTGTTTCTTCACCTTCTCATTCCCACTGCCTGCCATTACCTCACCCAGGACTGTTATGTATCTCAGCTGAACATTCTGCCCCTGTGCCTCTTTCTTCCAAACCAGTTTTCTGACTGGTGTAGATTAATTTTTCTAAGATGCTGGCTTCATTACTGATTTAAAAACATTCAGGATGTTGTTCTCAGGATCACGTACAAGCTCCTTGGCTTGACGTTCAAAGCCTTCACAATTTGGCCCCAAACTATCTTGTAATCCTGTGCTCTATTCCCCCTCCCCTTGTCACCCCAGAGTGTGCACATTCCCAGAGCTGAACCTTTATGTCCTGTGTTCCCTCCTCTTACACCTATATATTTTATTTCTTTTTTTTTAAGATTTTATTTATTTATTTGACAGAGAGAGACACAGAGAGAGAGAGAGAAAAAAAACACAAGCAGGGGTAGTGGGAGAGGGAGAAACATGCTTCCCGCCAAGCAGGGAGCCCTATGCGGGGCTCAATCCCAGGACCCTGAGATCATGACCCAAGCTGAAGGCAGACACTTAATGACTGAGCCACCCAGGCGCCCCTATATATTCTATTTCTATTCTTTTAAAGCTGAGGTCCATTTTTACCTCCATGCAGCCTCAAATCATTCCAGGCCTTTGTGACTTTCAGGGTTTCTGTTTGCCCGTCCAGATCCACTTTCCAACCTGCTTTGAGCCCCAGAAAGTGAATGCTGTGGATAGGCTCCCTTACTCTCTAAATACTGAATTCTCAGAGCGCTTGCGTGGCTCAGTCTGTTAAGCATCTGCCTTCGGCTCAGGTCATGATCTCCGGGTCCTGGGATGGAGCCCCTAGCCCCTTATCAGGCTCCCTGCATAACAGGGAATCTGCTTCTCCCTCTACCTCTGCCCCTCCCCCTGCTTGTGTGCTTGCTCTCTCTCAGATAAATAAATAAAATCTTTAAAAAAAAATAAATACTAAACTCTCTTTGTGGTTTTCTTCCAGCCAACACTTACCTTTGTAAATAGTCTTTTTAAAAAATTAAAGTCTCCTCTAATTCCCAATTTGAATTTGACATTTGCTTCCTACCAGGCCCCTGATAGATACCTTTTCATTCCTCTGTATGTTCACAGGACTTATTTATTGCTTTAAGCCTTCATATACCATATCAAAGGCTGCCTTAACTTAATAGCCATTTCCCTTCATGGTTATATATTTCCAGCCTGACTAAAGTTTCCTGAAGGTAGGAAATACATATTATGCTCCTATGTATGTCTTAACTACCTCCCATCCTGACAAAACTTAGCACATCTTTTATTATTATGTGTCCCTGTATAAAGAACACCTAAATTGATTAGAAAAAGCAGACCTACTTAAAGTCTCAAAAAACACACATTGAAAGTATCTAATTATAAAGGAAATAGGTAACTGAATGATGCCAGGAGTTGATAATGATATATTGTACCTTCCTTCTCCAGGTAATTGGTTCCAATTTAGTTCTGTTTAGAATTAAGCAAATCATTACAATGACTCAAAGACATCTCCACTGGCCTGTTTACTTACTTCCTAGCCAGTCAGGGGGCAGCTGCAAAGGATGATACCAACTTTAAGAATCTGACACCAACCTTTTTGTCCCTTAGAAATGGCTTGGAAAAGACCTGGAAAGCAATTTTCCAGAAATCAAGAAAATGACCAAAGTTGCTATAAAAGGTAAATCTGTCTCCTACAACTTTTGTGAATACTAAAATAATAAATATAAAATACCTAGCTCAAAGCCTGGCACAGGGTACTATTCAGTGGGTTTCTCCCTTCCCTCTTATATTCAGATGCATATGCATCATATGCATACACATGTATAATTATATTGAAAATGTAGAGTTATATATACAAAGTATACATAGATTTAGTTATAAATGTGTTGCAAACGTTAAATGTAGCATCAACATAATACAGACTGTGCTTTTGGAAACTTAAACTGAGAACAAAATGTATCTGCTTTTAATTATAGTAAATATGCAATACATTAAGGGAAATAACCATTTCCCAAAATTCATAAGCAAGAGAATCGTTGCCTAAGACAATTTGCTGAGAATTAAATGCAATCTGCACAGTGTCTTTGTGGCTATTGTGAATTGCAGATATGAAAATGTTTTGATTATTTTATTTAATTGCCCTAGGTATTATAATTGGCTATAAGCCTAGTCTCTATAGGTTTTTAAAAAAGATGCTTTAAGAAGAAAGACCACTGACTCAGTTGAAAAGAAAATTATAAAGAGCTAGCTAAGAAGTATATTTATTTCCTTGTAAAAAATCTCGTAAGTAATGCAAAATTGAGGAATGCATGACAGTGAATCCCAGCTTTAGGTTGGACTGGAGGAAAATGGGGCTATTTCAGATGGCCTCCATCTTTGCATCTTTCCTGCTTTCTTATTCCTTTGCTACTTTGTTTCTGAGGTTCTGTTACTTTGCTTTTGGCTTCTAGAGTCTGGTGGTTTCTGCTGTCTCTTTCTGTGGCTCTCCTGGCTTCCTCTCTGTTCTACTGTTGGCTGAGTCTTCATGTCTCAAGGGTCTCAAGCCAGGGAAACTTCTAGAAGGTCAGTCACCATTCACAGAACATGTCTGTAGAGCTGAGCTCTGGCTCTTGCTCTGCTCCTAACAGTGTGGCCTAGGGATGGAGTTATATGATACCTACATTTGAGACACTCCTCAAAGTGGTCTGTGGACACAGTTGGCTATGTCACACCTGCCCTCTGGCTATCCAAGACTGTAGATGCTGCCAATTATAACATGTTAAAGTGCAAAAGGGTATCTTAGAATCAACAATGCAGGTAGTGTCAATTTATAGATGAGGCTCAGGGCCATGCCAGCTGATTTCCTGTGGAAGAGGTGGGAAAATATTAACCTTTACTGAGCATCTACTTGTTTGGGTATTCTACACACTTCCTTTGTGTCATGTCATTCAAATGTTCAGAAAAACTCTTTGAAATGTGTGTTGCTTTACAGATGAGAAAACTCTTAAAAGGTTAAATAACTTGCCCATGATCACAGATCATGAAATGGCAGAGCCAGAATATCAACCCAGGTCTTTCTTGTACTGAGCTTGGCCAGTTTGTGAAGGTTGGAGTGGGATTAGAAGGTTGGACTAGAAGGACAACTAATATTCGTAGAAAGCACTCTTTAACAGACCAGCAAACTACCAGCATCAAGAACACACATGAATAAGTAGATGCAGCTCCTTGGTGTCTGAGGTCTGGTGGTTAATGCTGCCTGTTTGGAATAGGAAACTGCCCCAGCTCGATGCCCCTTATACCCGAGCCTTGAGTGGAGTCTCATCAGCTCTTGAGGGCCCATCACCTATCACACAGGAAGGTCCCATTATGCCAATTATCTTCTGCATTCATTTCTTACCATTTTGTCCAGCCTGCTACAGATCTGATCATGGCCTGCTAATGAGTCTAAAGCCCTTACTTTTCTTTTTGCTGGTTTTTGGTTGTAGTGGTTTGTTTATTTGGTTCTATGAGTCTAAAAGAATTCCATTCCATAAGAAGATCCCAAAGACACGATTTAAGAGTTTTTCCTTTCATTTCATTCAGCAGATAGACAATAATGAACCAGGAAGTTATCTAGTATAAAAAGGATTTGAAATGGGAGCACAGCCATTTCAGAGTGTTATACTTGAGATTAAGATTTCCACTGTGGGCAGAGAGAAATGGCTGGATTTCATTATTACAGATTACACTGTTGCTCCTCAAACTCTAAGCAGACAGCCGGGCACCTATGTGTCTAAAAGGAAAAAGCAAAGGGCAAGAAAAAACAAAACAAAACAAAAAATGGGGCTACAGCTCTCCATAAACTGGGAGCCTTTGATGCAGTTCACTTTGCCACTCCCGTTGTTCCTGAGGCACAGTTATAGGAAGCAGGGCCACCTGCCACTCCTACAAAGCCATGGCAGATACTCTAATTCCCAGCTCCATGAAATGCCCCTGGCTCAGAGTAATGAGTGTGAACTAAAGGTTGCTCACCCTTTCCTTGAATCCCTTCCAAAGGCAGGAGAAGCAATTCACAGAGAGATCTCTGTTGGGGTCTGTGAGATGCCATAGATTTCAACAACACCCATAAGCAGCTACCACATATTGAGAACATCACATATTTCAGATGTGTCATTCATCTCATCTCATTTGAGCCTCACAACCATCCTCTGAATACCCATCTTTAAAATAAAGATACTGAGATCTGGAGCAGTTAGTTAAGTGACTTGCCAAAGTTCACACAGCAGCAAATGGCTGAATTAGCACTCAAATCTAGGTCTGAGTGAGACCCAGACCACCCTTTACCTGCTAGGCTACACTGTCTCACCATCTGAATACCCAGGATCTGGCCTGACCACACCTAAGGTAACTAATCAAAGATTCTGACTCCAGGAAAAAAAATAAAATGTCTTCAGGTTGAGGTAAATTCTGCTTTAGTTCATAGACTCATAGATTTTAAAACAAATAAATGAACAAACCGGGACAAGAATTTTGTGTTTTCTCCCACTTTTAAGGCGGTTTGCCCAAGTTTGACATTGTTTGGGCTTGATGCCAGCCCCCTCCTTTCTCTTCAGCTCTCTTTGACCACCAGCTCTGACATCCCATCTGGCTCTAGGTTGTCTGGTGCTTGGCTCTACCATTTTTGACCCCCTGGCTTATATCTTAGCTCTATCCTGGCTCACTCCAATTTAAAAACCTACTCCTTTGGCACATTCCGTACCTGGAGCTGTTACCTGAACACCTCTTCCCTTGAGTTCAGCAGACCAAGTTCATGAAACAACTCTGGAAGAGGGCTTCTGGGAAATGGGTGGGAGTTGAGAAGATGAGCCTCCTAGATGTCCCCACAAGGCCTTGATCTTCACATAAATCCAGCTGAACGGGATCATCCAGGACACAAAAAGAACTACCTGGCAAACCAAATTTAGGTAGTCAAGTTCTGTTGGAACTCTGTGGTTGATTGTTGGGTCTCTGATGTTGGAGAGATGGTACCAGCGATTCCGGTCTACTGAGTCCGAGTCCTCGTTCAAGGTTCAGTGGTGGGGCTTCCAGGCATAGAGGACTAAGAGCTGGAGAGAGAGAGAGTGTGTGTGTGTGTGTGTGTGTGTGTGTGTGTTATTCTGACTAAGCAGGTGCAGTGCAGGAAGGTTGTTTTGGGAGGAAAGCCAGGAGGTGTGATTCAAGGAAGAAAAGGTAAGCAGCTATGGGGTATTTAGGAACTTTAAGTAATCTTTCCTTCTCATTCTCCATCTTTTACTTTCACAAACCCTTCCTCTTTTTTCCTCACTGGCCAATTTATTCACTTAGCAGATACTTCATTGTATCTGAGTTCCTAGGATTCTGCATTCACTCTATTCGGGGAAAAATTTATTCTCATCCAATTTCCTTATGAAGAAGAACATTATTCAAAATATCCTCCACATATCCTTTCTGGAGGGCATTATTAATTCTACTGCATCATCTCATCCTGCAAGACATTTCTCCTTAGAGAAAGCTTAAGAAATGCTCAGCTGCTTCTCATAAAGGAAGTTCAAGGCAGGATTCAGACCCAGCAACCATCCAGAGGTCCATGTTGTTACCTCAGTGCTATCAATTCCAAATGAGGCTCCTGGCATAACAGTCTGAGAGATTTGCCAGTTCTAAATGAACGATTTACTCTTCCACTGGCATTCCATTGTCCTTAAAATCAGGGACAGAAAAGAAGGAAGGGAGTGGAGGAAAAAAGGAGGGAAAAGGAAGGAAAGGGGAGGGCAGGGGGAGGAAAGGAAATGAAGGAAAGAAAATAGCCATTTCACTTTGCTGATCCATGCACATAGTAGTGCTCAGTAAATATTTGTGGCAGAACCCATGAGTAGTTGTTATCTGTGAACAAAGGTTCTTCAGGAATGGTTAATTTGCAGGTGCTGGCAAATGGTATTCCCTTTAGTAGAGCAAGTTCCAAGTTTTTTCTTGCTGAGTAGTTTGGAATTTGTTTAATGGTGTCAGCTTGGGCACAACATCATTATTTCCAGCAGCAAGTACCATTTTTAAGTGCTTACTACCTGTCAAGAACTGTGTTTGACACACAATTTTTTTTCTAATCAATTCGATAACACTGGATATACATTTTTTTTTTCATTTTAAAGATGAAGACGGTGAAGCTTAGAGAGGTTATGTCACCTGCCCACAATTACATAGATAGCAAGGAGTGTTGCTGGTTTTTATCCCGGTAGGTCTGAATTCATCTTGTATACATTCACATGTCTTCGACCTCTCATAACTGAATGCTAAGGAAGAACTAGGAACTCCAGACATTACTTGGGATATGTAATTTATGCAGTGGATAGATGTTCTGAAAGCCAAAACTATTTTACATTTTAGAAAGTATTAAGTACCTATGAAGATCTTCACGCAAATCTTATGAGACATTATCTTTATTTTTATAGTCCAGAGAATGTCTAATGTTATTGGATCAGGAAGATTGGAAAACCTGCCCAGGACACATGGACAGAAGTAGCATAGCCAGAACTAATCACAAGATTTTTGTGGTCCTAACCACATAATTTCATATCCCAAAGATAGCAAGGAATCCTAAAAGACTGAACAAGAGAAGCAGTCAGCAGACGGGTTCTCGTCTAACACTATGGAAACAGAATTGAAAGTTGAATATGTGCTAAAATATAATGCTTCACGCATGTACATTTAAAGAACATATATAGCAACCACTTTTCAGGGGTAATTGTGCATGGTTTCTATAGCGATAGGATTTATTTCTGGCAAAATTTGCCAACTTAAAATAAGTTTCTCCTCATTGAAAGAAACAAATAAGAAGTTCATCGACATTTGTTTTTTCATTATACAAAGATCATAATGTTTGGTTTCAGCAAAGAGACAATAATTCTCACCACAGAGCAAACAGGAAATAAGGTCACCATTGTTTGTCTGGAACAAAATGGATTCCCATTGGTCTGGAGGAGCTCAGCAAAGTGCCGGACATGCCATGCCCAGACCAGAGGTCGATGCAATGCCACAAGTGTACACACAGAAGTTGGCCTTCCTTAAGTAGAAAGAAAAATTTAAAGAGAAAGAAGAATGATTTTCTCCAGAAAGGATTGCTTTACCTTGAATGGAGCAGGGAAGCCCAGAACTAGAAGAAAACAGTAGTAATGAGAGCTAACACGTATAGTGCTCTCTCTGTCAGCACCATTCTGAGATCCCCTGTGCATGTCTCAGTTACTCTCCCAACAACCCGCAAGGTCGGTACTATTTCTATCCCCGATATACAGCAGTGAAAACCGATGCACAGCCCTGGGTCTTGCCCAAGCGCACACGGTTGGAGAAAGGCAGAGCGAGCATTCCGTTCTGGAAGTCTGGCCCCAGAAGCTGTAGTTTTAACCACTCTTCTATGCAGGCAAGGAAATCAAAACAAGAATGTTTCTTGCCCAAACTCCCACAGGATCTTTTTTTTTTAAGATTTTTTTTATCATTATTTATCTATTTGACAGAGAGAGAGTGCAGGCACACAGGCAGGGGGAGCAGCAGGCTCCCCGCTGAGCAGGGAGCCCAATGCAGGGCTCTATCCCAGGACCCTGGGATCATGACCTGAGCCGAAGGCAGACGCTTAACCGACTGAGCCACCCAGGCGCCCCCACAGGGTCTTAAGTGAGCAGAGTTAAGATCTAAGACTGCAGGAACATTCACCGACATTTCCATCACTCCAGGCTGGCCCTTCATGCACAGGAGCAGGTATCAGGAGAGTGGAAACTCCTGGGAAGCAGAGTGGTGAATGCCCTAACACCCGTTTTTCTCACACTTTTTAATAAACACTCATTCCTCTAGTTTCAAACAGCTCTCTCCAGAACTCCCTCGACAGCTCAAACTGTCTCAAACAGCTCAAATGGAAGCTACTTTAAGGGTGTGCCTGAGTTTTGGTGGTGCTACAGTTTGATTAGTGATAATTATTGAACCTCAGATTTGAGCTTGAAGTTCCTTTGCCATACAATTGTCATGTTCAGAAGAATGGGGTTTGATCTGCATTTCTTTCAGTCGAGGAGTGATGATGTGGTAAAATGGCTGCATTCCACACACCAACTATCTTTGCTGACCTTGTGGGAAAAAGTATCTTCATTAAAAACAGGGACTTTGGCAGCTACTTGATGGGACCGAAAACCAAAAGTTTGTCTGTGAGCTGAAGCATGAAGATAAACATCGGGGAGGCAGTTTTGCATGGTGATTAGTAATGCCATCTCCAAATTGTGGTCAAATCTCAGCTCTAACATCCACAAAGTCAGTAATCTTGAGCAAGTTATGTAACCACTCTAAGGCTCAGTTTCCTCCTCTATCAAATGGGGCTAAGAACACCACCCCCACAGTGTTGTTAGAATTAGGCAAGATAATCAATATAAAGCAGTTGGAACAGGATCTGACACACTGGTGGCCTCCCTCCCTGGTTCCTTTGCCCTTGGCCTCCAACGATACTGGACTTCTCTTACTTCTCTTAATTCCATGTTCTCTAAGCCTTCCACTCCGTCTGGAAGGCTCTTGCCCTTTGTGTCTTCTTGAAAACCCTACCTCATTCTTCGAGTTCGACTCACGTGCTTCACGACTCACCCAGGCAGTCTTCAACATCTCTCCCATCCTTCCACTGTCTCTAGTAACCCACCATTGTGATGCTCATTACACAATAATGATTCACCAGCATGTCCTTTTCTTCATCCCACTCCTTGAGTGTGTCCAGAGCCTGGTACTTGGTGGGCATTCAATAAACAAGTTACTGAATAGATGAACAGGCAAATACTGAGTTTCACCATAAAGTCCAGGCTTATGTTCAATAAAATAAGAAAATCTTCTGGAGGTATTAACAATCTAATGCAATCAATCAGAAAGGATCCAACCAATGAAATATAAAGTATACTCCCATTTCAGTTTTAATTAAACTCCAAAGCTTTAGAAATGATAATCCAAATATAATTAGACCCAGAAGATATTCTAGATCATTTTGTGACAGAAGGAGACTTGTGAGGCCAGTGGAAGGAGGCTGATACCAATGACCCAGCTTGTACTAGATAAATTCCACAGGATTCAAATTCATATCCCAAACAGCAAATTATCATAGATTTTTTCACCACCTAGTAAGATTCTGAATAATAAAGCACTAATAGGCATGGGTATATAAAAGCATACCATTAAAAAGGTATTGTTTTCACACTAAACTAAGGGTCTATGGAAAGAGTTATATCCCTTTCATTGTTTCAAGGGTATATGCAGTTCTGGGGCAGTGTCTCTATAATGGAACTAGAGCTAAGAGCTAAGTCTGGAAACCAGCCAAAAACCAGTCCAAAGCTTCTCTGGCCTACACTGCTCTAGCAGGCAGGATACAAGCAAGTTTATAAGGGCAGAATATTTTCACATTTGCTAAATGAGAACCAGGGGACTATGCACGAAAGAAAACTTTGTAAAGACACACTACAGAATGCCAGCCCTCAGGTAGCATGCTGACCAGCCACTGTAAAGCTGTGCTAACTCACAACCGATGGAGAGACTGGAAGTCAGTGGTATCAGGGTAAAGGCCAGGCATCCCAGAGGCCTCTGGGAAAAGGTCCCACAGAGCAGAGGGGAAAGCAAAGCTTACTCTCAGACGAGTCCCATAAGAATTTCTCACCTTTGGCCAGATTACACAGGATGTCTCAGGGTTGGAGAAGACCTATAATATAAAAAGCTTGTATAGATTACAATTGTTTTGTAGACTCCAACTCCAATGTCATAGTCAGAAGGGTGTGTGTGTGTATACATGTGATAAGAACACCACTATATATTCCTCAAGATGCAGGACAATCTGATACTTTTTAAAACCTCAATACTGGGAAGGCAGAGAGTGTCCACACTGAGACTCACAGAATCCAGTTTATAGGGCTTTTTCTGGCTGGGATAAGGGGTACATAGGCTGCAGAATCTGTGCCTTCTGCAAGACTGAAATTATGGCAGGTCCAGAAACTGATGCCCAATTCCATTTCACTAGTATTAAAAAAATATTTCAACTCTTATACTCCCAAAAGGAGAATGAATTGTGTACTGGCCACATGCAGAGGCATTGCTTTGATAGTTTTATACTTCTAGTTAAGGTCTAAAAAATCTCCAGCTGTGAAAGCCCCATATGAACTCTAAACAGTCTGTACCTCATCTGTTAAGTTCCCATGCCTGGACAAGCTAATGTCAACTCACAATGTGATACTCAATTTGTACAACAAATGATGAACCTGAAAAAAAAGAATCCAGTATACATTTCTCATCACTTTCCGACTTGGTTGTCTCTAGGTTTTCGTAGAACAGTGCTTATTCCCTAATCTGATATCTCCCTCCATGTGGTGGGCACTCAATGCAAGAAATGCTTCTACTGTCTACCTGCTCCCTCCTTGAAACCTCCCCCAGAGAGGAGGGACTACTCTTACTGGTAACTTTGGGAGGGAAACCAGGCAAAGAGAGCTCAGTCTTTTCCTCTATCCTTATTCTAGGGAGTCAGCTGCTCACAGAAAGCAAGGATTCTGTTCTGATTCTCAGTGCTATAAGTTCTTCAGAAGGAGAGCTCCATATGGGAGGCTGGTGGCTTGTGACAGTTGTGTAGGTCTGCCTGATTCTGGAGTACAGTATTAGGAAGCTTATTCTGCTGCACCTAAACCACATTCACCAACCTACATTTGGTTCAGAACTGGGTTGGGGAAAAGGGGTATACTTATGGGCTCCTTAGAATCCGAATCGATTTGTCGACTCAGTTGATATTACACATGGTGTTACCACCTTATCTTTGCCGCAGCAGGACAGACAGAAAGCAGTATCTAATGAGTGGCCTCTGGTCCTTTGGGGAGAGGCCCAGTCACCAATGGATCTCTGAGATAGAAGCCTTCTCCTACAGTGTTTGCCGATCTCTGTGGTGCAAATATCCACACCATGGATGGTATCAAGCTACACTTGGGACATCACTGAACAGACTTGGGAGGAGATGTTCACAATCTACTCTCTCCACTCAGTGAAGAGCCAACTCAGCCAACCTGCTGCACCTCATTAGAGCCAGAAAACACATCCTTCCACAGGAGCAGATGCCTCTGGCACATGGCTGGATGCACACCTCTGAGCTGGAATTCCTGTTTGGTGATTATTTGCTGCCCTAAGAACTAGCTCAACTGCAGGCAAAGGCCAAGCTTTTGTGTCATATTCGGTGGCAAGTCTGCTGTCGGCTCAATACATAATTAAAGGAAACAAGATGAGAACAAGGTTACCTTGCAGGTGGCCACACCAGGAGCCAGCCCAGCATGGATTAGGACTTTCTTTCTAAGTTCCTGCAGTTACACATCTCCCTACTCTTATTTTGGAGCTTGGCAATCACTTCTCCATCACATAAGAAAGGTCATTTTCCCTTAGCCCTCATTTTCTAAGCAACAGAAACACTAGAGTTTGAATTCTGTGTAACAGTTGAGTGATCATATGCTAGTTGCTTACACCATCTTGATCCTTATTTTCCATATTGGAAAAAAATGGAGATAGTGATATTTTCCCAGAAGGTTGTTGGAAATATTATAAATGATGTTTCTAAAATAGTTAAGGTGGTATGTGGCATGTAGCAAGCACACAATACCTAGTAGACATGTAATCACCTCTCTGTTGGTGGCAAGGGTGCACATATAGCCCAAGGAGGTGGAGCGGCAAGCAGAGCTTGGCAAATGCAGTTCCTTTTCATTCCATTCCCTCAGTTTGTGCTGTTTATATTGGTTCTGTCCACTTGGCCAGACTGTACATCTGTTCTCCTTCCGATTCCACCTTCTTCTGGGCCTTCTTCTCAGAAGTCATCCCTATGAAGGGGCTACAGGAACTGTAAGCAGAAGGGCCCTCGCTCCTAGCAGTGGATAAAGAAATTGTCTTTAACACGCAGGTCTATATGATTAGCATTTCATGTTTTAAGGCCATGCATAATATTCCATTTAGTAGACACACCATATTTTGTCATAATTATTTAACTAGATCCTCAATTAGGTTGTTTTCTGTATCTCACTATTATAAAAAATACTTCATTGAACATTGATATGAAAAATTCTTGCCTACAGTCAGATTATATCATTAAAAGAGGATATATATAAAAAATATATAGTATTTTTATATATAGTATATATATATATATATACACTATATATATTTAAATATTACAATATTTTCACATATAGCCAGCAGGAAATGCATGCCTACAAGAAACACTTCTGAAGCCATTCCAAGCCCTATCCAAGAAAAGTTGGGCAATTTTCTTCATAGTCAACCCACAGCAATCTTCCCTCAACACTCTTCCCATTATTTTTATATATCACTTCTTTAAAAAATCCAGAATATTCAGAACATAAAGGTACCTCAGGATCTTAGTAAATCTGTTTCTTAGGTTGGGTTGCCCAAGAAGCCCCATGAAACAAAGATTCAGGTGCAAGTAGTTTTTCTGGAAGTAAAGGACTGGGAAGGTGAGATAAGGAAGAGCAGGAAGCCACTAAAGGGTGCTTACCACTATGGGTACCGGCACTGGGTACCCTGGGAAAATCACTTGGAGCTGGTGTAGACATCTGCCTCAGAGACATCTGACCCTAGGGACAGGGGACCTGGGATATTTATTGACCAAATCCTGTTAGTCACTGATTGACAGCCCCTGTTGGAGGGCATTAATACCCTGGCACTTCCTGTGGCACAGGTGGGCAATGTGACTTTTGTGGCTGAGGAAAGCCCTCAAGCTTTGCAGGAATGCAAGTATTGGTAGTTGGAATTCTGCTAGCATGCACTGAGGTTGTAGGAGTGAGGGCAAATGGATGAGATGCCAACAGAATCTGCTAGAATCTACCCTTAGGGAACACTCAGCTGACTTCCTCGAATGTGGTTGTTGCTTTAAGTTGTGACAAGCCAGTCCTTAAAAGAGGACATTCATGATCTAAAGTCTATGCTGTCCACCCTATTATATACCTATTGAATATTGGCTAAGCTATGAAAACAGACCATAACACAACAGGAGAAAGTAGACATAGCTTTACATCTAGGAAGGTGACAATTATTAATTTAAGAAGCATTTATAGAGAGTCTTTTAGTCTGCCAGACTTTATGATAAGCACTGGAATACAAAGGTGAATTCAACAAAATCCCTGCCTGTAAAGAGCTTACTGTACAGCCAGGTGGAAGAGACAGAACCCTCAGATGAGAAGGTGGGATCTGAGGGCAGAGGAGACCTGTGGCCTGCTATCCAGGTACATGACCTGGGAGGCAGCAACACCTCAGAGAAGAGATATCTATTTGGTACATCTGGGCAGACAGGGCCTCAGAGAGCCTCACAGAGTCCCCCAGCTGCAGCATGGCCCAGAAGTGGAGACTGGTCCCAGACAATCCCCAGACATGCTGCCCAATGAGACTCATTTGCCCAGATGGGGCACAAAAAGCGGCAGAGAGAACCATTAGGCAGGAAGGGTGTTTGTCATGAAACTGAGGAATGCTGGGCATGACCTGAGGGCAAGATAGATGGCTTAGTGGCCCCAAAGCTAGTGGACAACTAAGAACCAGGTGCTTCCCCCTGCCCCCTGCACTCCAAAGTCATCCCAGGACTGGGATGGAGCCAGAGAAGTCAGGAGGGAGGCAACCTGGATTGACTAAGAGTTCTACCTCTGGCAGAATGAGGTCTTGTCGAATAAATTCTATTGAGTTACAGACAAATGAAGCAGGGACATCTGTATACTCCAGTTTGTGAGTTGAAAGCTCTACCCATTGCCCAGTGATTCCTCGAATATCATGTTGTTCTTATCAATGAATCTCCCAGAGTAAAGTAAAGAGAGTATAGTAGTATAGTTTTTGCAGTCAGACAGACTTTGATTTGAGTCCTAACTCTCCAGATTCCAGTCCCTATTTGATGTTTGAGGAGGGGCAAATTAACAGTATTTAAACTCTTTTGAGCATCAGGTGCCTCACATCTCATCCATTTGCCCTCACTCCTACAACCTCAGTGCATGCTTACATGTGTAAAGATTTAGGGTTTTAACAAGATGCTCCTTTTTTCCCTTTTTCAGATACATCCAGATGTTTTTAATCTATGCAAAATAATGTTGGATACGTGCTGCATCCTTCAACTGATTTGCAAGATGTATTTATATGAAATAAAGAAAACACAATGCTTTCAAAAAAATTTTTACCACTTCTTATGGCCTGGAAAATTATTTTTCTATTATTTTGCTCTTTGGAGTTAAGATAGTCAAGCTTCAGAAATATTGTTAATATGGGACAAATCAAGTCTCAGAAATTTTGGAAATAATTGCCTTCTGCAATATATGTAAAAATATTATACACAGTGTCTGGCATACAGGTTGTGTTTAGCAAAAGTTTTTCTCTCCCTTCTCCCCCCACTGACAAGGGGCAAATGAGAAAGAGCTCCACTTTCTAATCATTCCTGAGTATTGGCTTTCCCATTCCTAGTCTGCCTCAAAACATGAAATAACTTCAGATGTTTCTGCTTCAGCTGCACCAGGATCTGGAAATGCAGAGAAGACGCGATTCCTGCCCTAAGAGGCTGATAGTCTAGAGGGAGAGAAGGGCATGCAAGCCTTGGACAGACTGTCCATCTGACACTCACCAGTATAGATTTAATTCCACAGTTTCCTGTTACATTATACAATAATCTTCCTACCTGGCTCCCGCTGGCTTTCCTCTTCCTCGGGCCACTTGGTCCGATGAATGGGGTCAGCTCTTGTAAATTAGGCCTGCCTCACACAAGTCCTTCAAACTCCAAACTGCAGAAGACTAATAGCTCCAGGATTAGGCTTGATAGATTCTTTGAAATGGCTTTCTAAATAAAGGAGAATTTGCTCCTGAATTGAAGAGGGGATACTTTTTTAAAAGCAATGACTCTAAATTCAGGGGCACCTGGCTGGCTCAGTCAGTAGAACATGCAATTCTTGATCTCGGGTTGTGAGTTTGAGCCCCATGTTGAGTGTAGAGATTACTTTTTAAAAAAATCTTTAAAAAGGAATAAAATAAGATGAAAACAGAAAGGGAGGCAAACCATAAGAGACTCTTAACTCTAGGAAACAAACTGAAGGTTGCTAGAGGGGAGAGCAGTGGGGGGAAGAGGTAACCGGGTGATGGGCATTAAGGAGGGCACTTGATGTAATAAGCATGAGTGTTATATGCAACTGTTAAATCACTAAATTCTACCCCTGAAACTAATAATACAGTATATGTTAACTAAATTGAATTTAAATTAAAAAAATTTTAAAAATCAACAACTCTTGGGCGCCTGGGTGGCTCAGTCGGTTGAGCGACTGCCTTCAGCTCAGGTCATGATCCTGGAGTCCCTGGATCGAGTCCCGCATCGGGCTCCCTGCTCGGCGGGGAGTCTGCTTCTCCCTCCGACCCTCCCCCCTCTCACGTGCTCTCTCTCATTCTCTCTCTCTCAAATAAATAAATAAAATCTTAAAAAAAATTAAAAAAATAAAAAAATAAATAAAAATCAACAACTCTTAAAAAAAGAAAAAGAAAAAACACAATGACTTTATATGTGGCAAAGATAGCTGCCAATTCAAAATTTAGACTTTAGAAAACAAATTATCTTACCTACTTTCATTTTTGCCCATCAAATCTTTCATTCAATAAACACGTCTGGGGTGCCTGCCTTGGGCCAGCCACTGTATTGGCACTGGGCTAAGATGAGTGCAACATGGTACCTGCCCTCAAAGAGTTCATGGCCAAGTGGAAAAGAAAGGCAAGGCAGCAGACATCAAAGGAGAGTGCAGTGGGGGCAATGGCAGAGAACGCTGACTGGGGATTGTCTCAATCTGGTAAAATGCGCTCTCTCAGAGTGTGTTGTAGCCAAGTTTATCCCCACTACTGTAAGAGTGGTGATCTGGGCACAGAGAATAAGGAATTATTTTTCCTGATTGTGATTTGGCTCCCCAGTGAAGTCGAAGTGGTGTGTTTTAATATCTACATTCTTTCTGCTAATGCTGTAAGCCCATTAAGAAACTGGTCTCCATTTGACAGTCTCCCGGACTCTTTTCTGTGTCCCTGAGGACATCTCAAGAAATGGCAATAGTAGGACTCTCAATGGCATTATCACATCTCCTCACTGAAACTCACTATAGAGTCTGGTTTTAGAACCATTTTTGCCCACGTTGAATGGAAGCTTATCCTCTTGTATTTTCAGTCTTGGTCCATTGGTATCCCCCTAACAATTGGTGCTCATCCCTGTGTCTTTGCTTGTCACCATCCCTAAACTGGATTAGATCAAGTAGGAAGTCTTCATCTCTCTATTTCTTCCTTTCAAAGGTGTGCCCATGGAGCCTGTTTATTCTCATACTGGGAATGGTGAACTGAGGGGCTAAGGAGACTGTCTCAACTGATTCCAACTCGGAGAACTAATTGATAAGACATGTCCTCTCTTGTGGGCTCCACCACTGCCCTGTCTAAAGTAGGAAGCTGACCTGTGTGTGCTGGGGATGGGAGTGGAGTTGGAAGAAAAGACCCAAGAGAGGACCTATAACCTGTGGCAGAATAGAAAGGTGGGGGAGACCAGCAGCTGGAGGTGGGCCTGTGGGGCAAAAATAGAAACTAGAAGGATGTCTCATCAATCAAACAGAACTCAGCGTGCAGAGGCACTACATAAAAGGTGAGATTAAAAGTGATTTAAAAAACAAACATATAGAATTTTTAAATAACATTTTTAAATAAATAGAAATCAAGTTTAAACTATTCTATACTTTGAAACTGACAGTTGTTTATTATAAAGTTTTTGCTAAGGATGAAAATTCATTTACAAATTGCATAAACATATATTGAGTTGTTGAAAGCATCACCTCAGGTTCTAGGGAAGAGTTGTTTATGAATTTAGGAAAGGAGTGAGAGCTTCTCAGAAAACTTTTTTTTCCTAATTGAAAAAGGGTTTTATACTGCTGTGTGATTATAATGTGACTGCAGTGTTAGTTTTTCTGGTTTCACTCTGTGGAAGGAAGAGAGGCACCCCTCCAAGGAGGAGAGAAGTCATGCTGTATTTTTCTCTCTCTGCTCACAGTTCTTCTGCAATTTAATGAATGGCAATAAGACTAAAATGACAGAGAGCAACTATAGATTGCTGTAAGTACATCTATGTTATTCCATTGCAGAGTTAAGCTTCATATAAGCTCAGAGACTTCAATGGAAAAATCAAAAAAGGGAGAGAAAAAAGTCAGGGTTTTTGTCTATAAAAAGATACAACAAATTTTAGGAAATGTATCAATGAGGCTTAGGTCAATAAGATGCTAAAATTATACATAGGTGTTTATTTCTTTAAATTTTGCTCTATAAAAATAACACATTTACAGTGTTCTTTGATGTTCATATATATATATACTTAAAGATTTAATTTTTATTTATTTATCTATTTAGAGAGAGCTCACAAGCAGGGGGAGGGACAGAGGGAGAGGGAGAGAGAGAATCTCAAGTAGACTCTGCACGGAGCCCAGAGTCCAATGCAAGGCTCGATCCCACAACCCTGAGATCATGACCTGAGCCAAAATCAAGAGTTGGACGTTTAACAGAATGAGCCATGCAGGTGCTCCCATATGTATTTTTTAATAATATATTTTATAAGATGATGGCTGGGTAAAAAGCAGGGCTTCTTTATCACTTCACTTGCCTGCTATATACTTTCCGACTAAAATTAAGACACCTCAAGTCAGGATATCTAAATTGCTGGAACACTCTATAAGGGAGTTGGGATTAGCAGACTCTTTTTTTTTTTTAAAGATTTTATTTATTTATTTGAGAGAGAAGCATGAGAGGGGGAGGGGCAGAGGGAGAAGCAGACTCCCTGCCGAGCAGAGAGCCCGATGTGGGACTCGATCCCGGGACTCCAGGATCATGACCTGAGCCGAAGGCAGTCGCTTAACCAACTGAGCCACCCAGGCGCCCGGGATTAGCAGACTCTTAAGTGATAAATATAAAGTGACCAAAGATATTCAGTAAATGCTTATCTGAATAATGTCAGTTTTATAGTGATCAAAACATCTCAACAATTGAACTTAATGCAGGGAAACCAGTCCCATTGAGCTCTGAAGGCAGTCAGTATGACTGAGTTAACATGAACTGAGGTCTCTGCAAAAATAATTTTGGAAGTCAAATAGGGCTTCTATGGAGATTAATTTTCAGAGTTGGAAAGCCAAAGCAGCCTCTGAAAAAAATTCAATCCCCCCAGTATGGAGAATGTATTTTTTGTTATTGTTGTTCTGAGATACAGGTGGATAATTCAAAACCATATGCAGAGTTCATTCTTTGGAATACCATATCTTGAAAGAGGCTAGATAACAAGAAAGCCATATCCTCTTCTCTTGCTCTCATGGACACTTGCTTTAGAAATCCACCGACCATGCCATGAGGAAGCCCAAGCCATCCCAGGCAGAGACCACGCTGGGAACCACGGATGGGTACTCTGGCCACTGAGCCCAGCTGAGGCCCTGATCAATAGCATCAACTGCCAGACATGTTGGGTGGAGACACCTCAGATGATTCCAGCACCAAATCATTAAGTGTTTCCAACTGAGAAGCTCCAGACACATGGGGCAGAAAAGAAGCTATCCTTGCCACACACTGCCTGAATTAATTGACTCACAGAATCTACAAGTATAACAAAATGGTTGTTCTATTCCATTTAGGGTTTTTTTGAGGGGCAGAGAGGTAATTATGCAGCAACCATAACTGCAATAGTCAGTATCTTTAAGTCCCTCAGGCCAGAGACCCTCTGTTATAGTATCCAGAGAATAAATCTCGTCTTCATCCAGGATGGAGGAGAGGCAAATGCCAGTCATCTGAATTTGGGGAAAGGATCTCAGGATCTAACTGCTTTTTAAATGAATCTGGTCTTTAATCACCCACACTCCTACCTCTAGACGTCATGGTGCCATTGAATCCTGAGCTCATTGAGAGATCTGCTCAGGTTTTTTCTTACCTTTTCTTCTGCAGCTCAGAATTCAGGCTTCTGTGGTCTGCTAATGTCAGCCATCACTCACTCCTTTAGTATCCTGGTTTCCACAATGTTGTTGCCATGGTCTTCTCCTCCATTTCTTTTCCTTGTGAGTTTATGCTTTAAAAATCACTTTATTGATGTCTTAGTGGGATTTTCAGAGGAAATGGAATTAAATACTTATGTTCAATTTTGCATCTCTCATTGGAATATTACCTAGACTTTTTCTATCTTTTCTGGATATACTGACTCCATTTCCTTTTATTTATTTGAGTAAAATAAATTACTCAAGAGTACTGGATACGAAATATCTTGTGCTTGTTGGAAAACAGCAACAACAACAACATCAACAACAAAAAGCCTTTTCACTCTCTTCAAATATTTCAGTTCTCTGAGATTTGTCCAAATGCATGAGCCTAAAGGCTCCCCTTTCTCTAATTCCAATCCTCATCAGCAATCTGTCTCATTTTGTGTATGGTCCATGTTGCATATTCATAAGAAGTTATAAAAACACAAGCTTATTCCTGAATAAGACAACATAAGACAGAAAACAATGTAGAGAAAACACAAAGACTGTCAAAGAGCATGTTATGATTGTAAATAAGTAGATCGGATTAAATATTTACAGAATGAATGGCCAAGGGTTGAGTATACCAGTGGGTTGTTTGGGCCATGAAGTCAAGAGAGTCTGAGGGTTTTGTTGTGGTCATAACTGTTACCACTTATTAGGACCACCGACATATCCTTCCTTGCCCCTGCAGATAGAGCCTTGCAGGATAGTGTTCCTACTGTTGGACTCTCTGAAAACAGGAGAGTCTCCCCCTCCTATTCTTTCTGCTTTAGCAGAAATGAAAACTCCTCCCTGCAGGATACTGTTCTCTAACCTCAGTTCCGAGTCACAGCTTCTCCATTCCCTGCTGCAGGTCTTCCTCAGTGTCTCAGTGGGATGGCTGCAAAGGGCTACCTGTACCACAAGTAGAGTTAACCATCACCTCTGCTCCCACAATTCTTGGTCTGCTGGTGTTGGACAGTCATTTTTCTAGACTGCACCACATACTGACCCATTCCAACCTCCAATTCTTCTGAATTTGGAAATCTCTCTCTCTCTTTCTTGAATTAAAGAAAAACGATAGTTTTTCAAAGAGTTAGGGCATAGCTTGATGTGATTTTTCACATGCTCCCACTAGCCAATGAACATTCAGGCATCCTATGATCATGTGAAAATCACACCTGTTAATTTACAAGTAATTACCTTCATAGATGTGAGATAGAAGAATTATATGTGTTCAAGTATTGTTTTTTAAAGTAAGCTTAGAATTCTTTGTGTAACCTAAGCTTTGTGTAACCTTAAGCTAGTGTCACTTACTTTAAAAGTAGCACATAAAAGTATTTTTGATAATTATATGCATCTGTGAGCATATATTTTTGCAAAAACTTTCATGTATTTTAGAATATTTAATCAAATCTAAATGATTCAAGGACTATAAAAATAGTTGAAAAAAGAAAGAAATGCTTAAATGAGAGGCAAATTAGACTAAGAGAAAAAGTACAAGACTATGAAGACAAAGAAAACTAAAGAGGATGGTGAATCAGAAACAAAAAGGAGGGAAATGCCATAAGACTAGTAAAATGGAAGCACCTAATGTGATAACTAACAAGCTATATATAACCAAGGTAGAAGACTGTGATACAGAAGCTATTTCAGCTTTCTGTAAACTTCAACATTGATCTCACACTATACACGCCTTCCATTCCATCTGACTCAAGAGTACTTCCCAGAGCAGATAAGACAGTTCTTTATATACTGCACACCTCTATAGTAACTATTAACAAATCCAAGGGGCAGATTTTGCTAATAGATTCTACTTATATGTCTGTTTTTATTCAGTTATACATTGATCTCTCAATAATTCTGCTGTAGAACCCATTAAGTGTAGTCTTGTTTACTACAAACTGCAAATTTACAGTAAAACTAAGATTGTACATTAAAATAAATGGTGTCCTCTAACCTCACAACACTTCTGACATCAAATGTGTGGGGTTTTCCATACTAAGCAATTCTCCAGTTCTCAGCAGAATAGGTGTCCTACGGTTTAACTCAATTCTGACACTAACTACCTGGAGTAAGCTCAGACCCCACAGGTTAAGGACTCAATCCCACAAGATTACTTCCCACTTTAGACGCCTTTGCAAGTCCCAGGTTGTCATCTGTGTTTCTGAGTGGCCAGCTGTAAATCAGGGGTTCCCCTGACCCCACCCCTCAGGTTCAATAATTTGCTACAATGGCTCACAGAACCTGGGAAAATGGTTTACTTACTATTACCGATTTATTACAAAGGATATTTCAAAGAATGCAAGTGAAGAGCCCAGTGAAGATATACACTGGTCAAGTTCCAGAAGAGTCCTGAGCGCTGGAGCTTCTGTCTCTGTGGACTTTCAGCTCCACCATCTCCCAGGGCATGTGGATGCCTTCTTGTTCACCAACCCAGAAGGTTTCCAAACCTGATTGTTTAGGATTTTTATGGACACTTCATTACACAGGTATAATTGATTAAATCACTGGTCATTCATTAGTGATTAACCTCCAGCCCCTCTCCCCACTCCAGAGGTTGGGGGGTGGGGCTGAAAGCTCCAACCCTCTAATCAAATGGTTGATTTACTCTGGCAACCAATCTCCCCATCATTAGGGGCTTCCCAACAGTAACCTCTTTAACATAAACTCAGGTGTGATTGAAAGGGGCTTGTTATGAATAACAAAAGACATTCTTCTCACACTGATAGATCTGAAGCTTATTCAGAACAGGGGACAAAAACCAAACACTATATCAAAAGGTGTTCCTATTGCTCTTATTGATGTGGGAAACAAAGGCAAAAGAAAGTTAAATTTCCTTACTACTTACAGCCCATTCACAAGTCCTTAAAACAGGCAGAGTGACATTCCCCTAGGAACTCAGCTGCCTCAATGTTAATACTTTCCGAAGGGCAAAAGCAATCTTAACCCTAACCCCAGGATCCTGTAAGTCTACCTTAACATATAAAAATTCCTTTGGAAGCTTCCTTTACTCTACCCGCCCCCCCCAGATATGTGTTGGCAATCATCCCCCAAGCATATGGCCCACCGATATACATGATATACATCTGAAGGGTCTCATGACTAAGGTTCTATTAGACAGTAATAAATGACATTCTCCTAACAATAGCTAGCCCCCTCAAGGTCCTGGAAACCTTGCTTCCAAATTCCTTAGAGACTTATGCTATCCCTAACCCCCTCCCAACTTGAAAGTATATAATGGGACACTCCTCATGACCCCAGTGCAGCTCTTTCTGTCCTGTCCCTGTGCTTTAATAAAACCACCTTTTGGCACCAAAGATGTCTCCAGAATTCTTTCTTGGGCATCAGCTTCAAACCCTAATGTCTTTCTTACATCATTATCACTTAGGAAATTACAAGAGCTTTAGGAACTCTGGCCAGAGGCAGGGAATGAACACCAAAATATATTTCTTTTTTCTTTTTTAAGATTTTATTTATTTATTTGAGAGAGAGAGAGAGCACAAGTGGGGGGAGGGACAGAGGGAGAAGCAGATTCCCCACTGAGCAGGGACCCTGATGTGGGGCTCTATCCCAGGATCCTGGGATCATGATCCTAGCCAAAGACAGATGCTTAACGACTGAGCCACCCAGGTGCCCCCAAAATATATTTCTTGTTATATCACACTATCACACACATTGTGTTCAAATGACAAATATAAATAATTAAAATTTGATAATACTTTATTAATATGTTTAAATTTTTTTAAGTAAGGTTTGTTACTCCAAAGTAAATGTGACAATCCGCAGGTAAAATATCACAGTTCTCCCTATTTCTCTCTCAATTTACATTCCCCTGTTCAGAGGCAACCACTGTTATTTTATTCACTGTATAAGTTGGTATATATCCTTCCAGTCTCTTTCTGGACATTTGCAGACAAAATGCTGTGGGATTGTTGAGTGTGATGGCCAAGAAAGAATTCTTGAGATGTTTTATGGTTCAACTTATTTTATTTAAGCAGCACAGGGACAAGGCCTGTGGGCAGAAAGAGCTGTACTTTTGCTATATGAAGCTGGTGGTTATATGCTTAGTGCTCAAGGGGGAAAGGAGGTGCAGGGAATGTTAGATCATAAATGCCTTCTTAGAATTTTTATTCATAAAACTACTTTAGCAAGATTTCCCTGGTGGAAAATCACTGATCACTCAGCTCGATATTTTAACTATCAGTGATATATACAGGCGGTCATGAGACCTTTTAAGAATGTAGCAACTAGCATGTATTTGATCCTTATTAGAACAATGCAGGCTATAGGTGAGCTTTCCAGGCTAAAGGTGAGCATTTTTCTCCTTCTATCCCTCATCAATATGAGTGTACACATACTTGCGGTAGGCAGAATAAAGGCCTGCCAAAGATGCCTGTATCCTAATCCCTGAAATCTGTAAATAGGTTAGGTTATATAGCAAAGGGAAACTGAGGTTGCTAATCATCTGACTCTAAAATATATTATCCTTTATCTGGGTGGACCCATGTAATCACAAAGGTCCTTAAATGTGGAAGAGGGTGGCAGAAGAGCTCACAGTAATGAGATGTGAAAAAGACTTGACCTGCCATTGTTGGCTTTGCAGATGGAAGGGGGCCAGGAGCAAGGAATGCAAACAGCCTCTAGAAGCTGGAAATGATGGGAAAACAAATTCTCTCCTGGAGCCTTCAGAAAGGAACACAACCCTGCCAGCATCTTCATTTTAGCACAGTGAGACTTATTTAGGACTTCTGGCCTCCAGGACTATGAGATAATAAATTCGTGTTGTTTTAAGCCACTAAATTTTTGCGCTAATTTGTTACAGCAGCAATGGGAAACTAATATAAAGACATTGGGAATTCTTCAATAAATGGCCCATCTAGTTCCCCCAACAGGGAAGTTGAGTCAACAAGCCTTATACGCACGCTCAATTTCCAATTAGCTCTTTCTCATACTCACAATTGTGAGCAGATGGACAAGAATCTCCAAACAGCTAATGAAAGCCTCATGATGAAAGATAAGAGAACAATACTTTTTTTTAAAAAACCTGACGTCTTCAAATCTGTTAATCTTCTCCTGTAGGGCTTCTGAATTTTGTGAATTGATAAGCAAAACCTGCCTCCCTTTCCCATCAAGATGCTGAAATTAGTTTTCTATATTCTTCTCTAATTCTTATGATGTTTTAGTTTTTAAGTTTTAACTCTTCGATTCTCTCCTTCCTATCTGTATTGAGCCTGAGCTGATGGTTTCAGCCTTTTAGGACATATATAGATTACCAATCCCATTATATTATGGTCTCCCCCTCCCTGAATAGTTCTAGCCCTCAAGGTTTTTAAAGAACAAGTAGGTTGATAATTATGAAAGTAAATTGTAAAAATAATGTTTAAAAATATAAAAAAAACTACTTAAATGTAAAGTTTTAGGATAATGATGATGATGATCAATATTTCCAACAGCCCTGCTCCTTGTCAGTAATCTGTAACTAATTCTTTCCAGTCATCCTTATCTCTGAATTGCTGACTTGCCTTTTGTTCCCCTCCTCATCTCTCAAGCCCCCAGAATTCCAGCAAGGAATTCTGCATTGCCTGGGAAGACCATCATCAGAAAAGGCCTGGGTAGCACAAGGATCTTGTTACTCTATTCAGGACTCTAGCGTCACCCTTTGGAACAACTTTGATAACCGCAGTACTTCCCCACACGGACACAAGCAGATCCTCCCCTTGCTCCACCCTGCTGGAGTTTATTTACCAGACCAGCATTCCAAACAGAAGCTCCATTCACTTCATCTCTCTTTCAGAGGGAAGCAGAAACACACCCTAGGCCATCGTAGAACTGGGTAGGTTTGTTAATCAAAATTTCTTTGGCTTCATCTAACAACAGGGGTGTGTTGAATAAAACTCCCAGAGTCAAGTGTTGGCTCTGCCTCCTTGAAAGGAAAGCAATGAAACAGGAAAGGCATCCAACCGAGATAAAAGCTAAGTTAACAAATGATAGCATTTCCAAAACAAATCTTTGGGCTTGAATGCCCTGGAATGAAATAGAAGAGGAGGGAGTGTCAGAGAAGAGCACAGGCTGAACTCAGCCCTCTGGTTGACAGAAGGCAGGGGGCTGACAGAAGACCTTGCTATAAGATGTGTGTCTTTCTGACAGTTTTCCCAAGAGCCCATCCTGCCACTAGCATTCTGTTCTTCCTGTTTTCCCCATATTTCCTGTCTTCTTCAAGAGGTGCATGCTGAGAGGACATGTTAGGCTATTGTTCTGAGTTTTAAGTTATTTTCACTGTTTTGTCTAAGAAAATAATCTATTGGAGAGAAACACAGAGGTGATTGAGAAGAAATAGCTTCATCATTTTAGCATGGAGAAGGAGCGCTGAGAAATGTGGACCAAATGTGATGATAGAAAGCTGTTTGATGGTGGAACAAAATCAAGCTCGTGCCTCGAAGGTCATACATTTGCTCCTATATCCTGGTCAAGCCTCCACTACAAATCACTGGTGATAAGACACACACGGGTCACCTCTGAATCAGAGTGCTGAAGAAACACAGATGGGCCACTTGGGTATGCTGCAGAGAATCATCTCAATGCATGATTTCTTGGTACTTTCTCTGTGTCGAGCATTGTGCTTAGTTGGAAGGAACATATAGATAAGCAAAATACCACTGTGCTCCATGAGCACATTATCCAGCAGAGGAAATGGAAAAGCAGGAACATGTGACCCAGTCACTGAAGAATTTCAACAGGATCTGGCAACTGTGTTCATTAAAACTCTTTCAGTTTCAAGGACTAACTTGAGCTTACCTACAAGTGAAGGTGGATTTTATCGGTGCTATAGTATGGAAAACCAAGCACTGAAAAGGGCAGTGATACAGTGGAGTCTCAGAATCAATTGGAATCAAGGACTTGAATGCTACTATGAACTTTTTTTCCATCTCAAGCAACTGCATCTTCCCCCACCCTCTCTTTCTCTGTAGACTACCTCTTGCTTCTCTACTTAGGTATTCAATAACATTCAGCTATTTGCATTCTTCTTGATTCTAACTCTGAATGTGCTGGAAAGGGTCTCATTGATCTATCTTGACTTATGTTCCCACTTCTGACCAATCCACTGAGGCAAGAGAGCGGACTCATATAAGAGCACAGAAGCTCCAGTGAAAACTTCACAACTACCCTCTTCACCTGGGTAAATGCCTCCAAGTTTTGCCTCTCATAGTCACCTGGTTTCTCTTGGTTATCTGGTTTTTCTGTTTTTCTCATAGTCATATTCAGATTCTCCTTCTCTGCCAAGATCTTTCCAAAATGATCTGTATGTTTTGAACCAGCTTCTCTATAAGACATTGTCTCATGGATCTCCCACCTCAGCCCCATGAACATGAGTCATAAGCTCATGATGTGTATCCACTCCAGACTCCCAGAAGCCAGGCACCCTTGCCTAGACATGAGATTATCCATTAAATAAGCACATGGAGCATCCAAAGGCTGTTAGAATGTGGGTTTGGAGCCCAAAGAAGCATTAAGATTGAAGGCATTGACTTTGAGGGATTATCTGCCTGGAAATGATAGTTGAAGTTGTGGAAGTATATGTAATTACTGAAGAAAAAAATTGTGTATGAGAAGAGGACCAAAAAGAACATGTAGTATCCCACACAAGGAATAGGCAAAGGATAAGAAGCCTTCAGGTAAGAGAAAGAAGATGAAGAGAAGGATGGGGATTTGATTGACTTAGATGACCAACTTGTGGACAACAGACAATCTTAACTCTCCAATGGTCAGCACATGGTAGACTTTCCAGGTCCATGATTTCTCCCAATTTTTCTGTTTCCATTCCTCTATTTCACTCTTGATAACACTTTCCCTTTAGGACTGAGAAAACACATGGATCAATCTCATTTTCTTCCAAGCACCAGGCCTGATAAAAAGGATTGACTAAGTAGCGGAATGGCTAAGGTGCAAAGTAAAGATTTTTTATTTCCACATGTATGGATTTTTGTTCAGCTATCCAATAATGTGTTAAAATTTTATATAATTCCATAGTCTCTAGGATTCTAAACAACAAAGTGACAGACTTCCAAGTTTAGGAGACCAAGGTATGCAAGATTGCTTATTATTCTCTAGAAAGTTCTTTCATTATAGGATATCCATTTTTATGTCACCCTGTTGCCCTTTTATTTACACACTTAGCATTTAAACCATAGCAGGAAATGAACAATCTACTGAGAAAAATATAAGTCTGTGTTTGTAATAGCATTCACCGCCTAACTGCCTTGGCCAATTTCCAAGCTCCTGAGTGTATGTCTAAGATGGCCATGCCTAGCAGCTGTGAAAGGATATAACTGTAAATTATGAGGAGTTCCTCTCTCATTAGTGATGTAAAATCTTCCCTAAGTTTTTGAAACTCAAATCCTGTGGGTCAGATTATGGTTCTTTGCCAAGCAAGGTACATGTTCCATGATGCCTTTTTAATAAACAGCTCATGCCATTTTTTCTGCAAAAGCCATTTATCATCAGCTTCTGAAATTAGCAATAAAAGAAAGATTCCAGTGCCTTTTAAAGATTCCCTTCTTTTTGTACTTTGGACAATGAGCCAACTGAATGATATCAGAAGGATCTTTCCAAAGAAACAACAATTAAAATAAGTGGAAGTAACAACTGAGTAGTGGTAACACCACCTTGGAGTATCAATACCAGGCCCACACTCAGAGTATCAGTAATACCAGGACCACATTCAGAGTATGAATACTAGCACCACACTCAGTGGGGCACTTCAAATATTTTGTGTCAGGGATCATGGTAACTTCTATCATGTCTGCACTGTACTAACTTTTATATACCCTACTATTTCCTACATATTCCCATTCCTATTTAATCCACAGCTCCTACACTCTTCTTTATGTTAGACATTCCCCTTCTGATGTACTCAAGAGGATCCTCTTAAATGTGGGATCAAATCTGAAAATTGAAAGACAGGAATTTGGGGGCTGAGATAAATTTGAAGAAATGTGTCTGTCTGAGGACCCATGGCCAGAGAGGAATTGGGTAAGATAGCTACTACTTGCAAGGATTAGGGAAAGGCAAAAATGGGTTGCAAAGTAATAAGAACTGTGGTAAAGGAATTTGAAATCAAGGTGGGATCACAAGTGAGATATAGGCAGAGAAGAATACAACCAAACTCAAGGCACTCAAATAGATGGAGTTCCCAGAGCACCCCTTTTTCACAATGGTCTGTGAGTGTTTTAGAAGTAGGAAGCATGATTTATTAGATTAGAATAAACAAGATCTATTTAGTTAAAAATGCAGAACAAAATCAAATGAAGCATTTATAAACTTCACCTTCATTGATGGTTTCCAAATTCTAAATAACACATTGATCCTTAGTGGGGTAATCATTAGTTCTATTTACAAATTATTTCTAGCTTTCATTTTCTAAGCATTGCACTTCATTTCCCCTTTGACTTTTGATGTGGTCATGTGATTATCTTCAGCCAATAATCTTCAAGTGGAAGCCTTACAAGTCAATGTGCAGTTCACCACATTCCCTTCCCCCTGCTGTCTAGATGGTGTCTAGACGGTGACTCTGCCAGCTTGAGTGTCTGAGGGTTTACAGTGGGCTAAGCCCTTCTTCTGACCTACTTTGGACATGTAGCATGATCAAGAACCAGGATTCCAGATTAAGGAGACAACAGACATAATTCAAAACGCATGGTCATTTTAGCAAGATCTAAACTGGTGTATAGCCACTGACTTGGGGGTTGTCTTTACTGCAACAAAACCTATCCTATTCTGATTGATTTGTCAAGGCATGTGTAAACAACTAACAATATCCCATTTCATGAATGCCAACAGGTGAACCTCACTATAACTGTGCAAGTTTGGTAAGGTGAGGTTAGCTATATTGGTACTGAAAAGTGATTAAAATTTCTGGGATCCAGAGCTCTTGGCTTCGAAGTGAACACTCTCCTTCCAGATCTCCAGATATTGTAAGAAAATTCTTGCTGAGGAACTATATTAAGGTTGAAAGCAACTAACATTTAGCAAAGATCGAGTATTGCCCAGAAAGACAAGCCTCAGTCTTGTTTATATGACCCTATATGGCTTTGTGTAAAAATATGGCATCATGTCCCCCCCCACCCCACCCCACACCCAGAGTACCTGAGAGCCAATTCAGCTAGAAAATGTTTGATATGGCCAGCAGAATATTGTAAAGAAAAAAATAATAATTTTCATGCCTTTAGTTTAAGCAAGCACTCTCAGTTTTGCCGCTGCCTTCTAGTCCTTTCTTTTGTTATATCCAATTCTTCTCCCTTTCTTCACTTCAACTACATTACTTATGTGGTCCCCGAAGGCACTTGAGTTTGGACCTCTTCAGAGAGGCATGGTGCCTAAGAAGGAAAGAATACATAAGGCCAATGTTCAGGTGTTTGGTGTGACATACAGAAAAGCAGACATGCCTGTTACCAACTTCACTAAGATTGTCTCTCACCATTCTTCAACACCAACCACCAGCATGGCCTGTCTCTTTGCCCTCCCATAGGCGAAGCTGATGCCAAACCCCTAATCAAGGTGAGCCCAACCAGGTGTATATGAAGAATTTCTTCCATATGACGTGGGGTAAGAATAGAGGGTGTAGTCACACATTTGGGAACAGCAAGTAACATCTTACGCTCTTGCTAGCATATGCAGTATGACTTTATCTCTTCTGCTATGGTTAAATAGGAAAATAGATAAGAGGACATAGGCTCTAAATGTTACCAGAATCAAAGCAGTGAATTCTAACATCCTACTTCACCATTAAGCTCCAGTAGCAATGAGTGTTCCGAGCATCCAAATCTTGGTTTCTAATACCATTCTTCAATAAAAGGGCTCCTTGAGGAAATGAGTCATTCTAGGTCTAAGGCTGACAAAATATGAGATCAGCCTGGAGCATCTTGTAGTATCAGAAAGGGAGTGTTCAGAAAATGAAGAATGGGAGCAAGTCAAAGATACTTTGGAGCCAACTGAAAGAACTCCTAGTGGCCAAAACTGGAATAATTTAAGCAACAAAATAAATAACATAGTATTGGATTATAACTAAAGTATAAAATAAATATACATGAGTCCATACTGACCATAAATAAGTGATTGAATAAATAAACGGGAAAGAAAAGACAAATCTTTCTTTCAGAAGAGTTCCATTAAATATATATAGGTATATATTTTAATGGAAACATATATATATTTAATAGGACTCTATACCACATTCTCCTAAGAGTGGGCTGAATTTAGTGACATGCTACCAAGGGTAAAGTATGGAAGGGGGAAAATGGTAACTTGACAATGGAGAAATCTGGCAAACTACTCTGTGAAATGACCAGAAGGGCACTTTACCTCTCTAATATTCTTTCCAGAAACCCATAACCCCAGTCTAACCATGAGAAAAACAGCAGACAGACACACATGGGGAAACATTCCACAGGGTACCTGGTTAGTTTGTCTCAAGACTGCCAACATCATTAAAAACAAGGAAAGACTGAGAAACTGTCAGAGATCATAAGAAATGGGGAGACACAATAACTAAATGAAATGTAGTAGATACTGGAACAGAAAGAGGTGGGAGATGGAAAAAACTGGTAATATTTGAATAACATCTGTAGTTTAGTTAATAGTTATGTACCAGTGATGGCTTCTTACTGGTGACAAATGTGCATGGTAATGTAAGTTGTTAACAATAGGAGAGATTGGGTGAGGGGTATACGGGAACTCCCTGTTGCTTACATTTGCAACTGTTTCTTATTTTTCAACTTTTCTATAAATCTAAAATTATTTCAAAATAAAAATTCCATTTAAAAAGATTCTGCTTTATATAGTGATGAAAAAAGATCTCATTTGTACCTTCAAGGAGTTCTTAGCCTAAGGGAGATACGACTAACCATAGTGATATTGGGAACTGCTGGATAGTCACCAAAATTCCTTCCCTTCCTTAGCACACAGCTAGACCACATTTCCCAGCTTCCTTTGCTGGTAAGTGTGGTCATGTTTACTGAACCTGACCAATGAAATATGAGTGAAATATGAGCTACTTCAGGCGTAGCTTGCAAACACTTCCTGCTTATGCTTCTTCACATTCTCTCCTCATTTTGGCTGATGAGGACTGAGACAATGACATCAGCCTTGGAAGCCACTTACTGAAGACCGAAGACACCAGAGCTGTCATCAGCCCAGGTTCAAAATTAATGATGTAAGGGAAAGCTATCTCTGACCTAGAATCTCCACCTTGAGTCTTGTATGGCTAAGAAATAAGCTTCTATTGTGTCGAACCATTCAATGTTTGGTTGTTTGTAACGTTGTCTGCCATTCAAACCCATTAAGATAATGTAGAAAGGGCCTCATGGTGGTGGGAATGGAGCACCAGGTCACAGAGAAGAAGGGTCTTTAGTAGACAGGGTTGGGGGTGGCAGGCAGAGAGAAAATGGCTCAGAAAAAGCTTTCATGGAAGAGGTAGTATTTGACTTGGACCTTTGGGGACAAGTTAAGTATTCCAGGCAGAGATAATAACACAAAGACAGCCACAAGGGCAGTTTTTAAATTATTTTTGCACCACATGAGGTCTGGCTGACTTCATGAGGTCATAACACCTCCCCCCTCCTAGGAGGCCTGAGGTCACTTGCAGCCATCCCAGGGTTTACTACAGACATTTTTGCTCCATTAGATAGGCAGTTCCTCAGCCTCTAGTTCCTCTGTAGAGTAACAGGGTAATATTTGAGTTACCATCCTGAGTTATCATACTCATTGATTCAACAAATATTATTGAATGCCTATTATATGCCAGATTCTGTTATAGAAACAGCAGTTTATGTGATGGATGAGAATCCTGGTCAGGGAGTAGGGAGTAAGGGGCCAATATGGAGCATGAGAAGAAATAAGGTAATGAATAAATAAGAAAAATAATTTTGGACAAAGAAAGTGTTATGAAAATGGTGACTATATTTTATTGTCTACACTAAGACACTTTAAAAAAAAATGAAAGGAGATATGCTAGGACAACAGGTATAAATCAGGCTATACTAGGCAAACCAAGAAATATGGTCACCTTGGCTATGGAGATAATAAAATCAGACGGTGGTAGGTGAGGCCTAAGGATGTGGCACTTGAGATTAGACCAGAAGGATGAGAAAGAACTAGCCATGTGTACATCTTAAAGAAGTGTGTTCCAGGCAGGGGAACAGAAAATGCAAAGACCATGAAGCAGTAATGAATTTGGCATATCCAAGGAGCATCAAAAATATTGGTGATTTTATGGGGTACCTGGGTGGCTCAGTTGGTTAAGCAACTGCCTTCAGCTCAGGTCATGATCCTGGAGTCCTGGGATCGAGTCCCACATCGGGCTCCCTGCTCGGCAGGGAGTCTGCTTCTCCCTCTGGCCCTTCCCCCTCTCATGTGCTCTCTCTCTCTCTCTCTCATTCTTTCTCTCTCAAATAAATAAATAAAATCTTTAAAAATATTTTGGTGGTTTTAAAAAAAGATTTATTTATTTATTTGAGAGAGAGAGAGTGTGTGTGTGTGTGTGTATGTGTGTTCAAGTGGGGGGTCAGCGGGAGAGGGGAAGCAAACTCCCTACTGAGCTCAGAGCCCAATGACCCTGACTGAGATCATGACCTGAGCCAAAACCAAGAGTTGGATGCTTAACCGACTGAGCTGCCCAGATGCTTTTGTTGGTGACTTTATTTAATTGGAGTAAATAATAAGGAGAGTGGTAGACAGATCAAGTCAGAAAGATACTAGGGGTCACATCATGTATGGCCTTGTAGTCAAGGCAGGGAATTTAGATTCCATTTTAAGGGCAAAGAGAAGCTATGGAGATTTTGAAACTGAGAAATTATATGGTCCCATTTATTCTATAAAATGATCACTCTAACTTCTAACTTGCTGGAGCCCAGGAGAGAAGATGGGGACTTGGGCTAGGTTGGAAGCAGAAGTGATGGTAAGGACTGCACAGATTCAGGGCATATTTTGGAGGTGGAGCTATAAGAACTTGCCAATGGAGCTGATATACGGAAGTGAAGAAAAAGCAGGAATCAAAGTTCTAGGCTTTTAGCCTCCATAGCTGAATCAAGTAGCATTACCTGAGATGGGAGTCTTGAGGAAGAGCAAGTTTTAAGAAGAGATAGGTGGTAATCAAGAATCCTGTTTTGGCCATGAATAATTTTGTGAACATATCCCTTCCCATAGCACCAAATACCATCTCCATACTATCTCCAGAGATTTAAGTGTCCAGCCAGGATGTCCTGACTCCAATATCAACTGCCTGATTTCCACTTATTTTTCTGGTAGACATCTCACTCCTACTACCTTGCCAAAAGCAAGGCCCCTCCCTCACACTAGGGCTACTGGAACTCTCAGAAAACTGGGACATGGTGGTGTCTTCCAGGAGTGACAAGTTCATTTCCTTAGGTTTCCCTTGCCTGCTGCTGCCTTCAGGGGCCAGACTGCTTCTACCCTGGGCACCAGTGCATCACACCAGAATAACTGTCTTTCCAACTACACCAAGAAGGAATATTGTCCTTTAGCCCAAGAAACAAACCATAGACCTCCAATGCTCTGAGATCTCCTAGATTTGTCCTCAATTTTCCGCATGTGACACTATGACTCAGTATGTAAAGGTATGATCACAAAAGGATTTAAGAATTCCTCAATTTGGCATAGCTTAGAGGAGTTTTGGGTAAGGAATCTTATAACTGGAAAAAATACAGGGATGACTATGAGTTTGTGAGTTTAGGAAATGGTGGCAGGAGACATACCAAGAACAGTGAAACTATCCCATTCCCTTCATGAGGTTAGTAGTGCTGGGACACAAAGGGAAGAGGGCCCCCCCACCAAGGCCCAGGTGTAGGTGATCCAGCTTGGGGTCTCTTCCAGCCATTTCCCTTCTCACAGGGCCTAAGGAATGGCTCACACAGAGCCCATGTCTTCCCTTCTTTACCACATTCTAGATATTCAAGATCCTGTGGTTTCTTCCCCACATGTTCCTAAGCCTGTGCAGGCCTCTGCTGTGGCTCCATCTTCCAAAGGGTGGATTATGTTAGCATTTAAGCCCACCTAGGCCCTGGTGAGGCTGCCAGCAAGTAATGCTGACAGAGCTTGGGTGGGTAAGTGAGGGTGCTTCCATGCAGGAGGCTCCCTGTGTGGTGGAATAGAGCCAAAGGGTGGGAAAAGAAGGTGGGTGGTCTGTCAGCAGGGATTAGGAGCCAAGGCTAGCTGCCCCATGCCATCATGTTCTAGGGAGAAACTCAGAGGAGTCCAAGGATTCTAATGTTGAGCCTTCCTCCCCCCCAGGTCTTTATAAAGACATAATTGTGAAAGCATGAGGATAATTCTATCAATTTATGAGTCTCTTATCTCCATGTAAAACTGCCAGGTATTAAGACATAAGGTGTGTACGACTCCATAGGTATCTTACCCTCAGCCCTGAGTATATCTGAGTGGGAAAGTACATGGGTCTTTCACTGTGATGGTCTCCCTGCACCACCAGAGGTGGTGCTAATGGCTTGCTGCTCTCTCACCTCTGCTCTGCAGTATGTATAACTTAGTAAAGGGGTGGAAGCTCAATTTAATCCGCAGAAGATGGGCTAAGCACAAGCAGTCTCAGGATAGAAATCATTATCACTCTACGCCCTCTCCATGTCCTGGGGCAGGGAATGTTCTCCAAGTGGGGATGAAGGATTTCATGGCTATCTGTACAGAAAGTCTGCATGTCAAAATGTGTGTGGCTGGATTTAAACATGAAGAGAAAGACACGAAATGGTCAGAGTTGGAGTCTGTATGAGGAAAACAACCAAGACCAATGCTGAAATTTTACAAACGAACAAGCATATCTTTGTTCTGCTGCAACTCAAGTGTGCGTATGTGTGTGTTGAAAGGGGTGGGGAATGGGTGTGTCCACCAATCCATCTCCAGAAGTCAGACCTACACTCTAAGCCAGGCCGCTCAGCCTCACATGTTCAGAATAAGGCATCAGGCCTTACCCCTCTATGTGGGCACCACTCTGAGATCCAGGGAGAAACATCTGGGGTCATTGTTTGGCCTCGCCTTCACCTGCCAATATGAAACACAGAATGTGCCAGAGATCTTTGTGGCTGACACCTTTTTATATATTAATATTATCTATATTATTATAAAGAATATATAAATATAGTAGAATTTTAAATAAATATATAAATGGAAAATATATGTAAACATATCCTCATCCATTTATATATATTTTTTACAAAGGAAGCCAGGAGAAGACCTACCTAACACCCACGGAGTCCAGCCTGGAGCTCCCTCCACACACTACCACTAGGGAGAGTGGACACCTGTGCAGCAGGGTGTATTTATTCTCTAAGGTGGTTGAAAGCCCCCAGTTCATCCTCTTTTCACTTCTCCCATTCTCCTTCTACCCACTGATCCCAGAGCAAGGGGAACACGGAGAAATTCAGAAATGGCTGTCTTTTCTAACATGGTAGTTCCCACCCAGGTCTGACAACTCACCTTCCCCAACTATCACCTCATCCACTGGGGTTCTGACTCACTTGGTCTAGGTTAGGGGATAGTCTAGGCATGGGGAGTTTGAAAGGTCCCCACATGATTCCAGTGTGCAGCCAAGGTCAAGAATCTCTGCTCTAACAGCAACAACACCGCCTCACACACACACACACACACGCAAACACACGCACACACACTTTAGTTTTAGGCCAACCTATCCCAAACTGCCCTGTCCCCCAGACCTCACTCAGGGGAAGATAGCCTTGGGCATTGTTTTAGCAGCATTGGGTGAGTCTGTGCTGCTATTGTAGACAAAATAATGGTGAACTTGGATACAGTTCACCATAATATGTTCTCTCTTCCCTTGCTTGCTATTATTACCATTTTGGCACAGATAAAAATCAATATAAAAATAGCTTACTATGAGAGCTGGAACTGAAATACCTAAACCATTTCACTATTTAAAAAAACACAATGCCTGACAACAATTTGAATCAATACTAAAAATTATTTAGGAAAGATTTTAAATTGTAAAATTAGAATACTTAATAATTAATCATCTTTTCATTTACTTAGAGGTCTTCTGCCTATGAATCTGAAGGTACTCAGCTCCTTTTTTCCAGAAAGGATGAAAGGAGGCTGAAGTGCACACTGAGCTCTTTAGAATCCTCATCCTGATCATTTGCCCTCAGGCCAAAGAAGGCAAAGTCCCAGAGGGCCTTCTAGAACCTCTCAGAGGACCTCCTTCCTGATGCTGACTGTCTTACGTCTCAGACTGGCTGCTGGGCTCATGTCCCCTGCCCTCCCTCACCAGACCATACTTTTTCTATTTGGGGGAAGATGTTGAGAACTAACCCAAAAGAGAATTTGAAAAAGAAAACAAATTAGAATGTCACTGATAACAGTCTCTGCCTTTACATGGGGAACAAAGAAAGTTAATCAATCTGAAGGATTCAAACGGGGTGGCATAGTAGATGACAAGCAAGAGATCAGGAGTCATTGTGATCATAATATAAGACCATCCAAAGAGCTGTTTTTCAATTTACAATGGCATTTGCTCTTTGATTAACTCGAGGCTGAGAAACAAGTCATTTTCCACTTCACTGGTGATAAGTCAATATTTTTACTCCAAAGAATGACCACTTTCATTTTTTACTTTCGCCTAAATGAAATTCTTAATTGATTAGTATTTAACAATGTAAAACATTCAGACAGAGGTGTTAGAAGAACATCTTTCATTTAGCTCAGAACAATATATTCTCAAGAATGTGCTGGCTCAATCTGGAAGTCTTTCCTTTGGCGTGGACACTTTGCTGCCACAGTCGGAGCCTGGCATTTGCCTATTGTGGACGACCAAAGAGGATTCTCTCAGAAACTTTCTGAAGGGGAGAAGTGATGAGCAGTGCCAAACACTCTAAATATATCCTCAGAACAACTCTGGAAGCTGGAACTATTTCCATTTCACAGATTAGTATGGCCAGCCAGTGACCAAAACAGAGAGAAAAACAAAGGACCGTGAACATTTAGTACATCCCTGTCATAGGAAAAGAGATGGGAGAGGTTTTCAGTAGAGCTTTAAGAAATCTGTGTTAGTTTGAATTATACTTCTATGTAGGGTGGCTTGGCACTATCTATCAAAATGTAACTGTACATATTCTAGGACACGACAATCCCAGGATGTGGGATTGATCCTACAGATGCATGCACGCCTGCACAATGTGCCCGTGCGTTGTACTCATTTTAGCTGAGCTGGAATAACAAAAGCTTAGAAGCAAACTAAATGTTCATTGACAGTAGACTGCTTAAATCATTTTATGGTACATCTATCAATAGAATGCTATACAGTCCCTAAAAGTGAGGCCACTCTTTCTGAAGCAGAAGGATCTTCAAAGTATATTAAGTGAAAAAAAGGAGATATAGAATAGTTAATGTTGATTTGAAAAGCATACACGTATTTATTTATAACCACATGTATTCTATATTTAGAGGCTATCTCTGGGAAGATATACAAAAACCTGGTAGTAGGGGCTGCCTCTGTGAGGGGAGTTAAGTGGCTTCAAAGAAGGGTAAGAAAGACTTAACTTTCATTTTTTACCTTTTGAATTTTGTACCATATGCATGAAGTAGTTATGAAAACAATTGTTTTTAATTATCTGAAGGAAGTCTGTAATCTTCTGTTGAGGCTCAAGGAGGTAAAGCCATGAACCCAAGTTCACACAAGGTTAAAAGCAATGAAGCCGGGTGTGACCCTGGGTTGGTGTCATTCTAAATCCACTGGTTTTCCTGCCACCAGTGTGCTCTTTGTCCTGTTCTCGCCTTTTCACATAATGAGATCTTAGGGCTGACCCAGAGCCCTCATCATCTGAAAAGGCCCATGTCCCATCTTCAGCATGACTGTCTTTAACCTCACCTGGGAGAAACCTACCTGTAATAAAGTGCTAAAGAAAAGTAAGAAATTACCTTAACTTTCTTGGTCCAATATCTCGTAGGAAATTTTATTCAGCAAAGCTTCTTTTTAATGTTTTGTAGCAAACCAAGCTCCTGAATAATTTATGTGAGAAAATATTATAAATTTATGTTGTGACTTTAAGTTAGAAACTTGACTACTCATTCATTTATTTCAAGAACATTTACTGAGGGCCTATTATGTACCAGCGACTGTACAGACCCTCAGATTATAAAAATGAATAACACATGCATCAGCCCTCTGAGAGCTTGGATGGAGTCTATTGGGAGGCAGTCAGGCATACAAGAATCTGCAATATGAAGCAGAATGTGATGCCAACTAGAAGCCAGATACGGAAAGGTGTGGAACAGAGAGGTAGGAGGTACTTGCTGAGTTGTTCCTTCAGAGTCCTGGTCATTGGTCATAGGACTCAAGGGGCACCATGAATGAGCAGTGAGCCCAAGGCACCGGAAAGTTCAGGCCCCATTTCAAGGGACAGCCACTGCTTCCCTCCCTGCTACCGATGCCTCACAGGAATGAGGGCCAGGGTTGCCAGGTCTTCCTATTTTATGAAATATCTTTTGACTTTTATGTAGTGGCTTGTATTTTTAAAAAAACCACCAAGCTTCTCAAACAAAATGTGTCTGTGGGCAAATTCTGCCCACAGAGCACCAGTTTGAGAACCCTGTTCTTGTGTTTTCATGTGCCTCCGGCAGTTCTCCCATGGACAAATAGGCAGTTCAATCTCTTGCTCAAAAACAAAGGTCCTTACCTTTCTTTTCTCAGGGGGACCTTCTGGTGCAGTAGCCTGTCCTCTCAGCCTCCTGAACATTTACCAGTGACCTGCCCCTTACACCATCATGACTTTATTAGACTGTCCTTAAGGACAACTTTTTAATTCTGAATCTCCAGGGCAAATTTTCCCAAAAGGTTTCTGCAGCCCACCCTGAACACATTATCATTAAGAGCTGCACAGAGAGGGCGCCTGGGTGGCTCAGACGGTTAAGCGTCTGCCTTCGGCTCAGGTCATGATCCCAGAGTCCTGGGATCGAGTCCTGCATCGGGCTCCCTGCTCCTTGGGAGCCTGCTTCTCCCTCTGCTTCTCTCTCTCTCTCTCTGTCTCTCATGAATAAATAAATCAAATCTTAAAAAAAATATATTAAAAAAAAAAAAAAAAAGAGCTGCACAGAGAGTTACTATGCCCATAATACCAGTACTACTCTCCTGTGATTACTCCCACCACATCCTCACTATAAACTTTGATGTAGGGCTTTGCTCACAGACTGATTGCCTCAGCATTGGAGACATATGGGAGAAGGGACCAAGCTCTAGAGTGTTGGGAAATTTTCCAAAGTTACTTGAATATGGTCTGGGCTTGAAGCCAGAAAACTTGGATTTGAGTCCTAGTTCTGTCACTTATTCACTGTGTGGCCCTGGGCAAGTCATTGCCAGTTAAATATCCATTTGCTCATCTCGACAATGCAGAATCTGATGAGAATATTCCTAATAGACCTCTGGCCCTTATTGTTGAGATTCTCTTATCCTGATCTGAATGGACATAGAGAAGGTCACTCTCCGTGAGAATGCTATGGGTCGACACATGGCAGATTTAAATGACAACTGCAGGGCAGGGGGGCATCCTCCAAAGGCATCATCTTCTTTATGAGGTCACCAGAGAATGATGCACATATTTTGTCAGAGTAAGTTCTTGTCCTCAAATGCTTGAATCAGAGTGAGGCCATGCAGCATGAGGCCCAGAAACATGACTGGGTTTTTCGTTTTCTCCCCATCTGAGCCAAGTTAGCAATTCCAGGTGATGGATGCTCTGATGTGGAAGAAGAGGCCATGGGAGCACAGAGGGCAGGCTCCAACCCAGGGTTAAGAGGAGTCCTGGAAGTCTTTCTGGATGAAATTTCTTTCAAGTAGAGGACTAAAATGTGAATAGGAGTTAGTGTTAACCTTAAAAATAAAAGTCAGTTATTTTGCTAGCAAACGTGGGTTATTATTATTTGGGGCATGCAAGCCATTGACAAAACCATAGACAAGTCTAACAAACAAAGGAGATAAATTGTTATTTTTATGCTATATCATCACAACCATATTAAGCCATGAACTTCTATGACCAGTTCCTTAGTTCATTCATTTATTCATCCATCATTCATCCATGCATCCAGTCACACACCCATTGATCTATTTACTTATTCACCTGTCTCCCATCCAAGAAATAATGCTGTGGTTTCAACCTTGGCAGCTGATTAGAATTACATGAAGAAACTGTAAATATCCCAGTGCTTCAGCTGCATCCCAGACCAGCTAAATCAGAATCTGTTAGGGGTAGGACCTGAACACCAGTATTTTTTAAATCTCCCCCCAAAATTTCAATGTGTAGCCAAGTTCAAGAACCACCGAAATGATGTGTTAATTTACATACCCATCAGCTTAACCAAGGTCCTGCAATCAGTTGCTCCGCTTTCCCCTTATTGCTCTGCATTCTGGTCTGTCTATCCCAGGCCTATGACTTGTGGGGGACTGGATATTCAGTCTAGACCACCTGCAGTCTATAGGACATCATTGTGCAAATTAGAACAGGTACCCCTCTCTCAGAATACATTGCTTCATTCTGTTTAAAAATGTCATAATATTATATACTGATTATACTAGAGTAAAATCTGTCCATCTGCCATTTAATGAGATGTTGTAATAAATATACGAATCAATGACATTTACAATGTGAATAGAGAATCCTTATATGTGGTACCTTGTACAGTGTATAACTTATACAACCACATAGGATGATCATTGGTCAGGGCAGGTGTCTGATTCTGACTCCCTAAGTTTCTGATTGGAGCCTAGTCAAGATGATCCATAAATAAGGGGAATATATTTCCAAAGCCTAAATATGTATCCTTGGCACTGAAAAAGGCTTTTGTTTGTCTGATTAGTGGATTTATTTAAATGAAGAGTCTTGTTAAAGGCATAGAAATTAAATAACATCTACTTACTTATTCAAGTAAGAATCCAAAAGGATTCTTACTGGGAAACGAGAGACACACAGAGCACCATCCTTACTGTGCTCTTCCTCCATGGCATCTCATGCTCAGAGATGGCTGTTTGAGAAGGAACAAGTAATCCCTGCAATCTCTCTCTTTACTAACCCATGGTAGACACACTGCCATATGGGAACCTGGGCTCCCTGATGGCCAAGAAAAAGAGAGACAAAAACTGACAAGAGTGATGATGGTCTCAGACACCCACATTTGTCCCACAGAAGTTCTGGAGGAAGGAGATGCACCTTCAGATGAGGAGGAGATGTGCTGGGCTGGGAAACACCATTTGTGAATGTGAGCATCTTCTACCCACCAGTGGAGGACAGAACAAGGACTACTGGTCAGTAGATAATACAGAAAAAAATAATAGTGAAGCTAATCTTTCAAAGAACTATCATTTAAGTGGGGGTAGGGAAATGAGGCTATGGCTAAGTCCCCATCCATCACAGAATTCTGTGCCCAAATAATCTAGGGTTACAGTGAAAAGAGTCATGTTCTAGAAGAGAGGATTCCAGTCCCGGTCCTGATATTAATCAGCTATTTGATCTTAGGGGAGTCAACTCATCACCTGGCACCTCTGAGTCCGCATTTGTGGATTAAGGGGATGGACTAACTGACTTCCAAGATCTCTTCCAGATCTAGAGGCAACAAAGCATGGAGCAGAGACTCTGGAGCCCGAACGCTTAGATACACATTGTGGCTCTACTTCCTGCTAGCTGTGTGACCTTGGGCACATTACTCATCCTTTCTGTGCCAGAATAAAATAGGATAAAAATGGTACTTATTTCATAGTCTAGCTGTGAGGACTAAATGAGATCGCATATGCAAAAAGTACTTAGAGTTAGCCTGGCACACAGAACATGCTTAATAAGAACTCACATGAGAGCAGGGATCTATGTCTGTTTTGATCACTGATGCGATGTGAGTACTGATAACATTATCTTTTTTTTTCTTTTACTGATAACATTATCTGGCACATAGTAGACACTCAGTAAATATTTGTTGAAAGAATGAACGAATCACTACACACCTATTAAAAAGCCCAAAATCTGTTGAAGCCAGTGTCTACTATAGAACGGTTACTGTGTGGATGAGTTCAGACAGCCCCATATCATATAATATAATATTTAGCAAGTATCAAAATAAATATACTAAGACACACACATACACATAAACCTGTATCAGTTTTGTTCCTTATGAATTGAAAAGTGAGGGATAAATTTGTTGAAAATTATCTGGGGATTCAAAAAAAATTTTTTTTTGGATAATATATACTGACTAGCACTGGAATCCTTAATTATGAAACTCTGTAGCTATTACCGGAAAATGACATGCCTCCTACATAAAAACATTGACAAAGCAAGGTGGTTTCCAACAGATATGTGACCACTTACCTTTTATAAAGCACACTTTTACACCAGGATTACCTCATGCCCAGTCAGAAGCAAACAACAAAATTTAGAGACGGGCAAATAATTTCCATGCCCAGTCTTTAAAGGTAATTCTGTACACAAAATTCTCACTTTATAGGTATTGGCTGGAGCAATTCAGTTTGAACAGATTCAGTAAGTATTTTGAATTTTTAATTTGTAAGAGGTCTTTCCCCTCTTTTATGGTAAAGAATGAGTAAGATTTCCATATCCTTTTATGTAGAACAGAATTCTGTAGCTTAAGGTTTTAATCCTTTCGAAAATCATATTAAGCAAAATGTACCTCTCATCGGATCTGAATACAATTGAACGTAGTAATTGCACTATTGTCATTTCATGACCTTTGGGAGTGTGAAAATGCTAATTTGTGCTGCTTACCTTCAGTGCGTTTGTTGCTGGGGATTGACGGCATTAACAGAATGGACCCCCAGTTGGATTAGATGATTCATATGGTTACATTTTTAAAACTTTTGCATGTTTAAAATACATCTGACTTGTTCTGAGGAGTCTGGCTGCCTGCTGACAAAGTGAATAGTAATATATAACTGAGGTCAGTAAATCAATGTATGTAGGTGGATGGGCCAGAGAATGTGATGACATTATGTAAACACACCTCAGTATGCACACATTTTTCTAGTATAATTCTTGGATACTTACTTTGAAGAGCAAAGAATATTGTTTTGATTCTAAAATTCATGTAACTGCTTATCTGGCAGTAGGACTCTAGGGAAGTAGTTTTCTGGGTTATAACTCTAGAATCAGTTCATCTGCATTTTTTATTTGCCTGTAAGTTAACATGTTCCCAAAATTTAAAAGCCTGGATTCCAAAAAGAATGTGGAAGTGTTAAAATGTGTGTAATATGCAAACATTTTAATGCTGTTTTCTGCACTGCTGTTTTTGTTTTAAATATTTTATTTAAAAATTTTTATTAACATTATTTTGCTTGCTCAATGCTTTGTGATGAATCAATTAAAATTCCTTTCAATGTTCAATAAAAAAAAAAAAAGCCCAAAATCTGGAACATTAACAACATCAAATATGGGTGAAGATGTGGACCAACAGGAACTCTCATTCACTGCTGGTGGGAATGCAAAATGGTACAGCCACGTTGAAGACAGTTTGGTGTTTGGTGGAAGACACTTTGGTATTTACCCAAAAGAGTTGAAAACTTATGTCCACACAAAAACCTGCACATTGATGTTTATAGCAGCTTTATTCATAATTGACAAAACTTGGAAACATCCAAGAGGTCCTTCACTGGTGAATGGATAAATAGACTGTAGTACATCCAAACAATAGGGATATTATTTAGCACTAGAAAAAAAAATGAACTATCGAGCCATGAAAAGACATGGAATAGCCTTAAATGTGTATTATTAAGTGATAAAAAGCCAATCTGAAAGAAGCTACATACTGTATGATTCCAACTAAACAACATTCTGAAAAAGGCAAAACTTTGGGGATAGTTAAAAAAATCAGTGGTTGCCAGGGAGGATGGCAGAGAGCACAGAGAAATTCGAGATCAGTGAAACCATTCTGTATGATACTATAAAGGTGGGTACATATCATTATATATTTGTTTAAAGCCATAGAATGAATGTACATCAAGAGTGAACTCTAATGTAAACTATGGACTTTGGCTGATAATGATGTGTCAGTGTAGATTCACTGATTGTAACAAACGTACCACTTTGGTGGGAAATCTTGATGTGGAGAGGCTATGCATGTGTGGAGGCAAGGGGTATATGACAACCCTCTGTCCTCCCTGCTCAGTTTTGCTGTGAATCTAAAACTGCTCTAAAAATTTAATTTATTTTTTTAAAAAATAATGAAAAAAGAACATAATGTATCATATAACTGTCAGAAGGAAAAAATTATATTTTATATATACATTATATATATAATACACACATATGTTCTACTATGTATTACTGAACTTCTAATTAAGTTCTTCTAATGAAGAATTACTTGAATATGGGAAAAATGAGCTATAACAGTTGATACAGTATTGCCAAGAGTAGCTAATTTGGGGCAAGTTATCATTTTAAAAAACAATACTGAAAATGGTAAGCAATATTCACTGCAATTAATTAAGGAAAGCATGTTACCTGTTTCTTTCCTACCATCCTTAATTTAAGTTATAGGAAAAAAATAGCAGTTAGCTAAGTAAGATTTCCTCTGCAGCACTCATTTTCTGCCTACAGTAATATGTAGGCAGACAAACAAAAACAGTGCTTTTCCTTTGTGAGTGCCTAGTACTTGGTGATTATGAGAAACTCAGGGCTTCTCAGAGGCAGCGTCTTAAACAATTTACAGTAAAATAAAATTAAATTCTTTCTTTTCAAAATATGATTGGGGGAGGGACACAAAGAAATGAAAGCATCTAGAGGGTGTTCTGGGAGGGGGTCAGGAGTGTGGTGAATGTGATGCTATGTGACCTTCCAAAGCTAGGTCATAAAAAGTGATACAGCTTCCACCAGGCTTGCTATCTCTCTTAAAATACTCAGTTTGGGACCCTGAGCTACCATATAGGAAGTCTAAGGCTGCCATGCAGTGGGAAAGCACAAACCAGTCCACATGGTGTGACCCCATAGAAAAGCCTTGAGACCACCTGATGAAAAAGATACTGGCCAGGCCACAGCTGCTCCAGCACCTTACCTCCCACTCCAGTTCCAATGGGAGCTGACTGACCATTCCTGCATGACAGACCCTGAGCCAGAACCACTTAGCTGAGTTGTCCCCCAGCTCTTGACCCACAGAAACTAGGAGAAATAATCAATGTTCTCATTTTAAGCCACTGTTCTGGGATTTTTTTTTTTCTGTAGCAATATTGCAACTGAACAAACTCTTTGGCAAACAACAACCAAGTCTGATTTATTCTGGTCCACACCCTCTCAAGCCTTAAATGGCTACTTGGTTCTTGAGAATATTGGAATTTTTCTGGCAGGGATTCAAACACAACTTCCCTCAATCCACCTGGGAACTTTCCTCCTGGAGGTATACCGAAACCCCAAGCTCCTATTCCTGCAGTTAAGACCGAAGCATCATGGATGACTCCAGCCTTGGCCCCCAACTTTGCTGGCCCTTGTCAGATCACAAGGAAACTCTCACTGTTCAGCAGGGACCATGTTTTCTCTCTTTGCTTCCAATAAATGTTAGGCACCTCAAAAATCCTTTCCCATTGGCTCTTTCTTGAGAGGTTTCACATTTCCTTCCTTTTCCCATCATTTCCCATCATTTTCCTCAAGTCTCAACATGACAGTAACTCCAGTGTCTTCTTTTGTCATTAATGTTTGACTGATTATGAAAGTGAACATCTATAAATCCTACATCCACACTGACAAGCATAATGAAGAGCTGATTCCAGGAGGATAAGGTACATTTATAATGATGAGGGAGGAACTCTATCATAATAGCAATTCAGGGTGTTTATTTACACATTTTAAAAGAATAACTATACTTCCGGTAATCCTTTCTAATAACGTGTCCAAGGAGCTGTTTACACAAATCTCCTCCCTTGATAAATTCAAGACCTGGCTGCTCTTCTGGGATGGAGACATCAAAGAGAGAACAAGTACACATCAGACATAACATGTCTCAGGTGCCTGAAAAGGAGTTCTTCAAAGTTGACGGCAGAGAGTAAGGAAGTGTAATTCCAAGGTGACCACAGGGGACCATAGGTCTGACTTCTCAGGATCAGCTCACGTGCAGTAGAGCGAGCCCAGAATATGGAGACAGAAACCAGCATTTATATTCCACCTCTGTGGCTTACTAGATACATGACCAGAAAAATAAGGTTTCTAAGGCCTAATTTCTTCATCTGTAAAATAAGATATTAATAAATCTACCTTAAAAAGTATGTAAAAAAGAGTTGAAAAAGGCATGCCAACAAAAACTTGTGAACAAATCTTTGTAACTATATACAGTAGCCAAAAGGTGGAAATAACCTGAAAGTTTATCAACCACTGAATGGACAAAATATAGTATTTCCATACAATGGAGTATTATTCAGCCATAAAAAGGAATGAAGCACTGATGCAGGCTATCATTTGGATGAACAATGAAATCATGTTAAGCAAAAGACATCAAACACAAAAGGCCACATACTGTATGATTCCATTTATACAAAGTGACCCAGATAGGGAATCCAGGGACCAAAAGCAGATCAGTGGTTCCCAGAGCCTGGGAGTAGGGAGGAATGAGGAGTGACTTCTTTTTTTTTTTTTAAAGATTTATTTATTTATTTATTTATTTATTTATTTAAGAGAGAGAATGAGAGAGAGAGCACATGAGAGGGGGGAGGGTCAGAGGGAGAAGCAGGTTCCCTGCCGAGCAGGGAGCCCGATGCGGGACTCGATCCCAGGACTCCGGGATCATGACCTGAGCTGAAGGCAGTCGCTTAACCAACTGAGCCACCCAGGCGCCCCTAGAAGATAGTTTTTTTTTTTTTTTTTTTTAAGATTTTATTTATTTATTTGAGAGAGAGAATGAGAGACAGAGAGCACGAGAGGGGGGAGGGTCAGAGGGAGAAGCAGGCTCCCTGCCGAGCAGGGAGCCCGATGCGGGACTCGATCCCGGGACTCCGGGACCATGACCTGAGCCGAAGGCAGTCGCCCAACCGACTGAGCCACCCAGGCGCCCAAGGAGTGACTTCTTAATGAGTGCTGGGTTTCCCTTTGGAATGTTGAAAATGTTCTGGAACTAGATAGTGGCAATGGTTGCACAATATTGAATGTTTTAAATGCCACTGAATTATACACTATAAAACGGTGAATTTTATGTTATGTGTATTTTAACACAACAACAAAGTAAAGTATGTAAAGCACACATGCCCCCCACCCACGTCATTAGACTGAAAGTAAACCAGCTGCAGCCTGGAACAGGTTGTCCCAACTACTCCATCACAAACCGAGATTCCCATTAAAAAGTCAGTATAAGAGAAAGGACGATAGAGATTCTGAATTATTTGCTTTGGGTGGGATTGGGGCACATGTATTTTGCAAAATCTCCCTGGTGATTCTTCATGTATGCTCCTAGTTAGGAACTTCTTTACTTTCTACAAATAGGCTCTGGCCCAAAACTTTGCTTCACACTGAGAGTCCTGTTTATCACCTGAGTTCATCCACAGTGAAGTTCTCTGCACCAAAGACATGTAACTCACAAGACATTCTATTCAGGGACACTTTTAGAAAGACAGATAAACCCCCTTGGTGGCCCAATTAAATGGAGCTACCTATTTTGAGTGGACTGAATTGCAATCAAAACTCGATCCTTGGCTTTTATCACTGTGAGAAACCGCCATTAAAAAAAAAAAACCTTCTAATTATTTTGCAAAATTGCTGTTGGGTGCTTTGTATAGTGAATTAAAGAGTTTCCCCCCAAAATGGTATGTTCAAGTCCTATCCCTGGTACCTGTGAATGTGACCTTACTTGGAAATAGGGCCTTTGCGGATGTAATTAAGTTAAGGGTTTCGAGATGAGATCATCCTGGATGAGTAGTGTCCTTACAAGAGAAAGGAGAGGGAGTCTGGAAGCACAGGGAGAAGGCCGTGGAAGACAGAAGCAGAGATTGGAGTGGTGCATCCGAGGAACGCCAAGGATTGGCAGCAGCCACCAGTTGCTAGAAGAGAGGATTCTCCTGCAGACCCTCCAGAAGGCGCCAACCCTGTCAACACCCTGATTTTGGACTTCGAGTCTCCAGAACTGTGAGAAAATAAATTTCTGTTGTTTTAAGCCACAAATTTGCAATGAATTTGTTACAGCAGTCCCAGAAAACTAAGACACTTGGTATCTTATGTCACACTTTATGTCAGGGATTAAACAACAAATTTCCTTCTCGAATTCAGTCCAAGGAAGCAGTGTGTCTCTCCAGATGAATATATATGCTCACCCTCACCCAGCAAGGAGATAGAGAGTTGCGTCCTGCCATGTTTTGCATTTCTCTCTTCAGAGAGCTCAGATGGAGGTTAGGGCTCAAGCTGCGTGGTTACCCAGCCTGACTCTTGTAAACACGTCCTTGCTTTTCAATATCTGTTTTCTCTTTCATTTTCAATCTCATTGTGAATTTGCTTACTCTGTATAGGTGTAGTTTTATTATAAATCTCCTAAAATCCCTTTTGAAAAGAAATGACTGTAAGATAAGTAATAGCAGTGCGGCTAAGAGAGTGGGCTCAAGAACCAAACTTCCTAGGTTTGAATCCTAGCTCCATAACTTAGGAGCCATGTGACTGTGTAGGCACTCCATACCTCACTTCCTCGGTGTGAAGAGGGAATAACATTAGTATGTGCCCTAGAGGGCTGCTATAGGATTAAATGAGTTAACACATATATGAGAAGTACTTAGGACAACACTTGACAAGACGAAAAGTATTCATTCAGTAAATGTTAGCTATTATAATACTCTTATTTGTCCATATTATTGCCTTAGTTAAAATGCTCTATTGATGCTTCATTTCCAGCAGGATGGAGTTCAAGCAGCCGATCACAGCACACAAGACTTTCCATGACCAGCTTCCTAGGGTTGCAGCTTATCTCCTGCCGAGGGGGTCCTGCTGGACCCTCCAGCAACACTGACCACATCCACACACTTGGCTGTCTGCTTTGCTAGGGATGCCTTGACTAATACCTACTATCCTTCCAGACTCAGTCTGGGTCACCTTCTCCAGGAGCCCAGCCCTGGCTTCCCCACCTGTGGTAGGTGGTCCTCACCCCAACCCCCTCAGCAGGCCTGCCTCCATCTCCAGCCCACCACAACCTGTTAGAGGGACTTGCGCTTTGTCTCTCTCGTCTGGGATGTGTCTGAGTCTCCTGATTTCTGTTATCTCTGTGGGGGGACGATGAAAGCTCTGAAGCCCTGTGAAAGATTGAACTGTCAGGCTGTGGTGAAGGAGGGACTTGTGTGAAGTCTGTATACTGATCAACCAGGATGTCCCCAGAAGGGCTGGTAGCACCTGGCAAGCCAAAGCTCTCCACGTCCCACAAACCACAGAACTGCTAATGCTTGGGATAAAAGTTGGCTGTTCCACTAAGGCCTTTGATCCCCAGGGTTGCTGTTACTCAGTTAGCTAAATGTCATTCTGCATTTAGCACCACTAAGCCCTGCTTTTGAGTAAGTTAAAGAATAACAACCTTTGAGAGATATAGAGTTTCCAGATGGCTTTGTTTAATCAAGTTTGGAATTGTGATATTAAATCCGCTGAGAGGTTTTCCCTCATGCCCTTTATTTTTTCCAGCTTATTGAGGTATCGTTGACAAATAAAATTGTAAGATATTTAAAGTGTATGTTGTGGAGATTTATTTTTTTTTAAAGATTTTGTTTATTTATTTGACCGAGAGAGAGATAGTGAGAGCAGGAACATGAGCAGGGGGAGAGAAAAAGAGAGAAGCAGGCTTCCTGCGGAGCATGGAGCCCGATGCGGGGCTCGATCCCAGGACCCTGGGCTCATGACCTGAGCTGAAGGCAGACGCTTAATGACTGAGCCACCCAGATGCCCCTGTTGTGGAGATTTAATGTACATATACATGGTGAAAAGATTCCCACCACTTGGTTAATTAACATATCAGCACTTTATTTATTTATTTATTTATTTATTTATTATGAGAACATTTATGTTCTACTCTCTTAACAAATTTCAGTTATATAATACAGCATTATCAACTATAGTCACCCTGCTTTTTATTGGATCCTCAGAACTTATTCATCTGATAGTTGAAAGTTTGTACCTTTTAAAGAACCTCTCCCTAACTTCCTACTCCCCAGCCCCTGGCAACCATTTTTCTACTCCCTGTTTCTATGAGTTTGATTTTTTTTTTTTTTTAGATTCCACATATAAGTGATCCTATACAGTATTTGTCTTTCTTTGTCTGACTTTACTCAGTTAGCATAATGCCCTCAAGATCCATCTGCATTGTTGCACATGGCAGGATTTCCTTCTTTTTCATGGCTGAATAATATTCCTCATGTTCTTTTTGAAGACCTCAGATCTGGGGCTTGATGTGATACGTGTGTATGGGTATGTGTGTGTGAGAGAAATACAGAGTGACAGAGAGGGAAAATTGGCAAAACATTCTCCTGTGGTATCACGGAAACATCCCCATTTAAGAATCCAAAGATATCAAACTTCAGGGAAAAAACCTATACATGGACCTATGTTTAGCTGGCCCTGCATCCCTTCCCTACACACAGCCCAGCTCTCTGGCTTCTTCCCACAAAGTCCAAGGCCTTCTCTCTCGGGTCTCCTTATTCCTACCAAGAGCAGGATACTCCAGACCTGGAGTGCACCTGCTGGGACAGGAGTCTCAACCTGCATGGGGAAAGATATAGAGCATCCAGGCTACAGTTTTCCAAACAACAAGGGACTTCCTGCATTCCCTCCCAAGGCTGCACCATTTTTTAAAAAGATTTATTTATTTATTTATTTGAGAGAGAGAGTGCGTGTAGGCACATGAGCACAAGTTGGGGGCGGGGGCAGAAGGAGATAATCTCAAGCAGAGTGCCCGTTGACTGGGGAACCTGAAGTGGGGCTCAATCCCACAACTCATGAGACCATGACCTGAGCCAAAACCAAGAGTCAGACACTCAACCAACTGAGCCACCAAGGTGCCCAAGGCTGCACCTTTTAACACCTTCCTCCATTCAAGGAAGCCCTTGGTGATCACTATGCCCAGCATTCAGATGCAGAAAATGAAGTGTTGGTGAGTGAGTGGAAAGGGAGCACAAGATGATTTCTCTCAAGATAGCCTGTAGCCATCAGCCAGGATGGAAACAAAATGGACAGAATAGATCCTGGAGTTAAGCAGACCTGTATTAGGTCTGGGGTAAGAAAAGGAAGGAAAATGGGAACCTGCTACTTCCAGGCTTGATTTTAAAGGCCTGTGGATGGGATGAGAGCTCATGCCTGCTCTCCTCCCTGCACTGAAGGCTGACACAGTGCACATTTTCTTGTACACAGAAATCCTGGCATATAGGTATCAGCCTATACCCTATGTCCACTTCCAACCCTCAGCCTTTCAATTGCCACCTGCTGAGAGGGAAGGGGTGGAAAGCTTAGTACTCCTTTGAGATCCTCTGGCATAGTCTCATCATTCAGCAGGTAGGAAAAGGGGACTCAATGGTGCTTACACCAAGATTAGGCTTATCTTGAACCTGAGTTGCAAGTGAATGCATTTCTGGCTTTTTAAAGCAGGACTCAGATCATTTACAGAGAGGCCACAGATAAGTCAAGTGCAACCCAGGAGGCAAGGTATGAAGTCAAATTCAGTTCAAGTGCAGGATAGAAGGTGCCAAGTGGAGCAACCATCGGCCTGAATTGTGTTCTAGAGCTACGGTGAGACATTACCAGCAGCAAATAGGTGACAGTCAGTCAATCAACGGACAATTATTGAGCACCTAGTAAGTGTCCTGCACACTTCTAGGTACTGAGGACAGAGAAGGAGCCTCTATTCCCTGAAAATGCTGGTGGGTCAACCCAAGTTAAAAGGTGCACTGTGGTGAGGTGAGGAGCTTGGGCTCAGACTGAGTTTGACCCCTTTCTGCCACTTACATCTGTGACCTTGGGCAAGCCATGCAGTCTCTGTGCCTCACTTTCCTCATCTGCAAAGTGGAGGTAATAAAAGTAATAGCCTCAGAGAGCCCCTGTGAAGGTGAAATCAGTTAAGTAAGGCACCAAGCATGGTGAGAATTTAGTTATCATCCTCCTGGATGCTAATCTTATTAAAGCGCTGGGAATAGGCAATGCTTGCACTGCAGAACATTTTAGAGGCCACCCATGGGGTCTGACAGCTTGTGTCCCTTCTGCGGTGACAAATTGCTGCCTGGCTTCAAACAAGTCACTCATTGTTCTCAGCCTCCATTCCATTCCCCAGTTCGGGGATGGCAGAGGAGGGGTGATGCCAGCTTGCTCAAGAGGCATTGGCAGGTGATATGAAGTCATCTCCAGCAGAGTCATGGCAGGCGGCTCTGTGTTTGCCATGCAAAGAGATGGCAAGGCAGCCTGATCACAGAAGGCCACTCAAGGCTTCATCTGGGTGGGAGCTTGGGGTTCCCAGAGGTTGTGTGTGCTCTCATGAGTTGCCCAGAGGGTAGCATCTGGAATGTTATGGCATGATTTATTGAAAGCCATACTCAAGTTAAATCAAGAATGAAAAGATTAATTACTGAACTCACAGTTTTAAAAATATATAATTGGCTTATTTTGATGAAGTTAGGATAGAAGCAAGCAAGGAGATGATTGAGTGTCCTGCAAGTAAAATTCAGGAAGTCTTTCACTACTCTGGTTTGCCATCTCCAGGACACAGTCTGAAATAATAGGAGTATCCAGCAACCAAAAAAAAAAAAAAAAAAAGCCCTTGGCTGTGTTTAGAACACCTGTACTCTCCCAATACGGTAAACACAAATCAGGTGTGGATATGGAGCACTTGAAATGTGGCTAATCTATGTGCTGTATGAGTACACCCTGGACTTCTCAGACTTACCATGGAAAAAAAGTGTAAATATATCATTAATTTTTTATTGGTTACAAATTGAAATACTAATATTTTGGATATATTGGACTAAATAAAATACATTATCAAAATTAGTTCTGTTTCCTTTTGCTTTTTAAAATATGATTACTAGAAAATCTACTGCTGCTTCTGTGGCTTGCCTGATATTTTTATTAGATGGTGATGTTTAGATAAGGGATGGTGTCAGGGGTTCTGCTTTTTCCAGCAATGCTGGTGGATCCATAATTGATTCTTCTTGTTCAAATAGCAAGAAGACTTTGATATAGAGAAAACACTGGATAAAGAGACTACAGATCCAAATTATCATTTTACATCAGTCATCAATTTGCTGCATGGCCTTGATAATGATAATAATAGTAGCAAACCCTTCTACAATAGTTTTTATAGTTCAGGCAACATTCTAAGTACTTGACACGTGTCAGTTTCTCACAACAATTCTATAAGATGGGAACTATTATTTGCTCTGATTTCTACATAAGGACACTATGGTGTGATGAGGTTAAGAAACAAGCCCATATCTACAATAGCAATAGCCAAGATATGGAAGCAACCCAAGTGTCCATCAATAGATGAATGGGTAAAGAAGATGTCACACACACACACACACACACACACACACACACACACACACTGGACTTTTACTCAGCCATAAAGAAGAATGAGGTCTTGCCATTTCTGACAACGTGGGTGGACCTAGAGGGTATTATGTTAAATGAAATAAGCCAGACAGAGAAAGAGAAATACTATATGATTTCCTTTATATGTGAATCTAAAAAACAAAACAAATAAATAAACAATAAAAACAATAAAGATAGAAACAGATTTATAAATACAGAGAACAAACTAGTGGTTGCCAAAGAGAAGAGGGGTGAAGGAATGAGCAGAATGGGTGAAGGGGTGAAGATTAAGATCTATGAACTTCCAATTAAAAATTAAATAAGTCACAGGGATGAAAAATAAAACATACGGAATGTAGTCAATAATATTGTAATACACTTATCATGATGAATATTTCATAATTATTCAATCATTATGTTGTTCACCTGAAACTAATTTAATATTACATGTCAACTATAATAGAGAATTTTTTTTTAGAGAGAGAAAGTGCGTGCACACACACAAGTGCAAGCGTGAGCAGGGATGGGCAGAGGAAGAGGGAGAGAGAGACTCTTAAGCAGGCTCCATGCCCAGCACAGAGCCTGACATGGGGCTCAACCTCACTATACTGAAACCATAACCTGAGTTGAAGTCAAGAGTTGGTCACTTAACCGACTTAGCCACCTAGGCTCCCCAAGAAAAATATTTTTTAGTAAAAAAGAAACAAGTCCAGAGATCACAGATGAGAAGTGTGGAGCTGGGATTCAAACCTAGGCAGGCTGTTTCCAGAGTCAGTGCTGTGAACCACCTCATTGCCTCTCAACTTGTGCAGACTAGCTTGGGTTCAGTTTTGTTATCTACAAAATAGAGCTAATAACTCTGTTCTGTCTACCTTCCAGGACTGTGATGAGGACCAGAAGAAGACATGGCTGACCATAGACTGATGGTACACATGTCAGATGGCAGAAGCTTTGGAAAGGCAATTACACTGAAAGAGCTCCCCATCCGTAAAGCTATTAAAATCCAGAGCCCATTCTTTCATACAGTGTCTTCCCAAATGCCCCCAAATGGAATTAATGTTTTCCTCTTCTTGTGATTCACAGCATTCTGTGATACATCACAGTCCTTACAAATCTTGTCTTTCATTGCATGTATGCATCTATTTCCTTCCTCACACTTCAGGCATCTTAAAGGCAGACTGTCTTGAAGATCAGTGCTTCTCAACTGAAGGTGATTTTTCCTCCAGGGACATCTGGCAACATCTGGAAACATCTTTGGTTGTCACAACTTGGCAGGGTGGGGGTGTTACTGACTTCTAGTGGGTAAAGGTCAAGGATGATGTTAAACATCCTACAATGCACAGGACAGCCCACGTGACAAAGGATTATCTAGTCAAAATGTCAGTAGGGTCCATTGTGCCTCAGACATGCTTGAAACAATAGGTGCTCAATAAGTGATGAAATATTGATTGAGTAAATGAATAAGAAATATTATAATTACCTATCTGCCTTGGATATAATTTTCTTTTAGTTACATTCAACAAACACATATTAAATACCCACGAGACATGCCAAGCACATACTATAGCTGGAAAACAAGGGGATGCAAACATCTGAAAGACAGAGGCCCCTGCCCTCAGGGTCTGGCCATCTCCTACGCAAGTCAGAGTCACAACAAGGAGCCTGTCAAAAATGTGGCAAAATGATGAGTGCCATAGTCTTCACCGGCTCCAGGCAGAAGCGCCACTCAGGAGCTTTGTAAAAGGACAGATGGCCTGACCAGTCTGGATGGAACTAATAATTTTTTTCTCAATTTTTTATTTTGAAAAATTTCAAACACCAAAAAGGTAGGATAACAGTACAAGAAAGGCTTAATTATACACATTTTGATAGACAGAGATAGATGATGATGATAGAAGATAGATAGATAATAGAGAAATATAAACACACACACACACACACACCATTTCTGAACCATTGGGAAATAAGATGCAGACATTATGACCTCAGCTAAAAGTATCAGCATGCATTGGACAGACCTAGTAATTTAATAGGTCTGGAGTGGAGCCCTGGCCTTGGACATACAGCCCAAGTTTTTCCAAAGTTCTCAGAGAAGCCATGAAATAGAGGGGTTATGGGGACCAGGCCACTCTTAGGAAAGAGGAAAGGTTTCTAGAGGAGGCAAACTGAGTTTTGAAACTAAGAGTCATCCAAGTAAATAAGACAGAGAGGGAAGTTCTAAGCAAAGGAAATAATGTGAACACAACTTCAGAGGCTAGACATACCATGGCATGTTTTAATATTCCTAGAACACAAACACACGAGGTGAGGCTGAAAGGAGGGAGAGACCAGTCACTAAGGCTCATATGCCACTACGAGGTGCCATGAGGAGCCACTGAGCATTTGGGGCAGAGGAGGGATATGGTCAGATCTGGCTGCCAGCTGAACAGGTTGAGGGAGGCAATGATGGAGGAGGGGACAGCAGCTGAGCTACTGCATTAGTCCTAGAGAGAGACATGAGAGTCTGAGCAAGGGCAGTGGTGGATCTGCAGAGGGAGGAGAGAAGGATTCCAGGGGGATTTGTTTAGGAGGGAATCAGAACCACTTGGTTCCTGATTCCCTTCTCCCCACTCTGGGATGGAGTATTCCCATCTGCAAGCTTACTTCTCTAAGTCTTTAGAGCTCATCATGAACCAAGACAGGGTGATACAGGGAGCTTCTGCTCAAAATCAGATCACTCTTGGTACGGTCCTAATTCTGACAGATGCACTCTTCCCTGTCCCCATGAGAGGCCTCAGTCTTAGAATCTGTGTTCTTGCCTTGTTCCTGCCCTCATGCCTACATCTGTGTCTCATCAACCTGCCCAGGCCTTCCGAGATGGGAGTCCTCACAGTCCTCCTCCCTTTATCAAAGATCCCCAAAGCTTTTGCCTGGATCTCTGAGTCCACCTGCTCCCCAATTAACCACTGCACTTTCAATGCACTGCTGGGCCCCTCACACATGTCAGCTGTGCTATTGTTGCTACGCCTTTCAGATACCTTGCTATACCCACCATGATGGACATTCCACTGCCCCTTCCATTCACCACCCTATCTAGTGTCTGGGTCTGCTTCCAGGACACTTTTCTTCTCAGTTACCACAGTCCTGGTATATTTACCCATTTCTATTTTCCATTTCCTCATCTGCACATGACAAAGAGGCTTGCTTGAGTGATCCTAGGACATCTTGGGGGACAAATGTCTTGTCAGTATCTTGTCTGATTCTCAAATCTGATTGATGATAACAACATCAGAGCACATGCAGAAAGCCCATACCTTGGCTGTGGCTATCTTCAGACTTAGCCTAGCAGCCACATAATTTCAATATTCAGTGAAGGCAAAGCCATCAGACAGGCTTGTTTTTAGTCAATATACCAACAAAATATGCATTGCTTGGTTGATTGCACTGTTGAATAATCTTATGCTAAGTATCTCTTTAATATCCTCCTACCGGCCCCCTAGTATTCTGGTGATACTTCACTCTGTTCATCTTAAGTATATTTATCCCTTTCATTTCCCTCAATCTAGTAAGTCAAGGCAAAATGCCTCCATGTCCCCTCTGATTTCAAGAGAGTCTACCAAAGCAGCTACCTTTAAAGAGGCCAAAAGAGAAGAGAGACTTGAGGACAAATGACATCAGTCCTGGCCCTTGGACTTGTCTCTTCAAGTTCTGCTCTGCTGGCTGTGCACAGAATGAATTTTGGCTCCCAGGTGGTGGTGGTGGCCTAGGCTCAGGGACCCTGTTTCTGTGGGCAGATCACCAGAGTCTTTCTTGCCAAATTCCTCCCAGGTAGGAGGTACTGAATGCCAGGAGCTCCCAAGGTGGAAAGGACCTGCAGGTCACTGAGGTCAACCCTCCTATTTTACACATAAAAAAAAATGAAGCCCAGAAATAGCAAGTGCCTCCCCCGAGTTCACACATCTAATTAGTATGTGTTTGTCCGCTGTCTCTACTTGTTGTCTGACCCTGAAATTCCACTTCATGTACTGCCAACCACAACTGTGCTCACACACAGGTACGGTGGTGTAAAACAAGGTTATTCACTGCAGCCTGCAACACAGAAAAGATGGGGAACAGCCTCCGCGTCCACCATAGAGAACTAACTGTCCAGTGAAATACTAAGCACCCGAAAGAAAGGAGGCAGTTGTCTATGTGTTCATGTGGAAAGGCGTTTGAAATATGTCAGAGGAAGACACGAGGTGCTGAACTGTATGTATGTTGTGTTACTACTTGTATGAAAATGGAGGAAGAGTATTAATCTAGATGCACAAGTGCTTGTCTGTCTGGGAGATAACACCATGACCTTGTTTGCCTATAAAGAGGGAAACTGCATGGCTGGGGATGGGAGACACTGTAAAAATTTTAAAATGTTGAACTATATTATTATATATTCAAAAACTTAAATGAACATATTGGCCACATATCAGACTGGAGGCCAGTAACTTGCCCAAGGTGATACACCGGCTAAATGGCAGAGCTGCTGCTGGGACTTAGGCCTCCTTATTCTTGACCTGCACACACAAAAGTTTCCCAAAACACTTCTTAAAGTCTAGAAAGAGAAAAGTGGTCAATTCAGAAGAGGAGGGGGGAAAAGTTTAATGAGGGGAGGGGTTCTAATGGGATGAAGTGGAGGGAGAAGACAAAGGAGGCAGGCTGGAAGGAGAGCAGAGGTGGAGGATGGGGTGGTGGGAGTCCCGTGAGAGCTGAGAGTGGACTTGGAGCCAGCACCCCTCCTAGACTGGAGACGACTGGGGTTCAACAGCTGCTGTAGCCAAGGCTCAGTGGCAACAGCAAGGGTGTTAGAAAGGGACAGGCTGGGGGGGGCTGCTGCCATGACCTCTGTAGAAGGGTCATCAAACACACCAGACCACGCCCAGGCCAAAAAACCATCTCCACACACCACCTATGCTCCTTGAGCAGACTCACCTCAACTCCAACCCCACAGCATAAACCCTTCCAGGATGACCGCACCTCACCATGCTCTGTGAGCTCCCCCAGCACCACAGCCTCACCCAAGATGGCTGTGCACCAATCTCTCCAGCCTCTGGTCAGAACAGCACCCTCCATGTGGCACTTGTTTCTCCACTGGAGGCCTGACAGAACCTGCTGGAGGTGCTGACGGGGGCCAACCTGGGGCTGCAGCCAACTTGGCCCTGAGCAGGGGTTACAGCTGGCTCCACGATTCACTCTTACATTTTCTAAATGTGCCCCTTCCAGGAAGAGGACGGCTCTGTCAGAGCCCCATTTTAAATACTCTACCTCCTCAGATCTGCCCTTCCCAGGGACAGGGGAGAAGAGGTGTGGGTGAGTCAGACCCTGTGCCGTTTTCACTGTCCCATAATGGGGAATAAAGCTGTGGTTCAGGAAAATCTAAAGTCTTCACTCCACCCCACAACCTTTGGGGTCATGGCTCCTTTATTCAGTCTTTCTTTTTTTCACATGTAAAGCACAAAAGCAACTTTCTGATACTGTTTAGATAAGCTGATGCAAACACAACAAGAAACTTAGAGAAGACCTCTGCAGCCCCCATGGCCCAGTTCCCATCTTGTGTTCAGTTGAACCTAGGGGTTTGCAGGGGAACCCTGGTGGTGGGCTGTGTGGCTGCCTTGAAGTCTCACTGCAGCCTGGCTCCTCCAGGCCTGGGTGCTCCACCTCCAGCCAAAACTGCATCACAGGTGCTGAGGCATTGCTCTTGTTGTTGGCCACAAGGTCCCTCACCCTGGAGGGGAGACAAATCCTAGAGGTTTCAAATGGCTCGCCTTAGTCAATATATTGTTAGGTAGGTGGGGGAAAGGCATCAAAAATGGTGCCCATCTGACATAGGAAATCCCTATGTTCAGAGAGACAACACAGTGAAACTTGAATGAACAAGTCCTTGGGAGCAAAGAGCCTTTTACTACATCAGCTGAGCACAAAATGGAGTGCGGTCTTCCAGACCCTTCCACTCCAAGTTGGCATGCAGCTGCTGAAAAGGGGTATGGGCGTGGTCTCAGCACAGGTGTGGGCCTCTAGAAGGTGGACCAGTTATGTCTGAGATGGGGAGCTCACACAACCATCCCCAGTAGTGTCTCACAGGTCTTGGGAAGGTGCATTCCCTCAGTCACAGCAGGGTGGGAAGGAGACAAGGGGACCCATCACAAGGCTATGGGCAGGGAATGCATTTCCGGGTCTCATCACTGTACCTTTTCTATCTTCTGATTGGCAACACTTTTTCCTAATAGAGATGGTCACTGGACTTTCCGAAAATTTTATTCATGAATAAATGTGGAAAGGAGCAGGAAGCATTGGCTGGTAGTTGGATGCAGAGTAATTGTGAAATAGAGAAAATGACACCTAGCAATTTGCAAGCATGGCAGAGGATGGTCTTACAGGTACTACTAACCCCATCCCCCACATCTCCACCTTCTGCTTTTTACCCCATCCTATAACAAAGGCCATTCTTGCTCCCTCGTTTTTCGAGCCTCGATTGAGCCCTAAATTGTCAGTACCTGGTCCAATACTGGTCCTGGGAGAGTGGACTGGCATTGTTGGATTCTTCATACTATAGTTCAAGCCCAAAGGCCAGACTAGTTCTAGGAAAACTCTCTAAGGGTGGGCTTCTCCGCCTTCATCAACCACCCATGTGCTCCAAGCTCAGCCACTTCCCCCAGGAAAATCTTCAAAATCCTCTGCAGTTCAGACCCACTGCTTGGATGTAGCCCACCGTATATCTGGCTCGGGCCATCATGGCCCTCCAAGTGGCACTTATTTTCCATAGATTGTGGTGTCCAGATGACAGCCAGGCATTTCCACACCACACTCAATGAAGCTGAAGTCTTTTTTATGAAAACATAAAGCAACTAGATTCACCAAACTAAGATCAGATGACAGACTGACCCCTCTCTATGCCAGCTTGCTGATAGTCATCTTTTCTGAAGCCAAGCCAAGACTTAAGCTCTTTAGGAGGAGTAGGCCCAAATCTAATTTAGCAGGGAGATAAGATGCCAGCTCATCAACACTGCATCTCCAAGTCCCTTATTTCCCTCTGCAGACATCTGTTGCTTTTGGCTTCCACATCATAATGGCATCTGTCAATAATAGCAGTGAAGTTACGCCTGGGACTCCAACATTGGACAGACTTGTGTTTATTCATTTCGTTTCCCTTCATTAGGAATGGGTTTGATTATAATTAGAGTACTCCATGGAGTGCTTTTGGGTTTCAGAATCTTTATATATCTGCAGTAAAAATATTTCCTTTTCATACCAAGATACTTGATAAATCAGCGTTTAGTGAACGTTGTACATTCAACCTCATAAATAAATAAATACAATGTGCACATAGATGGCTCGCCAAGTTCTGAACACCTTCTCAGAGTGGGAACCTGGGGCTGGTGGATGGAGGGTAAGTCATGCCCTGGCCTCTTCCCTTACTGCTGTTGGCTTGAGTGGTTATGGTTTAGTAAAGCACCTCTGACCTTGGACTCATGATCTCCCAGATCAGCAGGAAAGCATTGCCAGCCTTCAGTTGAGGAGCTTTTCCCTGATGTGCACAGTTAATCAATAGGCCAGGCAAATTACATGGTAATTAATTTCTGGTAGCAAGAATGTGTCCATCGAAACTGCTGCTTTAGCTGCATATGCTATGTGGTGACCACTTTGGTCTCCAGGGAACCCCTGGATCTTTCTCCAAAGTTTGAGGGTGTTGGACTTGTATAAAGAAGGCAGGGTTCAGAGCCTTTGGGAATCCCAACCTTTTTATTCAGTCCCACAGGTGACCTTGCCCCAGAACAGAGGGGCAGTCTGGGACCATATACTTTGGAGCCCCTTCAAGCCTGTGCACCTCCTACCCTATCTAACGAGTCCTCTCCCAACCCACCTGCAGTCAAACTACATGCGGTTGCAAGATCAGTCTTCCTGAAGAACAGCTCAAATCATGTCACACGCCTGCCAAAAACCCATGATGGCTTCCTGTCTGAACTTCAAAATGATGTCTAAACTCCTTTGTGATGAACTTACTTGAAATTCTATGTGGTAAGAGAAATTTCCCATTTTCTGATGGTTGTAAAGCTGAAATTCACCCCTCAGATAGTGGTTGGGAGGTTTCCCATTCCTGGCAGACCACTCTCCCAGCATGTGTCCCACTACAGGCTGCTTTTTAAGGCAGGACTTGGCACCTTTAAGCCAGGATTGCTTCTTGTCTGTCAATTATCGCAGGCTGCTAGGACAGTCATTATTGTCAATTATGAAAATTTCATCTGACATGGGTGTGAGAAAGGAAACTGATTGATGGTACCTATTCCTAGAGTTTGCCATTCATAGTTATAGCCAAGAGAAACAAATGTGTGAGTGTGTGTTATACATGATCACAGACTGTACAGAGCCTTCTACATGTCTTCATCGCTAACAGTCTGTTAACCAGGGAACCCAAAAAAAAGACATTAATTGCCCTCAATTGCAAAAAGGCCTATGGACTCATGGCTAGAAACTAGAACCAGAAGTTCTCTACAGGCTGGGAATACCTACTGGGAGGGGGCTGCAGGCAGGAGAGTTTAAAGGACCCAAGGTTAAGAAGGAGCAGAGCATCAAAGTCAGCCCCCTATCAGGAAGCTGAAGTCAGGAAAAAACAGGCACAAGAGGGAAGGTAAGTGCAAGCTGAGCAATTAAAGGAACAGAGGCAGACAGAGGGAAGTCTGAAACTGAAGCAAGCCCAGACAGAAAACTCTTCTAGCCTCCTGCTGCAGAGGCCAGGCTTGCCGGGGTGAGCGCAGCCCCAGTCCAGGCTCTGAAGTGCTGCTGTGTCTGGTCCCCACACCTGGTCTGGCCTGGGAGGGCCGCCCGGCCCCTCATCAGCAGCAACCTGTCTCCCTCCACCATGCCCAGTTCTGTACATTCAAAACCTCCCCACCTAGCTCACAGGCACCTGCTTTCTCCGTGCAGGAAGAAACCTGCATTCCTCCTAATCTCATTTCTGTAAAGATTTTAGTCTCTGCCACTGAGTTCACCTTAACCAGAGGCTCTCAACTCCAGCAATCCATTAGCATTACCCAGTGAGTTTTTATAAAATACTGATGACTTCACCCCCAAAGATTCTGATTTTATGTGGTCTTGGGTGAAACCTTGCATGGATACTTTTTAGAAAGAAGCAGTCCAGGCAACTCTGATGTGCAGCCAGGGCTAAGGATGACTGACTTCCTCAGCCAGCAGAATCTCAGCCATAGAAGACACTCTTTGCACACTTAGAACAAGCAGAGTCTATGCCACCCCCTCTCCCTGGCTGTTTGAAGGACATCAAGCACAGCCCTGCCACAGGGCCTTTGCCCTCACTCTTCCCTCTGCTTGGAATGCCCTTCCACCACAATTCCATGGCCTGCTCCCTCACTTCATTCAGGACTGCTGAAGTGTCACTTCCTCAGAATGGCCCTACCTGATACTCTTGGCTAAAAGAACAGCTCTATTACTCTCCACCCCTTTACCTTGCTTATTCATAGCATTTCTCTCTGCTGATATATATTAAATTTCTATTTATTTATGTATTTATTTAGAGAGAGAGAGAAATAGACAGGAGAGGAGCAGAGGGAGAAAGAGAATCCCAAACAGGTTCCCAGCACAGAGCCCAATGTGGGGGCTCGATCCCACAACCCTGATATCATGACCTGAGCCAAAATCAAGAGTCAGACGCTTAATGGACTGAGCCACCCAGGTGCTCCAATATACTAAATTTCTATTTAATTCTGTTTTTATTGTCTAATTCCCCCAGCAGAATGTAAGCTAACTAAGGGGCAGGAACATTTTCTCTTCCACCATGGGTATCCCCAAAGCCTATGACAGCTTCTAGAATATAATAGAGTTTCCATAGATATTTGTTGAATGAATAAGGAACTGATTTAACAGAGGAGGAATCTGGGGCTCAAAAAGAGGGAGTGACTTACAGCCATCAGGGAAGCTGCTAAATATCCCACAACACACAGGACACCCCCCCCCACAGCAAAGCCACGTCAGCAGAGCCGAGCTGAGGATGGCTGGGCTAGCGACCAGGTGGGGAGGTTGGTAGTGAGGAGGAGACATCAGAGCTGGACCTAGAAAAGTTGGCAGATACGGAGATATGCAGGAGCTGGTGAGGCAGGACATTAAATGCCTGTTTCTGTCACTTCCCAGGGTGTGACCTCTGTAAGTCACGCCCCTGTTTTGAGACTAGAGCCCATCCTCGCCTCCTATTGTGCCAACCAAAAATGTCTCCAGACATTGGCAAAAGTTTTTCCCTGGACGCCAAGATTGTCCTGGTTGAGAACCACTGCAAATCTACCCTCTCCTTCCTCAGAACTTCCACCTCACTTTGTGGGAACCCTTCTTAAAGATCTTGTTCCATTTTGGGGTCAAGAGCAGCCCTTGAACTGGTGCATCTTCTCTCCTGCTGGACTGTGTGGCTTTTTTTTTTTTTAATTTGAGAGAAAGAGAGCATAAGTGAGTGGGGAGGGGTAGAGGGAAAGGAAGAAGCCGACTCCCCGCTGAGCAGGGAGCAGGATGCGATGCGATGCTGGGCTCAATCCCAGGACCCTGAGATCAGGACCTGAGCTGACGGCAGACGCTTAACCACCTGAGCCACCCAGGTGCCCCTGGACCCCTGGACCATGGGTTTTCCATTCACCATCTCCCTGACTCCCCTGCACACACTCTCGCCTCTGCACTGTGTTGTTTCTTCACAAAAGGAACAAGGGGCATCCAGGGGAATCGGTTTCTAAAGCATCTGGCAACTTGAAGACAAACTGACCTAACTTAGGGCCAAACAGAGATAAATCCAAAATCTGGAGATTCCAGCTATCACTGGCTGCCTTGTGGGTGTGATGATTATTAAGCCATTATGCTAAACTGGTTTGTAAATAGCTAATATAGCTCTGATACTATAGGGAAGACTTGTGAAATAAAAGACCAACAACTCTCTATTAGTCATTGAGAGCATTTGATGTAAGCTGGGAAAGAAGCACAGAGGGCAGAAAACCAAGTGACTTGATTGGCGGTTGAGACAACGGTCCCTGAGGGGCACCAGGGAGGGCTCAGGACTGACTCATTTAACATTTAAAGATGTTGCTCCCTGTTCATTGAAAGGGCAAAAAACAACCTATTTTTTGTTTAGTTTGGCTTTCTTTCTTTCTGGTTTAAGATTCAACACATCACCCAGATTGGTGGATTTCACTAAAATATTTTCCCCAAATGACCTACAGTTCCATTTTCTAATACTTCTAACACCCTCCGCCAGCCCAGAAGTCGGAGACTGATATTCTGTCATTTTCAACAACCAGCTGAAGCTTTCCTATTCAGTTTTGTAACACCACTGCTCGTTACAGGTAAAAATAAAGGAAGTGATCACTGCACCGGTGGAAAATCAGCTGCAGCTCAAAGACAATATAACTCTAAGCTATAGAAGGGTTGGGAATCCACAGCTCGACTGAGCAAGTACAGGTCAGCAATTACACATTAAATTGCTTATTGCAAGGTGGGGCTGGAAGATACTGCAAAGCAAATTCAATTTACCTTGAAAATAATTAGTGAGATGCAAAGTCTTGGAGATGGAAAATTTCTTTGAAATTAATTATCGCTGTTCAAATCTAGCCCATCTCTTTCAGCAGTAAGGACAGTCTGCACCTAGAGATTTCATCTCTTTGAGTGCTGCTGGAAGCTTCCATTGGATCTTGATCTAAAACCAGCTTGAGTCTAGCTAGCATCAGAGGGGATAGCCCATGCTATACAAGGAACTGCACAGTCAAAGGGTCAGAGCTTCAAATGCAAAGGGAAGAGAACGGTAGGAAGCAATAGCTGAACAGAGGAATCAAGTCGGATTTAGAGGCCTTAGTCCGGTCTAGTAACCCAGGTAACTGTCAATTCTTTGTGTGGAAGAGGAGAGATGAATGTCTCCTTCACTCCCCATACCCAGCACACCCTCAGTCGTGGAACACATAAAAATCTAACAGAGTGACACATCCTATTTCTAAGGTGCAATTCACAGCACCCTTACTTGGAGCATCCAGGCACAGAGGCAGAAGTTGTGAAATGAATTAAAATCATCAGCAACAACTGGCAAGGAAACTTGAACAATAAAGGGGGTGGTGGGAGTGTACACACACCCCAGGGACTGGGGCTCGAAACCCACGAAGGAGAGGGCAGGTCATTTCCTTGCCTCTAAAGGAGGTCTCCTTTAGATCTGATGTCATCATCCACTACAGATGGGAATGGTGAGCCCAGGTTCTGCCAACTGTGCTGTTGGCCCCGCATCCCGCAGGCCTCCAGTGAGCTGGGGGAGCATGTCTGCGTGAAAACACAGCAGAAGGAACAGGTGAGAACAGCCACGAAACACCAAACAACCTGAGGAACTGTCATCGTTGGTTTGTGGTCTTTCTGTTGCTATAGGAACAGCCGAAGTCGTCAACATTTGGAGAGCACTTGGAGCCCCTCTTGTTCCTGCTTTCGTGGCTGCAGCTGGAGGTACAGATGACTCACGGGGCTGCAGGCAAAGCTGTAACTCACAGGATGGGGGGGGCAAGAAAAAATGGATCTATCAGCAGATTTTCTTTTTTAGAAAGTTGAAGCTCGTATCCATACATTCAGCCTGAGGTGGCACCCACCCACACTCTCTAGTATGAGCATTAAAAAGGGGCATCTCGGGGCGCCTGGGTGGCTCAGTAGGAAGACCATGTGACTCTTGATCTCAGGGTCGTGAGTCCAAGACCCACGTTGGGTGTAGAGATTATTTTTTTTTAAGATTTTTATTTATTTATTTGACAGAGAAAGAGACAGCGAGAGAGGGAACACAAGCAGGGGGAGCAGGAGAGGGAGAAGCATTCTCACAGGGAGGAAGTCGAGAGAATAAATACCCCAACCTCACTCTGCTCCCTCCAAACTTCTTCTGAGATTCACCGGCTGACCTGGAAAGCCAGAGGTGAAGGGAGTTCTTTGATGTGGCCTGTGCAGGTCAGCCAGCTGGGCAGAGAAGCCGGTAGAGGGTGGAGAGGACCTGGGAGCACACACAGGAGGTGTCCACCCTCCAAGGCAGCAGCGCTGCGATCATTTATTTGCCGTTCAGACATGTTCAGAGCTGTCTCCTAGGCACTGCACGGGGTTCTGGGGACACCCACCATTTGACATGTCCATTCTGGGTCCCTAAACTCAAGCAGGTTTTTCCAGTAAGGGAGATAGCTTGCTTGCTTATTTCCTTCCTTCTTTCCTTCCTTCCTTCCTTCCTTCCTTCCTTCCTTCCTTCCTTCCTTCCTTCCCTCCTTCCTTCCTTTCTTCTTTCTTTCTTTTGCCTGTGAATCAGAATAGATCTAATAATCTTGGGAAATTGGAATTCTTTTCTCTTTATTTCCAGCCATGTGGCTTAAGCTTCCAGTTTGGGTGACTAGAGGGAGCTGATGTTATCTTGAAGGTTTCTGACAGCTTGCATTTTATGAGTTTGTCTGCTCTATAAAATATTAACCAGAAAAATATTAAAGTTTACAAATGCGGCAACAGACCCAGAGGGACAATGTGATGAGATCATTTTTGATATGTTTTTAAAAACATGAAAAGCATAGCTGACCACAAAAGGGGGAAAAGGCAGTGTGAGTCTTTTTTCTCCTTTCAATGTAAGGAGGGTGGTATAGGTTTGTTTTCTAAGAACAGTGCTGATTCACCAGGATTTAAGGATTACTAATGAGTATTTTCCCTTCCCATTAACAAGTGGAATGTATTGAGAAACTACTCAGCCACTCTGTGTGGCTTTTAATTGCCTACTTCTCTGTGTGGATGAGTAGAATTTGTTTTTCATTGCACACGGGGGCTGCTTGACCTTTTCAGCTTCACAGGGCCTGAAATGTGGTCGACACATTTCCGCTTTTCACATTGAACAATCCATGCAATCTGTTTAAACAGAATAACCAAACTGTCTGACGTTTCTTAGAATCCAGAATTCCTTGCCTTGGAATTCTCCTCTCTCCCTTCCCCCACTCCATTCCTCCTGCCCCACTTCTGAGCACCTTTTAGAAAAGATACAGCAGGAGATGACATATTTATGAACCCAACTTCTACTCTCTATTTCAAAATATTCAGTAAACTATAGACTGGAAGGAATTATTAGCCCAAATGTGACGGGCAAAGACCTGTTATCTTCTCATATTCAAACACTGATAAAAATCAATAACAACCTAACACCAATAAGTAGATGGACAAATGACATAACTAGACAAGGCATTCAGAAATCACATATACTGAAATGAGGAATTTAGCAAATATTTTTTTTTAAAGATTTTTATTTATTTATTTGACAGAGATAGAGAGCACAAGTAGGCAGAGAGGCAGGCAGAGGGAGAGGGAGAAGCAGACTCTCCACTGAGCAGGGAGCCTGACGCGGGGCTCGATCCCAGGACCCTGGGATCATGACCTGAGCCGAAGGCAGGCGCTTAACCGACTGAGCCACCCAGGCGCCCCATTAGCAAATATTTTTAATGATAATGCTTGACATCATAAAGCAATAGTTAATTGGGCTAACCCTGTGTCTATTTGGCTTTCTATTTCTGGAGTTTCATGTTAAGGGAATAATCTGTCAAAAAAGCGGTCTGCCATAAGATGTTTATATATCATATAATACTGTTACATACTGTAGCAAAAAATGGAATCATTCTAAATGCCCAACAGCCACAAAACATTCAGTTAATTGTAGTATATCCATTTGCCTGAATATTCTGTGTCCATTAGAAATGCTAATGATATAACAACCAAAAAAAAAAAAAAGAAAACTATGTATATACTAAATAATAATTTTAAAATATGCACAGTAGGGAAAAAAAAACCTGGGAAGAAATACATTAAAATGCTAAGAGTGATCACTTGCATGATATTTTTTCTTTTTCTTAAGTTCCAAAAAGTTTTTAATAGAATAAAATTCAAATGTGCATAAAATGCATAATTTACAAGGAAAATAAAATCCTACCCATGTCACATCAGGAGCAGTTTTCCACCAGCTTGAGTTCAAACAGCAGGAAAAACGGTGTCATCTGTTGTGAGTCCTGGAGAGTGGGCCCACCTCTAATCACTGGGTAATTTTGGTCAAGCCCCTATTGTTTTCAGAAACTAAGAGAGATGCACTGGATTATCTCTAAAGCCCCTTCTAGCCCCCAAATCTATCAATCTTGACATTCTAGAAGGAAGAGTATGTGCCTGAATTCACTGAAATCACAAACAGGCCCTGAGACACTTCCTCACATAAATCAGGTGCAAAATGTCAGGCAGAGAAGGGATAGAATCAGAAAACAATGTATGTTTGTTTCATCAGACACTTCTCAGAAAAGATTAAACAGTGTCTTTCCCACTGAATTCATCACATTCTCTGCTTCTTGTTTTTAAATCCAGTCTTCATGGAAGAGCAAACTTTATCAATTATTCAGCACATGTCCATCTATTGTTATTCAGCCATGTGGAGATGGCGCTCTTTGTGTAGGATTTGGGTTTCCATATGCCAATACAAAGCCTATGTCTCTAATTTATAGGTCCTTCTGCCCTTTTTTATATGGCTGTACACAATAGAGCATACTCGGAGCTTCTACGGAGTGTCTCAAACTGAGGGGGACCCTGGATCACAGAATCTACCAATTCTTGAGAGACGCAAGTGCGGCATTAGTAGGGGATTTCTTAGTGTGCATCAGGACCTGGAAAAACTCTCCATTTTTTTCCCCAATGATAGAGGTTTTAAACATGTAAACATTGGCTTGGTCTTTTCTTAGGGGCCAAAGGAATGAAGGTTGATGGGTTCCCCTTGATCAAAGAATTGATCAGTCGTTGGTGAAATAAAACTTGAAACACCTTTCATTTCCTGGGTGTTAGTGGGTGATCAGTTCCCCCATTTGTAAAATGGAAGGCTTGGCCTTTATGCTTTCAAAGCCACCTCCTGGCTCCTTATGTTACTGACTTGCTATAGCACCTGCATAGCTGACCCAAGAGCTACTAGAAGATGTGGAGGTGAGAGCTTTCAGGGTTCTGGCTCTCAGGAAAAACCCACAATAGTTACTTACATTCATGAAAACAGAAAAACAAATGCCAAAATACTCTGGCAGCTGTGCACACTTTCCAACATACAACTGCTCAAGGTGACAACCCCCATGGTCACTGAACATGAAAAATCTCACCCACACTCGCCCTGTCTTCCTCACAGGAGGGTTCCTGGGGTCCAGGAGGTACCGGAGCTAGAAGAGAATGCAGAAAGGAAACTAAAAGATCTGAAAGAAAAATATTCCCTGGAGAATTTCCCTGACCATTGGGGGGGTCCGTTAATAATGAATACGATACGAATCTCCAGAGAGCTTGGGGTTCCACCAGGTGCAGATTTACTTCCTGACATGATTGGACATGGAGGAAGGTTACAGGTTCAGTCCTGGGCCCCCTTCTCTTTCCCAACTGCACACCCTCCTTCAGAGTCTCATCCAGACTTCCGGCTTTAAATATCATCAGGCTGCTGACTACTCCCAAATTGATCTCAGACTCATGCCCAGCTGGACAACTCCTCTTGGATGCCTCATAAGGCATTTCCCACTTAAATATCCAAAGAGAATTCTTGATTCCTGCTTTCCACTTCTATATTTGGTGCTCCCACAAACCCTGGAGTCATTATTGGCGTCTTCCTTCTCCCTCATCCTTTGCAATCATTTCAGCTGAGGTTCCAGCCATTGTCACCCCTCGTGGGGGTGACACCAATAACTTCCTAATTCCTCTCTCTACTTCCACTTCTGACTCCCCTCCAAACTAGTTTCCACATAGCAGCCAAAAGTTCTTTTCAAAACATGGTTTGAATTATGCCATCCACCTACTTAAGACTTATACCTATCTTCCCATTGTTCTTAGAATGAAATCTAGGCTCATGCCACTGGGTCCTGGGGGGTTCAGGACGGTGCACTGCAGTCCCACTGGCCAAGTTAGCTTGCCAAGTGTGATCATGCCTTAGAGCCTTTGCCCCCTCTGTTCCTCTTTCCCCTGCTCTTTGTGAGGCTGACTCTGCTCCTTCAAGTTTCAGTGTCAATGTGACTTCTGCAGAGAGGTCTTCTCTGATCACCCACCCAAAGGATGCCCCACCTTCATTTCTGTCTGTGACAGTGCCCTGTTCATTCTCTCTGAGCACTTTCGAAAACTTGTAATTGTTTTATCATGTCTTTGGTTACTGTTCTATATCTGGTCTAGATTGTCAACTTTAGAGAATTAGAGGTTCTCTTCTTTCCTATGTATCTCACATCTGGCATATAACCAGTACTCAATAAATATCTGTTGATTAAGTTAATTAATAAAGAAGGCCATTAGGTATTCATATTTTATGGCTAGTTGCTAGGAAATCATTCTGATTAACCTAATCTGATTGAGTCATGCTACGTTGCTCCCTCCACCTCTGCGCAAGTAGAGGTCCTGCTGCACAAAGGGAAAAAAGAATTTGCAGCCTCATTTCCTGAAACCAACTCTTAAAAGAATAGAAAGATGTATCCCTTTTTTAGGAGGGCATCTGAACAGTTTCCTTTTCTATAGCCTCTCCTCTAGAAAGTTTTGGTTTCACAGGGTAAAGAAAATATTAATTCTAATTTATGTGAGCTGTTCTCCATTTTATAGTCAATTGCCTTGTAGCTCAATAACATTTATGTTTATCATTAATACGTGTCAGATTGATGTTCTTTTAAGTTTTATTTAATTACAGCTCCAGATAATACAGTTTTCCCTTTTTTTAAATTAGAGGAAACAATACATCAACTGGATGGACTATTATGCAACCATATAAAATTATTATCATGTAAACATAGTAATAAGCAGTAGTATTTATGATTCATTTTAAAAGGCAAAGGCAGAATACATAATTGCTCTGGTCTGTAATTAAAGCAATCAGAGTATGTATACAAATGAACAAGTGCTAATAGGAAACAGGAAAAAACACTTTGGTTTTCTAGTGTGCTGGATTTATGTATGTTCTTTTAAAAATTACTATTATTCCTTGATGCAATATTAATTGCACATTAGTCATATGGAACATGGGCTATAAATACATTGCTGGTATGTACCTGAAGTTATTGTACTCACTAGAAACACCTGGGGCTAGTCTGAGAAAGTCCCACTGTTACTATTCCTGCTTATTTGGACTGCCTAAAAAGTGTGCCTTTCTGTTTAATGTCTATGGCTTTAGTGCCTGATTAAACCCTTCACTTAAATATTCCTATGAGAAAGTGACACCAAGATGAGTCTCCTTAAAGTAGTATTTCCTGTGTGTGCTCCATGAGGATATCTGTGTGAAAGTGTGTTGGTTAGGGTGGAGGAAGCAGGGAGGACAATGTATTTAAAATAAATGCAGTAAAATAAGTAACACGGAATGAGATGGATTTGTACGTCCTATGTGCAACAATTCCCAAGATTTATTACTAAGTTAATTTTCTTTAAAAAGTAGAAACATGTCGGGGTGCATGGGGGGCTCCATCAGTTAAGCGTCAGACTTTTGGTTTTTACTCAAGTCATAATCTCAGGGTTGTGAGATTGAGCCCCCTTCAGGGTCCAGCTGATGATTCTCTCTGTCCCTCTGCCCTTCCCCCCCCCCACTCATCCTCTCTCTCTCTCCCTCTCTCATTCTCTCTCTTAAATAAATAAATAAATCTTAGAAAAAAAAGAACATGTCATGCTCACTTCAGCAGCACATATGCTAAAATTGGAATGATACAGAGAAGATTAGCATGGGCCCTGAGCAAGAATGACACACGAATTCGTGAAGTGTTCCATATTTTTACTTTTAAATAAACATCTGACTGTAAAAATACAGTAGAAACGTGTGCATTATACCATCATTTGATAAAAACAAAATAAAACAAAAAAAATCGGAGGAGAATATATATTTATACCTGTATATTTATACCTATATCTGTATATAGAGATTTTCTTAAAGCATGTCTTTGCATAAATATATATGCCATATGTCTATAATATAGATGTGTATATTCTATACACACACGTGCACACATGCTTTTAAGCAAAGATTTATCTGGAAAGACAGACAACACATTGATGGTAATGGCTGCCTCTAGGGAAGAGAACTGAGAGACCAAGGTGTGAGGGAGGTTCATCTTTCACCATATAATCTTTCACACTGTTTAAATACTTACCTTGGGCATCTATTAGCTATTCAAACAAATGATTAAGTCTTGGTTAATGAAGATAGAAAGCCATTTGCTGACAAACCAAAATAACCGCCTATGAAGCAAATTATGTTAAATACATTTCATGGATGGATTTTTTAAAAGTACATGAAGGATAAAAAGTAAAACAAATACAACTAGCATTATTAAGTGCTGCCTAAATTGTGTGCTGAGCATTGCGTGGGGCACAATGGCGCAGATATGTCAGAGAAATGTAAGAGGTCACTATCTGTATTAGTTTGCTAGGGCCTCCATAAAAAAATACCACCAGCCAGGTGGCTCAAGCAACAGAAATTTATTTTTCCCGCAGTTCTGGAAGTCTGGAAGACCAAGGTGTTGGCATGTTTGGTTTCCTCTGAGGCCTCTCTCCTAGTCTTGCAGAGAGCCGCCTTCTTGTCGTATCCTCACATGGCCTTTTTTCCATATTGTTCATCCCTGGTGTCTCTTTGTGTGTCCTAATCTCCTCTTCTTATAAGGACACAGATTGGATGAGAGCCCAGCCTAACAGCTTCATTTTAACTTTATCACCTCTTTCAAAGGCCCTTCCTCCAAATACAGTCCCATTTTAAAGGTTTAAACATATGCATTTTGAGGGACACAATTCAGCCCACAATACTTTCCTTGAGAAGTTTTCACTTGAGTCGGTGAGCTTAGCCAGATATGCTTGAGGAAAAGAAAAGAAACAACGTTAAAGACAGAACGCAGTTAAATGTCAAAGTTAATACAGAAGCGAATGGGTGAGATTTTCTAGAGATTGCCAAGAACAATCTCCTATCTAAAAAAAAAAGAGAGAGAGACAGAGAGAGAAAAGAAAATCAGAAATCTATGAAGAAGAAAACAACAGTTAATCCTTGCCACAGGTTACTGTGCCAGGCAGTGGGTCTGTCTGCACTGGGTTTGGGAAAACTATTAGTTCACTAAATTATAATGTGATACATGTATTTCCACACCATACCAGGGCAACTCATGAATTCAATCAGTCTAGTGGAAAAATATTATCCCTAATGCTATTTGAAGTTGTCTAGGCAAGAGAAAATTAGATTGTTGGAAAATTTTGTTACCAGTTAGCTTATGACAAGAACGGGTGAATGGAATTCATACACGTAAAAATACAAGAATTCCTCCATCCAAGAGAAGGCATTATAAATCATCCTTCTTAATCACTTCAGGCAGCAAATATTGAAGTGAGGGCCTCTATGAGAAGCCCAGGCCTTTTCAGGGCTTGTCAGAGACCAGAAAAGAAAACTACCACGTCTGCCTGATGGAGCACGTAATCTAGTCAACAGAAGCTTCCAGTTGGTTAGATGCTCTACCTGTTATTTTAACACTCTGATACATCTTCCTTACTTGCTTCTTCTTACCCAATTTCTCTCTCTTCTTTCTTTCCTCATTTTTTTTTCTCATTCTCTTTACCTTGTCAAAAGACAGATAGAGCACATGATCCAGAATCACACCAAAGTTATGTACTCCCTAACCTCCCCGCTGCACACAATACGATGGTGAAAGTTGTGTATGACCCACTATGTACAGGAGCTCCTAATCATATTCTGTTCAACCCACCCCTCAGGAACTAGGAGGGCTTGATCAGGCAATGTGGATGAAAGCATGTAGGGAAGCAGTGAAGCCCTTTTCAAAAGCTGGTATTACTACCATGGAGAAGTAGAATGAAGAACTGGAATAAAAGTCGGGCCATTGGAGCTGGTCAAGCAGCCCAGTCCGTTATAGCCATCACTGATCTGGAAAGCTCCGGAGCTAAGGAGATGTCCTTGTTCCCCCCAATGTGAAATGAGGAGCCATGCAATGAGGGCAAGCCCCACCGGTAAATATATCAGGAGCAAATATACATATTGTGGGACAAAGGGAATTTTGGTATCTTCTTGCATTTTGAAAATCATTTATAAATCAGTATTGACTATTTGGTTTCCTTCAAAATGCCTGTCTTATGGGTATCTCAAGGGAATACATTGTAAAACAGAACAAATGATATTTTTGGTGCTCTGAATTCCAGGAGAAGGAAGAGACCCAATAAACTCAAGTGCCCATCAGCAATTCTATATGATTAATCATTTGGGGAAGATGATGTAGTGGCTCAAAGACAGTTTAAAAGCTGAACAGTAGATGAAGCTGGTAGGCTGCAGCTTGACCACACAGATATCCTTTTCCATCCAAAATGGAAGCCATGGTCACCGTGTAACAGTGGACTCAGCCTGCACTGCTCTCTGCCCCAGGCAGCCATGGCTGTTCCCTGATTGCCTGGTTCCTGTGACAGATGCCAGAGTAGGTAACTCTTGGGACAATTCTCCAGGCCATTGACCTGGGCAACATAGAATCCTAGGGGGAATCCAAACTAAGAAAGTTGTCAACTATCATTTCCTCAGTTTAAAATTCTGGAGGAAAAACACCACAGATGTTTGAGGGGGGAAAAAAAGCAGACCACTTTTTTGGATTAGCTGAGCTCCATACACTGGTTTGTTTGTTTGTTTATCTGTTTGTTTCTCCCCACTAGCCTGACATAAACAATCTAAATAACAAAATTTCATTTTGCTTCAAGGCCAAGCCTGGTTTTTCATTAGAACACCTATTTGTTTTGAATGAGAAGCCCTTGGATCTTCCCCTTTCCTACGGAAAAGTGTCCACATCCAATCTGGGATGAAGGACTTTCCAGTTACCCCAGGGGTGGGGAGGGAGCTGGGAGCAGAACCCTGGTACATCACACCAGTCGGTGCCTGTCTGTCCACCAGATCGTAACAGTTCCTGCTAAGCTGAGCCAGAGGGCATCTGGAAGGGCAGCATGGAACTCCTTGCTATCATCATTTGTCCTTTCCTCCCCCACATTAGTGCTTCCAAGAAGGGGGAGGCCAATATGAAACTGGGGAATCAGATCTGCTCTGTGCTTATAAATTATATTCATGCCTAGGTGGGCCTCCTCTGGGGATGGCTGTGCCTTCCTGAAACTTTCCCAAGCTTCCAATGGGAATTTGTAGAAGGAGGTTAAGAAGAGATGAGGAGGTGCTGCATTTGCACAGATGTGGAGCTTAAACCCCTGTGTCCTTCCTGCTGGGAGGTGGTGTGCTGTGAGAGAAAAAGCATGGGCTTTGAAGTCAAATAAGTCTGGGTTCAAATCCTGTTTCAGTCATTGTATTAATCAGCTCAGGCTAAGTTATGGTGAAGTAACAAACAAATCCAGAATGTTGGTGGCTTGCAATAACAAAGGTTTATTTCTCACTCAGTCTACTTATCATTTGTAGGTCAGCTGCAGTTCTGTTTCTTGTTCTTCATCTCAAGACCCAGACTGAGGAAGCAGCCTCTATCTGGGAAACTGACCTTGTGGAAGAAGGAGAGGATACAATGAAATCATATGCTGGCTTCTCAAGTTTCTGCTCTCATCCTTTCCATTCATATTTTACTGACCAAACTAGTCATACAGAGCAGGGATAGTTAGCCCATGCCCAACAAAGGATAACAAATATATTGAATAATAATACAACTTGCCAGAGCCACCTACTAACTGTGTGTCCTTTGGCAAATTTTTGTGAGGTGCAAACTTCACATCGTTGTTAGAGGGTGAACCTGAAGATGATGACAGGAAGGTTAAATAAAATATGGATTTTAAAAATGAGTATAATATAGTAGGAACTAGACAAGTTAGTTCCCTCTCACAATTCATATACCAGACTTATCAAAGAAATTTTTATCCTTTCAGAATTAGCTTTTCTGATACTATTCTATGCAGCTGTGCCAATGTTAATTACTTCTCTTGGGAAATATTTGCATTTTAATAATGGCCTTACATGCTATTTTAACTTAAATTCTTAACTCTAACGGTGGGAATTTCAGACACCAGAAGGTGTTGATATGCTTGACCGCTTGCTTCCCTGCATCTCTGACCCTCTAAACTTTCCAGTTTGGACCACTTATCAGAATGCAAAAGAACTATAATGCATCATGCCATGTAAGAAAATGATAGTTGGGACAGCCTCAGCTCAGTCCCCCAGGACTCTCAGAGGCTAAGATGGTTTCGATGACACCATGTAAAGAAGTATAGACATTGTAGCAGAAGGAGGAGTTACAGGGTTGCCAGGGAAGCCACTGGGCCAGGTGAAGTGATACACTATTGGGAGAGGAGGGTGGAGATACGGACCACTGGCCAGGCCAAAGACACACAACTATCTCTCTCTGAGGGATCCTCAGTACCAAGGGTGGGGCGGGGAGAGAATCAAACAAAATTTGAGACCACCCTCAAAGAAATCTTGAATAGTTATCTATACAACACCACCCCATCAGCAAAGGCAACCAGCATCAAACAGAACCGGATCAAAACGGACCTTGGCCAGGGACATCTTCTTGCCACATATATATGGCCAGACATATAATATGACCCCTGCCTACACCATCTCTCCTTCCAGCCCCCTACTACCCCAGAGGATGGAGCTCTAGAAAAGGAGGCAATGGGGCGTGTGCATCTCACCTCCTCTGCTTCCCCCATCCAGAGGTCATGCTCAGGCCTGTGCTGCAGGGAGGGGAGGGAGTGAGCTTTAATAGACTTTGAAATTGAGCTGGACTCTTAATTAGCAAAAGTGACAAGAAAGTTATGGAATCGGCTGAAGATGCTGCAGCAGGAAACAGGAAATAGAGGACTTATCAGAGCGTAGTTTAAAATTGTAATTGGAAAAAATAAAGCTGTTATACTCCACTGAGTTAAATCTCCTCAGTAAATTGTGAAACCTATTTCTGAACCATTACCTGATTATATTTCCCTGATTAAAGACTAACTTTCTAATTCCAGAGGTGGAGTTAAAAGTGGGTTCTTCTTCCTTTAAATAGTAGCCATTAATTCAGGGAACATAGACTGGTAAGCCCAGGTAAAACCTAACCAAGCTTTAATTCTGCCTTTCAGTCTGCCATGTCCCAAAGGGATCCCAAAAGGAAGTGGGGCTCCCAACCAGAAAAGAGTGAAATTTTTTTTCTCATTTCAAGCAGGATTTCACACTTACAGATGGTGAAGAAGGGATGGAGTGGTTCCAACTGCCTGTGGGTTCCTAAGAAAACTAGGTCTGCTTCCTCCAGTCAGGAGAAAGGACAGCATGGTAGTAGTTCTCAGAAGGTGTACCATGGAAGCATGGACTATGTGTCCCATTACCTGAGACCATCTTGGAGAGACTGGGTAAGCCCTGATTCTTAACAAGAGGGGTAATGCCATTTCTTCACTAATTAAGTTGATGCATTCATACAGCAGATACATACTGAGCACCACGATAAGTCAGGCATTCATCTGCTTCACTGTTGGGATACGTCAGTGAACACGCAAAAATATCCTTACCCCTGTAGGGATCAGATTGCAATTTGGGGGGGAGAGATAATAAACAATGATCGTATAATATATTTTTTTGAATCAAGTGAGGAAGTGCGTTGTGCAGTTATCTGCATTCCTGCATTCAAACAACCAATTGACTCAGCATTGAAAGATTACCCTTTCCTCTGCTATTCTTTTCCAACAGGCCATATACCACATGAGCAACTTCGTATAGTAGTGTCAAAAGGTTAGCCATCATTGTCTTGACCTTTGATGTCAAGAAGACTTAGAGTGAGCAGGTGCGCCCCTCCTTGTAAAGACTATCTGTGATAAGAATGATGTACTCTTAGGCCAAGCAAAACAATTAGAAAACATCATCACTTTCATGCCATGCTCAGAGTACCAGCACTCTTTTTTATATCTGCAGGTTATATTAACATTTAAATTAGAAAAGAGCCTTTCAAAAAACATCCAGAGCCTGGCAATTTCTCACCAAATCTATCACTCTCACACTAATGTGACCATCATTTTTTAATCTAGTATATAATCAAAGTTACAAACCAAAACAATAATGAAAGAATATATCATTTAGAAAATGATATTGGGGGGGCGTCTGGGTGGCTCAGTTGGTTAAGCGACTGCCTATGGCTCAGGTCATGATCCTGGAGTCCCGGGATCGAGTCCCACATCGGGCTCCCTGCTCAGCAGGGAGCCTGCTTCTCCCTCTGACCCTCCCCCCTCTCATGTGCTCTCTCTCTCATTCTCTCTGTCTCAAATAAATAAATAAAATCTTTAAAAAAAAATGATATTGGGGAAAAAATATCAATATGTCAAAAAAATTGAGGGAATCCCCATCTCCTACTATATATTTAAAAAAAACAGCCCTTCTTGTGATTAAATATCTAAATGTGAAAGTAAATATAAATGAATAAGGACAGATTTCAAATCCTGAGTTTGGAAATAGCACAAAGATATGTGCTACCATCCTTTCAATAGAATGTTGTACTGGAAGTCATAGCAATGCGAGGTGGGAGGGAGTATGAGCTTAGAAAAGAAGAATGAAACTGTCATTATTTGCACATGACATGTAGTATAGACAATTCACAGACTATAAATATAAACTTTTATAATTACTCATTTAATTTAACAAAGTTACTGGATACCAAGTCAATATTTAAAAATCAATAGTATTTCTATATATAAACAAAAAAATTAGAAAATAGTATCTTCATAATAGTATTAAAAATATCAATTGCCTGGGAATAGACTTAACAAAAGATGCACAAAACCTCTACCAGAAAACTCTAAAAAATTGCTGAGATAGATAAAAGAAACCTAAGTAAGTGAAAACCTCTAACATTTTATAGATTAGAATATTTCACAAATAAGTTGATCCTCCCCAAAATTGACCTAAATATTCAACACAATCCAAGTTGAAATCCTAAGTAGGTTTTTCTATGGGAATGGACAAGATGATTCCAAAATTAATAAAGAAATGCAAAGGATCATGAATAGACAAAAATCTTAAATAATAAGGGAAAATGGAAGTACTTGAATAAATTCAAGACATATGAAGATATAATTTTAATAGAGAGCAGTGTTGATGTGGGGATAGACAAATAGATCAATGAAATGAACAGAGTCTAGAAATAGAGCAACAACCACATGGATTTGTGAAGTGTTACACAGGTGGTACTGCAGAGTAGTGGGAAAAGGCCATCTTTCAGTGCTGACTCGATTGTTTATTTGAGTGTTTTAAAAAAATTAAATGACCTCTACTTCACTTTTCACAACTAATGCCAAATAGATTGAGGATCCATCTGTAGAAGATAAAACATTATAACTTAATGGTGATAATATAGACTCATGTCTTTATATTAGAGATAGAGAAAGATTAAACAGATATAAAAAAACACTAATAACAAAGGAAAAGACTGATAAATTGAAGTGTACAGTAAAGTCAAAAACTTTTGTTCATCAAAAGATACCATTAAGAGAAGGAAAAGAGCAAGGTATAAAGTAGGAAAAGATATTTGTAATTCGTGAAATGAAAATTTATAAAGAATTCCCATAAATCAATAAGAAGTAAGATAACTCAATAGAAAAATGAGCAAAATACTTGAAGAGACAATTTACAAGAAAAGTTATCCAAATGGTCAATGAAATGAAAAGGAGTTCAATCTCATTAGAAATCAGGAAAATACAAATTAAAACTAAAATGAGATGTTGCTATACATTTACTAGAATAGCTAAAATAAAAAAGACTGATAATACCTAGTGCTAACAAAAATGTAGAGTAACTGGAACTCTCATACACTGCTGGTGAGAATGTAAATTGGTACAACCACTTTAGAAAACTCTCTGGCATCATTTATCAAAGTTACATATATGCATCCTCTATGACCCAGCAGTTCACTCCAAAGTACATATCCATCAGAAATGCATACACATGTGTACCAAAAGTTATGTCCAAGAATATTTATGCAATATTATTTGTAACAGTCCCAAACTGAAATCAACACTGTCCATGAATATATCAACTGTGAGATATTGGGCCACTATCCAGAAATTAAAATGAATAACATACTGCTATGCTCAAAAATGAATCCCACAAATGCAATTCTGAGTGGAAGAAGCTAGATACAAAAGAATATATTCTATTTCTTTAAAGTTCACAGAGAAAAAAAATGCAAAGATGTTAGAAATAAAGGTAATTTTAGTGATGATTTAAAAAATATGTCCACAAATTTTTTGATGTTGCTCCCTTCAAGAAGTGGAATCTAGTTATCTTTCCTTTAAGGGTGGGCTGGACTTAGAATCCAGCTTCCAACAAATAGAATAAAGTGAAAATGAAAGTGTGTGACTTCAGAGACTAGGTCAGAATAAAGCACTATAGATCTTCCTCCCTCCCTCTCTTCTCCCCTTCACTACCTCCACTCTGGGAAAGCAAGCTAACACATTCTGAAGAGCTCCAGGGAAAGACCCACATGGTGAGAGAATGAGGCCTCTTACAATAGCCAAGAGGACTAGGGACTCCAGTCAAGTCAATGAATGAGACTTCTTGGAAGAAGATCCTCCAGTCTTAATAAAGCCTTTAAAAGACTATAGCCCTTGACCACATCTTGACTGCAATCTCATGAAAGTCTGAGCTCAAATCACCAAGCTAAGCGGCCTCTAGAGTTCTGACATTCAAAAAGTGTGGGATAATAAATGTTTATTATTTTAACTCACTAGATTTGGGATAATTTGTTATGCAGAAATAGATGACTAAGGCAGAAAGAAAGGTTAGTAAAGAGAAGAGAGCAAAAAGGAGACATATATTCTTAATGTTCTGTTTCTTGTCCTGAAAGTGAACACATAAGAGTGTTCACCTAGTAATAAACCATTAAGCTGTACACTTATATTTGTGCAAAATTTTACATCTATTATATTCCAGATATAGCCCAACCTGAAAATTTTGCTAAATTCAACCACATCATCTAAAAGGTTTTTGTTCTTTAAAGAGATACTATAGACAAAATTAACAGATAAGTGACTATCTAGGAAAAGATGTTTATAATGTCCATGACTGACAAGATCTAAAATATATAAAGAATTCTGCAATGCAAAGCAAGGTAAGCAAACACTAAAGTGGTCAAATAATAAAAGCAATTCATAGGAAACACAATTACTTAATAACCATGTAAAGAAATGTTCAACTTCATCAGTAAACAGAGAAATTCAAATAAAACAATAGAAACATACCACTTTCCATGCATCATATTGGCAAAAAATAGATAATTTCAAGTGCTGATGAGAATGTGTGAAAACAGAACCTCTCTTACACTGCTGGTGGAAAGACAAATTAGAATAGCCATTAAAGCAATCAATCCTACAAAGCATGCTTGTACTTGACAGCTCTGTAATTCTACTCCTGGACATATAACCACAGAAACAAATGTACAGGGAAACATATAAATTAATATTAATTGGTGTGTGGTCTGAAACAGCAAAGAATAAGATTCAACACCAGGGGATTTCATAAGTAAAATATGGTGGATATATTAAGAAGGAAACCTAGGCAGGTATCTGATAGAATGAACTAAGCCTGCATATTGCAATGAGAACAAAGCTCAAAACATAGTTCTGAACTTTAAATTAAAGAACAAAATGATATTTCTGACAAAATGCCATTTCTGTACACTTAAAACACACAACAATACTACATATTTTATTTACATACATATGTGTAAATAGGCATATGAATAGTAAAATAGGCATTCATAAAATAAGCAAGAATGGGTCCTTTGAGTGAAGGAGGAAAGACAGATTGGGTTTCAAGGGATATGGGAGAAAATACTGAAACAAAATATAAATAAAGGAAAGATTTTCTATGAACCAATGATGATAATGAGGCATGAATTTAGGAGATAGTGAGGCATGAACTTAGGAGTACGTATGATGAACTAATTCTGTACTCCAGAGTGAAGAGAAGAAAAGGAAATTCATGAACAGTGGATAACCCATTAAACTACCCTGGATAGGAAATTTAGCTTCAGAGCTGTCAAGGCCTCATTCTTAACTGCACCAGCCTCTGCCATACACTTTACCATACAGCTCCTTTCTCAGCAAGAATAAAGGAGAAATGAAGGTACTCTGGGCCTACCTGTAGTGAGACTGTATTGGCTCCTACCAAAAGATAATATCTTCTGCTTCTCTGCTCACACACCCACCTCCAAGAGAAAAAAAAGAAAAAAAACCTTACTGCAAATAGTAATATTTAAGTTTAATAACTACCATTTATGAGGCACCTACTGTTTGTCAGGAACTGTGCTGGCACTTTACATGTGTTTATGCCCGTAAAGCCTCACTACAGTTCTGTAAGTTAAGTTTCTTACCCCATTTTATAGATTAGCAAGCCAATGCTTACTGAATTAACTTCTCCAAAGTCATATATCTGGCAAATAAATTAACTGAGCTTCCAGGCCTCTCTGGTTTCTACCACACTGTGCTGCATCCACACTGGTCTTTGAAAAAGAAACAGATACAAGCCCTTTGGGATAGAAAAATCTAGACATCATATGACTAAGGTATAGAAAAAAGCCCTATGTTTAAACATGTTTTAAGTGTGTCCCGGGAGGTGGTGCATTTGTAAATACAGTCTTGGCCACAACCCTGACAATAACTGCTGGGAAAGGTGGTCCAGGAACAGCTGCTGTACTATGTGTCCAGACACCCACACCCTGGCTGCCTACACATACACATGGCATTTGCTGCATCAGAACATGGGGGCAGAGAGCACCTACACTCACTGTGCTTCCCCCACACTAGTGTGCTGAGCCTTTCTTGGAGCCAATGAATCACATAAGGAATTAGACAATACAGGACCATGTTGTCTCTCAGTGATGACTGCTCATAAACACTTCCTTCTCTATTAGTCCAAATGGAATCCACCCACACTTTGTCTAGCCTGTCCTCTAGATAAATATCTTCATTTCTACCCCCCTCCCCCAATTTTAGAAACCAGTGCTGTTTTTACATACCCACACAGAAATATCTGTTCCAGCACCAGGGACAGCGACCCTTGGCGTCGTGGGTGTGTGGGTGGGAGACACTGCCATTCTAAGAACCACACCAAGTTTAAGGCAAAGGTCTTCTTCAGCAGGTGAAAGGGACTTATAAATATTGTCTGATCATTCCTGCCTAGCTGATCAACCCCTACTTTATTTCCAGGCCAGCTCATGAAATGAAAGCCATAAACACTAATGATTGTTTTAGGCAATCCCCGATTCTCTTAGGGCTTTCCAATAGCACCCACCAGAGTGTACTATAATTTTCAGTGTACTCTCTGCCTCTTCAATTAGTAAGCTCCTGAAAGGCAGAGATTTTATCCGTTTATTCCTAAAAATTAGCATGCCATTGAGTACATAGAGGCTTTATAAATGATTGCTTAAATAAATGAGATCCAGAGCCTGATGGTGTGTCTAAATAAAAACCTAAAGGGTGTACAATGTTTTAAAACTAAAACCAAGGGCTAAATTCTACTATCACTTTCTCAGTGCTCCCTTGGTTTCCTCCTCAGCCCCAATCCTTCCCCACCCCATTTACTCAGGCCACCATCTTAGATCAAAAGAAGAAACATTAAACAATTTATTTATCCATTCAAAAATATGGTCTAAGAATTAATTGAGTGTGGCTGGAAGGATGGTGAAAGGGAAACTCAATGGAGCTAAAGGATGATGATTTCAATTAAGGTAATGTCAACTCCCAAAATCAAAAGAGAAATTATAAAAAGAAAAAGAATCATACAAGAATGCTCAGTGAAAAATGAGAAGAGATTGTCCAAAGCCAAAGGAACTACAAGGAGGTATTGACATCATAGTACAGAGCACAGATTAAAAGTTGGAAGCAAAAGCAAGCATAAGTGAATGCCATTATCTCTAAACATGGAGGCATGAAGGAAAGTGTAAGTCATACTCCATTGGGATACCATCTATTTAGATGTTTAAGAGAAACTGAATGCAAATATCTCTTAAAGTAATTTTTCCAGAAAAAAAAGTTTCACAAATAACCCCTGGCATAAACACAGACAACTTCCAATCAAAGCATTTAGTCATCTCTGCCATCACTGAGTAGTTCCAGACATACTTTAACAGCAGTTTAAATTTAATATGACTTAAGATATTTTAAGAACTGTTCACTTAGTTTTACAACAGCACAGAAGTACTCCTCTCCAAAATGATGCAATTTGCCATGAAAAATTGGTGCTGAAGTATAAATCATGAATTCTGATGCAGATTGTTGCAGAGTGAAGCAATAGGGAAAAGAAATTCTCATTTTTTTCTATAAATTCAGTCTTTTGTGCATGCTCTGATTTTTCAACTACTCATCTGTGAAATGAATAAAAAGCATAATTTAATTTGACTATAAGTTTATTCCATTGGAAGAGAACAATTTTTTTTGCACAGACATATGGAAGGTCAAATGGACAAGTCATCAGACAGGACAGACATATGGAAGGTCAAATGGACAGGTCATCCATTTGAGTGGCCATGACTTACCATAGTGATGTCTACAAAAATTATTATACACTGATGATTGGAGATGGTCATTTGAGTAATGTGTTCTACCGCTAGTAACACCTATTTCAAATAAGAATGGCTTTAAAAATTTATAAGTGAATTTTTCTCACATAAAAGAAGACTCTAGGTAGGAAGTCCAGGGCTGACCTGGCAATTCTACGGTCATAAAGGACCCAGCATTCTTCTATTTTTCTGCTCCACCACCCCAACACATGGTCTCCATTCTCAAATCCCCTCCTGATCCAAAATGGCTGCCTGGGCTCTAATGATTATAGCCTGATTCAAGGTAGGGAGCAAGATAAAACAGAGAAAGTCAAGAAAGTCACACATCACTTGTCAGTTCACCTTTGAAGATTTCCCAAAAGCCTTAGAGACAGAGTAGACCAAAAATTTTAGACTTTAGCTGGCAATTTTCCAATCAGAACAGAAAGGCAGTATTATTATTAAGGAAAGAGAAAATGGATATCAAGTAGGTGAGTAGCCCCTATTATTCAGATAAGGAAAATAAAGCTTGAAGTGGCTAGCTGGCTTGCCCAATCTCATTCAGCTAGTAAAGACAGATCCTAGACTAGTGTTTGGGCATTCATTCTTCTCTTTCTGCTGCTCTCCTAATAGAACCCTGATTTTATTCAGATATCTACTCCTCACACACATGGTGCCCTTGTATTGGGAGAAGCTGTCCACGCATCTAGCCCCAAAGGTGGACTTGATTCACTTAAGGCCATCCCACCTTCCTTGCTATAATTGGCTCCAGACTAGTCATAGGATATCAATTAGATCAATTAGATGGGGGGGGGGAAAGGTTTTCTCATGGCTTCTGAAAAAGTTATTCCTTGAATTTCTAGAAGGAAGTCCCTGGAAGCAATACTTTATCTATCTACCTTTATATTCCCTCATTGGTAGATAGGAGGTTTAATTCTAGAGCAACACCTCAATACCAGCATGAAGCTACCATGCAGAGGGGAGAGAAAAACCAAGAAAACAGCAGAAAAATAAAGATGGCATAAGTGGATTAAGTTGGCATAGATAGTACCTACATCTGGATTATTGGTAAATCTCCTTATTCTTTATGATGATTTGAGTTTGGTAGTTCTTGTTATTGTCAGGTTGTCAGACAGTCAGACACACCTGGTTTAACACTGGTCCCCACTTATTTGCCTGCACCATCCTGAAAGACTCTTTTTCTTCCTATAATGAGAGCCATAGTATTAACATTAGTGCCTAACAGCACTTTTAAATTAACATACAAAAGGCCATGTGAGTAATAAGTGCTTTCTTGAATTTAGACTAACCCTAAGGATATTTCTATATTTAGCTATTCACCACAGTAATTATAATTAAAGTTTCCCTTTTTTTCTGCTTTCACAGAAATCCACATTTTCTTTCTTCAACAAAGCCTCATGTCATAGTATGGGTCACAGCATGTCTTCTTTATCTCAACAATCATGTCAGTTTTGTGGCTTGACATAGATTGAGCATCACTTGACTTCCCATTGCTTAAGTCTGAATACATTCTTCATTGTGTCTGATCTCTAGCTCCTGTTGCATGTCAGCTGTCTCCTTAAATTGTTACTTGCTGGTGCATATTTAAGGCAGCAATCTAATCAGCTGAAATTGATACTGCTACATTTGCTCCTGGGGGAGTTTCCATCACAAATACTACCGTAGCTTGAGTGAACATGCCATGACCAAAGTCCACCAACAGGTTAACCTCTATCAACACTGACTTTTTAGAATTGTACACAAGCTGTCTCTACTGACGGCTGTTTACACATCCAACACTGTTTGTTGATCCCAGTGCTTATCATAATTGGACATTTTAAATATTTTTTGTTGTGCTAAGTATTTTTATGATTAATAGTTAAATAAGGAACAGGTCATTAGAGGATGTAAGCAGATTGTCAACAAATACACAAATACTGATTAGAGGATTATTAATGAATTTTAGCCAGTTGATGGACATTTGCTTTAATAGCATATAAAATAGATGACAGTGTTTATAACTGAAGTTATTCACTTATATCAAGATTGAAAAAAGCGTTTGATGTAATATGTATTAATAATGGAAGATTATTAGTAAACTAGCTCAAAACTGGCCTGTTTACATATCAATTGTCAATTTAGTTTGCTATAGTCCTAATGGTCTATACACAATAATGTACTTCAATCTCAGAAATAATAATGAATCATATACTTGGAGTTTACTCCCTGAGATCTGTCCTTAATCATTTTTTTTTAATTTTTATATTTTATTTATTCTTTAAAGAAAGCTCTATGCCGGGGTGTCTGGGTGGCTCAGTCGTTAAGTGTCTGCCTTCGGCTCAGGTCATGATCCCAAGGTCCTGAGATAGAGCTCTGCATCGGGCTCCCTGCTCAGTGGGAAGCCTGCTTCTCCCTCTCCCACTATCTCTGCTTGTGTTCCCTCTCTCACTGTGTCTCTCTGTCAAATAAATAATAAAATAAAATAAAATAGAAAGAAAGAAAGCTCTAGGCCCAACATAGGGCTTGAACTCATGACCCTGAGATCAAGAGTTACACACTCACCCAGCCGCCCCAAGCACTGGGTTTATATGCAAATAATGAATTATGGAACACTACATCAAAAACTAATGTTGTAATGTATGGTGATTAACATAACATAATAATAAAAAAAAAAGAGTTACACACTCTACCAACTGAGCCAGCCAGGTGCCTCAGTCCTCGCTCGAGTTTTAAACAATGATTCTTTTTACAATGTCTTACTTAAGATTAAAAGATTAAGATTAATGGCTTTTGGGCAGTAACTGTTAATAAATTTGCCACAAGCTACCCCCAGTTTTCCAAATTTGGTTCTTTATTAAAAACACACAGTACAGGGGCCTGGGTGGTACAGTTGGTTAAGTGTCTGACTCTTGGCTTCAGCTCAGGTCATGATCTCAGGGTCATGAGATCAAGCCCTGCACATGGAGTCTTCTTGAGATTCTCTCTCCCTCTGGCTCATGCTTTCTCGCTCTCTCTCTCTAAAATAAATAAACCTTTGAAAAAAAAACACAGTACATATTACATATTAGAAGAGAAATATAAAATGTTAAGGGCTAAAAGCATCTCAGCAATCATCTGGTACACCTACCTTATTTTACAGATAACAAAGTTGAAGGCAGGGAGGTTAAGTTATTTCCCCAAAGTTGTGATGATACTTAGTGTTTAGAACCTACACCTTCTAATTCTTAGTCTGTGATCATTCTACTAGCCCATAGTATTCGGTAATTATTACTGTTGATAAATGTTTAATCATTCTTAAACATAAACTTCTATTCATTTGCACAATAACTACAGCTTTTATTAGAGTACAAAGTCTACTTAGAATTCCCAATTAGATTGATATTTCTATATTATTTCCAGTCCAGAAACAAAGTTCTCAAGTTCAACCTATACATACGTCTAGTGATAAGATAGAATTTGTGCCATAAATACAGATTTCAAAAAGTTTAAATGGAACAAAATGCATTTAACCTTAAGGTTGATTTGAATGTTACTCTGCCTATGTTTGATGATTCAGAGGTACTAACAATATCCTGAGAGTCATTATTACAAATATTAAGCAACACTGAACTATCAATTCACAGATATACTGGCCAGCAGGAATTCCCAGTATATAAGACAAAAATTGATTTTCCAAATTTCAAAAGGTAAGAAGTAGATCTATAAACTGACATATTGATAATGAATGGATGGCTGTCTGTTTGTATTTTATACCCAAATCCCTCTGGTAATAGAAATCAACTTGGAAACATTGAGCCACGCATGCTAAGACACTTTAAGAAGTTTGGAAATCACCATTTTTAAATATCTTAATGTCATCTCCAAATCATTTTTTAGGATTAAGAATATAAGGAATTCTATTCAAAATATTTATGGACTTCTGAGGTTTAGAGAAGAAAGCTTCAGAGATAAGGTCCTCTTATTATTATCCACTTGTAAATATACCAATTACAGGCAGCCTGAGGAGTTACCACTTAGTAAGCAGCTACTATGTGCCAGGCACCATTTGGCACTATACAGTCACCAAGTTACATAACATCTCTCAAATATTATGAGGTCAGTGTCATTATCTCCTTTGTCATATGAGAAACCTGAGGATTGAAGAGGCTAATGATTGCTCATGGTTATGCCACAATTTGGTGTCTGTCTGTTCCAAAACCCATGTTTTTTACCTCTGGATATTCCAAGGAGAATAACTAGTACAGTACTTTATACTGCAGAGCATAATTTCTCCCCACATGACACTGTCCTAGGATACTGAACATGTTTCTAAAAATAACTCATTTGATCATAGAGGCATCCATCTGGTCTTTCTCCAGCAATTCCAAAGTCATTGTTTCCTGTGCTCAGCACCATATATCTAAAAGCCACTGCTGCTGCTTTTTTCAGCAACTGGAGGTTTAGGATAGAACATTTTCTAAAGCAAATCTGCTGCTCTGAGTGATTGCTCTGAAATCTCTATTCCTCATTAAATGATGACAGCCATAAAAAAAAAAGCAACAACTTACATTTGCATTGTAAACTAGAAAATGCTACTAAATTTGTGATCTTTTCTTTGATCGTAACAACATTGTGTGGTAAGTAGGGCAAATATTATTCTAATTTATCCAATGAGAGAGACTGAATTTCAGATATAAGGTATGGGACTTGCCCAAGGTCACAGAGATGGGATGTGGCATCACTGAATTCCAAATCCAGTACTCTCTCTGCTATCCTCAACCCCTTCCTATAGATGGCCCATGTCTATAGATGTCTGCCTGAAATGCTTTGTAGAATGAGGATAAATAGACAATATCTCAAAGGTAAGAGAGATTGGGTTGGGGGGGAGAGTATACAATAATATAATCCTACTCTAATGGGCTTTGTTTGAAGTTTCTTCCCCTATATCTGACTCCCATTCCTTGATAACAACCCAGTTCACTCAGCCCACATATGATTCAGGGTAAGTCAACCCCACGTCTGACTGCAGGGACAGCATATCAATTGGCATAATCCAAATATCTGGTTAAAGCTTTTGATCAGGAAGGGGTATATGACCTAATCCAGGCCAATGAAACTGGAGAGGATGTTTGCTAGGATCTCATGGGATAAAAAGGCATGCTCTCCCCTTCTGGATGGCACATGGGGCAGATGTAAAGCCTTTTTGATGCCATGCTAAGTTCTTTTTGATGACTGTGGTAAGCCACTGAATCAAAAAAATGCTGAACTCTACCCTACATATCATATCTATCATCTATTTATTTATCTATCTATCATCTATCATCTATCCATTCTTGTCCTAAGAAGACTCTAAGGCAGACATAGGGTTATATGAGCCAATAAATTCCCTTTATTTTTAAGTCAATTTGAGTTGGACTTTCCTTTCCTTACAACCAAATACATCCTCACTGATTCATACATACATACATTATAAATTCTTGGTTAAAAATGAATTGCCTAGTTTTCAGTGGCAACTCCAACTAAGCCATCTCAATGCCACTGCTCTTAAACATAAATAACTTGGGGCCTGGACCATTGCCTTCTGTCACTTTTCAGATTGACAGCTGGGTGTAATTTGCCAGTCTTCTCCCTCCAAGCAGCCCTTTCTTCTGCTAATTTCTTATGGCACTAAAATAAAAGATATTTTCAGTAAGGCAAAGTTAATTAACATACTTAATATCTTCATTAAGAGTTTTTGAGTCCAGCTAGGTGACAGGTAGAGCTAAAGGGAGCTGGGAATTAGGTATGATATTTTGACAACTAATGACAAGAAGACTGATGTCTGGTAGCTGTGGTCATTGAGTAATTAACTACATTTAATAGCATCTAAGAGCTAATGAGATGGTATGTGGGGGGAAAACTTGATAAAGTGTACAGTACTGAACAAATGCGGACTGGTTCTTTTAAGAAGAAATTTAATCACAGCTATCACTGTCAATATGGCAGGTCCTAGGGGCATAAAAACCAGGCAATGCGTTTGTCACCTTTATTTACAAACAACTTTAATGGGGTCAGATAAGAATTTCTAGGCATAAGACCATGATTACTGTGAGACATTTTTTAAGGATCATATCACTTAAGACTGCATGTACCCAAGTGTGTTCTACTGAATAGTAATCTCAAGGAAAAAGGATTCTATAGGCAGCAAAGTGTGGAAAAGCTCTATTGTTTTCACCTACCTATAATCTATTTCTTTCTCCTGATAACAGCGTCTTATCCCCACTCCAAGCCCATGTAGTTTATGCGGTTCTAACCTCTTATCCTAGAACTATCGTGGGCACCGGGCATAAACCAGCCAATTAGCACATTCGATTTCCCTGAACTTAATGATTAGTAAAAGAATGGGCAAATGACATCAGTCAGTCCAAGCCATGGGACTTGTGCTGGAACTTTTGAAAAAGAGGTACTTTCCTTCCACTGCGGTCATTAACCTGTTTAAAAAAAAAAAAAAAAGAGCCTGGGGCCAGTGGTGGCCATTTGCCACCTTTGAGGAGAGCTTGGCTGAGGCAGAAACTAACTCAGAAACAAGCAAAACCAAAAGATCATGACAAACACCTTGTGAAGGTCTTTCAGTACCTGAACCCAGCTGTGTCTTAAGTCCCTAACTTTTCAGTTTCATGAGCCTTCCATTTAGAAAATCATTTACAAGAAAGACTGCAGAGATCAAGTCACAGCCACATTCTCCTTACTGCTCACTCTATTTCAGATCACAGCAAGGCTAGCCAAACTGCTGGATACCAACTGCCCCTCACTCATACCTACTCTTCATTCACACATGCCATCTTAGGGTCTATATAAAAAAAAAAAAAATTCTCAGTTCTACTAAGCATTCAATTTTAGGCATTCTGTTCTTCCTCTTTTTTTTTTATCACAAAGTCCCATGTTGGTCCCAAATGACATCTGTGTTTCTCAAATCCCATCAAGTCAGCACCCAATATGTGTTAGCCATTATAACTTTTTTTTAAGATTTTTATTTAATTATTTGAGAGAGAGAGACAGAGAGCATGAGTGGGCTGGGGGGAGAGTAGAGGAAGAAGCAGACTCCATGCTGAGCAGGGAGCCTGACTTAAGGGCTCAATCCCAGGAACCTGGCATCATGACCTGAGCCAAAGACAGACATTTAACCAACTGAGCCACCCAGGTGCCCCTAACTTTTATTTTTAAAAATCTTCTGGTTTTTTCAACCAGATTGAAATCACCCAAAAAGATGCTTTTTTACTTGTATCCTCCCATAAACATCTCCTCCAATAACTGTACCAAACCAGCCCAAGTCTCATCAGGGAAGGCTTCAGGGCATAGTAGTCATTTCCATATCTCATATCACTGAAGATTATTTTACCCCCAACATAAACACAATACATACAATTTAGGATTTCTTTACCTTGTAATTCACTTACCCAACATGGGGAAAAGATATGATTCTCAAATTCCCTAGTGCTATTCCCTTAACTAGACACATACTCCTCTCAAATCCAAAAGTCATGTGCCTATCTTGACCTATCTTTCATGTTGATGATTTTTCTCTTGTTTTATGAGGATTTCAAACTAGCCAAAAGCACTGGCGTGTGTGAAATTGGCCCAAGTTTAATGCAGAGATCATAGCAAAGAATTAGGGATATTAAAGCTACTTACAGAATTCAGACGAGATGGGCACTTGCTTGTTAAATCAGCCATTGTCAGCATCTGTTCTGGACAAAACAATTACAGTCTTTAAGCTATTGTGAGATGGGATTAATTTTGCCTCATTTCCCACTATAGCTTAAAGTACTTCTGATGATGATACATTAATTGTATTAATACAAGACTAAACATAGTGAAAAGAGCAGCAGCTGGTCCAGCCTGGGTAGAGGGCTTAGGATGCTGGGGAGTGGGAGGAAAGGCATCAACACTATTACTGCACTGTCATCATCATCATCTTAATCACCATATCTTCATATCAGAAGGTGGAGATTCCAGGGAACAAGAAGAAAAGATCAAGACTGGAAACAAATCTCATGGATGAAGCAAACCTTTGCAATTACTTATCAGGGCAGGGTGGGGATAAAGGGAGCGATCCTTATTTTTCATAACATTATACATTAGATTAGGTGTGCCTCCTATTTGATCACCATTTTAATAGATACTCAAGCCTCTATTGAACATGGATATATAAACATAGATCAAAACAAGAAACAATTCAATGTATCTCCTATGCAATAATACAAGTCTTGGCTAGATAATTAAAAGGGATGCCTGTAGAGTCAGAACCTAGAAAGCAGTGAACTTGTATTCTTCAAGACTTGGTTCAAGACTTGGTCCAAGATGTTAAATCATGTTTCAGGATCTGAAAGTTCATTAGTAGTTGCCCCAAGCCACATGGAGAAGGTGTCCCAAACCAATCTGAACACAGAATGAAGGACCAGTGCCTAGGGTGATCACCCAATCTGAAGACAGAGGGCTGCAGTTAGTGGGGTGACTGAGTCCTCCAAGCACTTGAACATAGCGACTCTTGCTTGAATCATCTTATAGGCACTCCTGGTACCAGATACGATGGACATAGAAAACCTCAATGCAAGGATAACCAAACACTATAACATTTTGTTGAAGGAGGGGGAGTGGGGCAGCCAGGCTGTAAACCCTCCCTCCCTGGGGATTCTGAAAACAGGCATCTGTGGTCATTGACTTAGGTCTTCCTCTACTAGGACCTGGAGGAGAGGAAGACTGGAACTTCACGCCTTTTCTAAATTATCTCATAGCTTTCATCTAATGTGTTTGAATGCTTTACAGAGTCTTTGGTCTTCTTAAGAGCTTTAAGGAATGAATAAATGGAATAAAATATTCTCATTTTCTAAAAGTCATTGAATTAAACAGGAGAAAGCTTATACACAGCAGGTGAATACATATCTTTAAAAGGCTGACAATAAAATAATCACTGTTTTACACCATGGATGTTTACTCAGTGTAGTGATTTGCCTGCCCATCTCATGAAGGGAATGTGCTGTGAACATACTTGACCCACTACCAGTAAAATCCATCCTTCACTTGGTGGCAATAGCAGGGCTTGCAGAGATAACTGGAGCAAGCTTACAATCCCATTAATGTGAGCTTCATTCCTCTTCCCATATTTCTCTCTGGTGCTTATTGATTGTTTTGTATTCAAATCTGCTGCTGAGGCTGCTGCCTCTGTTAATAAGGTGACCTTTCTTACATGCAAAAGTGGGTAAAAAGACCACCCTTTGACCCATCATCACCCTTACATTGCCTATTGTTTTAATGGGTCATTGGTTGGTGGCAATGGCAATAAAATCAGCAGTTTGCTGCTGTCTGGGGCTGGGGAATTCTGATGATGGGCCCAGGGACTCCTTCATTCAGCACAAACTAGTCCCCTTCTCATTGCTGCATTAGGTGTGAATGGTCACCAGGACTATTCCCTAGCTTTCCCCCAGGAGAATTCCATGACTTCTGGTTCATTGACTTTAGTCTATGGAAGAACTTTTAGAAGAAGATATCTGCTCCCATTCCATCATTTTTCCCAAGAAGAAATGAAGGCTCAGAACAGGAAACTGCCGTAGTTAAACCTATTCAAATAATTGGAGGTTGAGCCTCTTCAGTTTCTTTCACAATCCTCTTCTTTTTACTAATAACATTAACAATAGCCATTGATGAGCAACTATATGTGCTGGGCACATTATGTATATTATTTTCAATTTTCCTCAAAACTCTGCAGTTAAGCCTTATCATCCCCTTTCACAGTCTGGAATACTAAACCTCAGAGAACTTGAATGATTTGCCACATGCCAAATGCCAATGCCACATGCCAAATGCCACATCAGTAACAAGTAGTTGAATTTGGATACAAATCCTGCTCTGACTCCCGTGTCCCTGCTCCTTCCCATGATGACCTCAGCAGCACATGGGACAGTTCTAGACCCCATCATTCTCAGTCTCCAGAGGAAGACTCCCCCATATCCATGCTAGCCTTAACTATTCCATCCTCTCCTTAGTAGCCTCCCCTCAGAAGAAGCTTGGCCTCCCAGGAGGACTGTATAATCCCACATAGAAGCCACTATGAAATTGGATGTTTCAGCTGTATGTCTGCAAATGCCTACTACAGCAATGCCAAGTCTCAGGAAATCGAATGTCACTGTGAACAAGTAATCTGTTCTCCAGGACCAATCCTGCCTTGCTCTGTAAGAGTGACTTTCTTAGACTCCCTGGGAGACACTCTAGGTTTACAGTCTGGCATTGATTCTGATTTACTCTCTGTGTTGACCTTGACAAGTTATATAAGCCCTCTGAGCCTCTGTTTCCTTGGGTGTAAAACAGGCTAATAACAGCCTGAGAGGAATTTTATGAGGACAAAATCCGTAAATGTCCTAATAAAGGGTCTAAAATTTTCTAGGCCGTAAGGAAATGATCATTTCCTTTCCTTACCTTTCTCTTTTTCTCTGCCCCTCCCCGCTCACAGTCACCATAACCTCTTTCCCTGACTGGCCTCTTTCTTTTGATGCCCCTGCTATTACTGAAGTTTCCTGGCATCCTATAGTCTCTGCAATTAAACTTCCTTTTCTTTCTTATGATACAGAAGTACCCAGGAGAGAAATGGACTAATGGTAGCCTTGTTAGCCTGGAAAACTCAGATATGGGAGATCATGAGAAGAAGGAAAAGATTGATATGACAGAATCATGGAATTTTAGTGATAGAAAAACTATATTATTTGGTAGAGACTTTTAATGTTCACTGTATCTGATTCTACTCTCATTCTAGGCAGATGGAAGTATTATTCTTCTCCACCCCTCCTTGTAATTGCAGTTGAGTTCTAGCCAATGATTTATGGGCAATAGTGATGTGCATCACTTCTAAGCCAGAGCATTTAGTTGTTGGTACAAGGTCCTCCAGCCTTGGTCCTGCTTGCCAAAATGAACTCTGAAGTATCATGTTGGTTGGAATAGAGCAACATAAAATGGCATAGAGTGACTACATGGAACAGAGCCCATAATGACCCACAGTGGAAACATAATGTCAACAATAAGTAAACTAATTTTAGGCTACTGCCAGTTTGTGCATGTTTGTTACCATAGCATAACCTATAGAATACAGCAATCCAAACTTTGACTTTCCTGTCACTGTCCCTTGAAAAAGGCTTTTTTGTCCCTAGTAGGAAGTCAGTGACTTTACAGATCTTTTGGGAAAGAGCACTAGACTGAGAGACAGGAAGCCCATGAAGTGAGTTTTAGCCCTGGCTTGTCTACCAACTATAGGACCTTAGGTTATTTACAACCTCCAAGTCCTCACTTTTCTCATCTATAAAATAAGAGTTAGCATATCGCCAAATATGAGACACACAACACCACTGGTACTTTAGATCCTTGCTACTCAAAGAGTGATCCAAGAACCAACAACACCAGCATTACTGAAATTGTATTAGAAATGCAAGTCTTGGGACACCTGGGTGGTTCAGTTGGTTAAGCGTCTGCCTTTGGCTCAGGTCATGATCCCAGAGTCCTGGGATCAAGTCCCGCATGGGGATCCCTGTTCAGCGGGGAGCCTGCTTCTCCCTCTGCTTGTCACTCCCCTTGCTTATGTGCTCACTTGCTCTCTCTCTGACAAATAAATAAATAAATGTTTAAAAAAAAGAAAAGAAATGCAAGTCCTTGGGTCCCCCACCCACGGACTACAGAGTCCAATTCTACATTTTTAACAAAATCCCCGCATAATTCCTATGCACATTAAAGTTAGGAGAAATATAGGGACTCCTGGGTGGCTCAGTCAGTTAAGCCTCTGACTCTTATTTCAGCTGAGGCCATGATCTCTGATGGAGAGATCAAACACACGTCCCCCCCTCCCCCAGGGACTCTGAGACCAGCAGAACTCCGCAGCCGGGTGTGGAGTCTGCTTAAGGTTCTCTCCCTCTCCCTCTGCCCCTCCCCACTTTGAGCGCCTATGTGCTCCCCGCTCTCTAAATAAATAAATACATAAATAAATAAAGTCAGGAGAAATGCTGATTTTGATGGTACAAGGACTGAACACTAAATGCCATATAATCACAGAGTGAGAAGTTATTCATTTTCCACTTGTCTTTCAATCTTTCTGATTACTTCATGGAGAAAGTCTCAGTTTGATGCCAATATGTCTTTAATACTTCTCTATAGTTGCCAATTTTCTTTCTTTAATAAGGAGAAAACAAGCCTCAGGTTCCTAGGCAGGGAATAGTATTTAGCTTGACTATAATGACATTGTTTTATTTTCATTGTGTTTATTTAAATGGTTATCTTGTATTTATGGCAACTGATACCAGTTTTTTATTTAAATTAGTAATAGAAACCTCTTCAAAATATATTAATTTAAGTAGAAAAGTGAATGTATTTAAAGAAAACATCAGTGATATACAACAGAAATTTACAGGGACAATCTATAAAAACAACGTCTTCACAGACAACATGATGACAATTAATTCATATCTTTCAATAATCACTCTCAACATGAATGGCCTAAATGCTCCCATAAAACGGCACAGGGTTGCAGAT
>NC_138369.1:107384552-107412065 GCF_054177405.1 Leptonychotes weddellii | reverse complement strand
CCATGTCAGGGAACTCCATTGGTTTGACACTCCTGACTCCTCTCCACAGCTTCATCATTAAGGGATTTTATTCACTCCACATTGGGTGGGTGTGGGAAAAGTGCTATATGTCACTGTAAATTTGGGAAGAATGAAACGAACATACTTAGGACAGAATCTCCCTTCTTCCTCTTAGAATTTAGATACCCAGAGTATAATTACTCATAGATAATTGACTTACAAACTTCCAGTCTAATTTGTAGAATCCTAACAGCAGGTTATTTATTCAATATACCTTTATTGTGTGCCTATGACATACCAGGCTCTTCTCTTCTCTTCCGGCTACCCAGAAGCACCTCCCCCTTTGGAGGTGAAACTATCTAAACCCCTCTGCCCAGGCTGTTGTGGTGCTTTTGATTTCTCAGCTTCTAAATACGCTCAGAGGAAAATGTCAGTAGCATTGATGAGCTTGGAATCGTTCTAGAAGAAAGCATCAGGTACTCATTATCATAAGTCATGAGACAAAAACAGGTAATTGTTCTTAAGGCATCTGGCCAATTTTCTCACAGCCTAACCATAATCCACCCAAGCAGGTCTATCATGAAGGATTTTAGAGATCACCCTGCTAATGACACAGAATTTTAGCAAGAAGCCCTTACGTAAGAGGGTACTGCCCCTTTCTTGCAGAGTAATCACTTTTATTTCTGGGCCCCTGCATTTGCATTTGTCAGTTCTCCACCATTCAATACAGTAGTGCCCCTTCACTCCTTATTATAACACTCCATTTTGTTTTCATCGTGGTACTTATCTGTACTTCTTTATTTTCTTAGAGTCTGACTCCCTCCACTAGATTGTAAGCTAAAGAAGAGCAGGAATCATCTCTGTATTGTTTGTGGCTGTATCTCAAGTGTCTAGAACATGTTGAATAAATGATTCAACCTTCCCATATTCCAGTTGGAACAAAAAAACAAAGATGTGTACTTTCAAGGTCTAATTAGCAGTCACTCTATAGTATCATTGCTTAACCCTGGAACTGATATATGCATCAATTTTTCCTGCTATGTGTGACTCTAAATGCTCAACTACATTTTTATCTACTGCTTTTCTATTTGTTGGCTCATATATGCTCTGCCAACAGCTGAAAAGTGTCTGCACTGGCTTATAAAGGCAACAGTCAACAGGCAAAAGATAAGAGCTTATAAGTAAAGGAGTAGGACCCAAGGGAAACCTTATCAAGAAATCACTGTTAAGGTGTAACTTTCTATGGGTCTAAAAGAAATCATTGTTAAGGTGTAACTTTCTAATGCAATCAATCCAAGATCTGTCCCCCAAGCTCCCTTTTCTGCCCCTAGCTAGGTAAAGTTGACTTGGGCATTCAAAACTGGTTCAAAAAAATTATTCAGAGTCCCAGAGCAATTTCTGATGAAACTATCTAAAATTCTCTAAAATTTATACTCATCTAAGTAGCTGCTTTATAAAGGCACCATTTTGAGGCAAATTATTTCATGCTTATTCTTCCATTTCTTGTGTTTTGTCATGACAACACAAAAGTGGGTAGGAGTCAGAGGCAGCATTTTACTTAGTCTTGACAATATTTTTAAATGATATGTTTAGAAGCATGAGTTGGCACCTTCTGGTCTTTTGATCTCTCTAAATATAAAGAGGTCAGATTGATACTTTCTAAGGAATATTAAAAGGAAATAAACCAGAAACCTGGACTGGACTCTGCTTAAAGATAGAGGAGCTTCCTTGTAAGTTTCTGGTTTGTGTGAGGATTTTATTGGATTTATTGGCAGTGGATTGGAGATTCATATCACCATTTAGGTCTGATTAATAACCAGAAATTGCTCCTGGATGCTGAATATTTTTTATTTTGAAATGAAATCCATTTTGAATTTTTAACCCAAATCAATTTTACCTAGCAAAGGCAGAAAAATCTAAACTCTCCTGTCCTGAAATACAGACACAAACTTATCTCGGATATTAAATACTCATAACCCCTGTGATTGTGGCTGGTGTTGTTCTAACAATGAAAAGCTGGGGGGAAAAATGAGATTTAATCCAGCAATCCATCACAGAAGAGTGAAAATGAAAAAACACAATGCTCAAAACACCACACCCCTTGAGTTACATGCACACACACAGACTTACAGAAATACATTGACATTTTGGTAGCTGCCCATCTTATGACAAATCCTATCTTCCCATTATGCCCATAATGCATCTAGAACAAATTCAGGGTTTTATTCAGTCCATAATATTAACAGTTTGCATTTGTTTACTTTTTACCTTTCACAGTGTGTCTTCTCACACATTATCTCATTTTAGCATTACAACTATCGCATGGAGAGGCAGATAAACATTCTATTCCCATTTTTTGGAAAGATTTTATTTATTTATTTGAGAGAGAGAAAGAATGAGCAATAGGGAGGGGCAGAAGGAGAGAGAGAGAGAGAAGCAGACTCCCTGCTGAACAGGAAGCCCTATGTGGGGCTCAATCCCAGGACCTGAAGATCATGACCTGAGCCAAAGGCAGAAGTTAGCCAACTGAGCCACCCAGGCACCCCTCTATTCCCATTTTAAAGGTGAGACTCTGAAAACTTGATTGATTTGCCAAAGATCATACAATAAGTAATGGGCAGAACCTGCACTAAGACTCCAAACTTCTGATTCTTTAACTCTATGCCTTTCCTGCAATATTTCAGAGCTTCTTGGGTATCCCAGGAGGTCTGACATACCCTGCAGGGCTCTCATAACCTTAAATTATGGGGATGTCTCAAGACTTCAGACCTGGATGCTGGTCCAAGACAGTAATGAGCTTGAACTAGGTGTACTTACCAAGACTGTCCTGGCACCAATCAGTGAGTTTTCTGGGGAGAACCAGAGCCTCTGAGCTAGAATCCACAACCTAAAGGTAGATTTGAACTGCTCCTGCATAAAGAGGCAGTATCAGTCAGCCAGTATTCTTCTCAAACACAAGCCCAGTGAATTTGTTTCCAAGGGTAGAGAGTTACATTTCATTAGCTCCCATGTATTCTGAGGGCTTGGAGCAAAGATGCAAAAATTCATGTAGGCACTTTCCATCTGTATCAGTCTACTCAATGCATGTTAAGTAATTCTTTCTCTGATGAGACCAAACATGCCTGGGTTGGTACAATCTAGTCCTCATCTTTTTGAGTCATAACACAGTTCTGGGATACTTACTATAATGGAACCAATGAAAAATGTAAGCCTTGTGTCTCTCCTGTCCCCTTTCAGACTGGTTATCTCTCTAGCTTAACCTCACAGATGTCCCTCCCAATTTTATAGAAGATATGTGTGTTCTGCTGGCACAAATCATAGTCCCCCTGTTTTCTGAAATTTATTTCAATAGAGGCAGGAGAAGAACTCTTATTTATTGAGTTACAAATATGTGCTCAGCATGGTGCTAGGCAATTTCAAGAACATTATCATTTAGAATTCTCATAACAGTCCTGTGAGGTGGTCATTCACAGATGAGAGAAGAAAGGATAGGAGTTAAATAACCCAAGGTCACACAGACTAGAATTCCTGGTGGGTCTTCAAATCTCAAACCCACAGTCTTTCCACTCATAAGATGCTGAGAACCCAAAGATAAATTTGACCTACTTGAGCTTTGGAGAAGGAGGAGGGTCTTGTCTTTTTTAGGAAGAAAGAAGAAATCAATCTCTCCCATCCTTTCTTTCCAGTAATGCTGGGGAAGTGGAAGAAATTTAAGAGCAGCAAGGCTCACCAAAGGAAGAGGGAAGCTTTCAGAGGGTAGGAAGCAGGTCTGGAAAGCCTGCGTTGTTCAGCGCCAAGTCCAGCAAAGGTGGAGCTGCTGGAGGATGCCTTCTCAACACACCGACACTGCAGACATCTGCCTGGTCCTGCTTTCTCAGGGCAGGGAACAGGCAAGAGACCCCCTAAGCCTTAGGACAGCCTGAGATACTGGAAGCGGCCCCGGAGGCTCAGTAGGCCATAGAGGAGTTAAGAGTGGCATATAGCTGGGTGTGTGTGTGTGTGCCTGTGTGTGCGTGTGCGCGCGCTGGGAGGCGGGGGCGTCTGGAGAGAGGCCTCCGCTCAATAATGTAAGGGGTTGGGCCGCCCACGTGACTCCAGGAAGGCGGAGACAGGCGAGCTGGAGAGAGGACTGACAGACCGCCTGGAGGGAGGTGAGGGGGGCGGCGAACTGAATAATTGAAGAGCTGTTCAGCAGCAGCGGCTGCCTCCTGCCTTCCTTTGCCACCACCACCCCGCATCACAGTGGGAGAGACAGACTCTGGCGCTGTAAGTGGAGACGGCTAGCCACCAGTCCCTGCAGCCAGTTAATCGCCTCCAGCCCTCCGGTGAGTGAACGTCCCCCTTCGCCGCCGTCTGTCCCCCTCCGAGCCCCCTGCACCCAAACTGGACCCCCGCGAATAGGATGGTCGCCTCTTGTTGAATGAACCAGGGAGCCGGAGCCGCAGGGAGGGGGGAAACAGGAACATGGCGCGGAGGCTGAGGGCGCCCTCCGGGAAGGGGTCCCTTGGAAGAAGGAGGGAGCTGGGTTGGGATCTCTTCGTATCTGGCCCGGAATGGGGCCTGGACAGTGTCCGGGGTTGGGGGACGCCGGGTTCCGACTCACGGGAGCTGCCAGGCGGGGTTGGGGCAAATGCAGCCCTGGCGCGGCCGGAGTGAGAGGCAGAGGAGGGAGCCTCGAGCAGTGTCCGGGTCGCCTGGGTCTCCATAGATGCCGGGCCTGTCCTTTCCTCCCTGCCTTGTCACACACCAGGCTCCCGCAGCTAGGTTCTCGGCCTCGGACTGAGCCCACGGAAAGAAAGGGACGTTTTTCCGGCCGTAGCCTGAGGGAAGGGCGGGGACAACGTCTGTCCTTTTACCTGGGAGCAAACTCTTCAAAAGGACTCCAGCTGAGCCCGATACCCAGACCAGGCTGGTGCGCTACGAGGGGCATTTGTCCCCAGAGAGTGGTGATACGCGGCGGGGCAGCGAGAAGGACGTGATGGGAGAAATGTCCTGGGAAGCTCTCTGGCCAGAGCGGGCAGCCCCGGGGAGAGGATTCTCGCCGGCACTTCACCGCGTCTGAGCCTCCTCTCTTCCCCCATTCCAAATACATCAGTTTCTTACAAATCCAGAGGACCAGAGTAGGGCAGCGTGGCCTCGCGTGATGCAGCCCCAAACCTCCTTCTCCCACCAGAGTCACCCCCCAAGTGTATTTTATATTGTGATCGAAAAGTAAGATAGAAGTCACCACATGACTAGAAGCAAAGGGAAAGCAGAGGAAAGATGGAAGGAAAACTAGAACAGCAGGGCTCTCTCGCCTGCTCCTGGCACTCCTCACCCCACTACCTGTGCGAGGCTCCATTCAGAGTTCTGCCTGAACTGAGAGTCTTGAACTGAATGCAAATATAAAGGAAAAACTTGGGAGGGGGAGCAGGTGGGATCTCGTCGGAGTGTCGGGGCCAGTCACTGGAAGGAGTTGGCCAAGGACCACAGAGTGTAAACCCGCCTGTCCCCCAGGGTAAGGGGTCCTGAAGAACATCCTAGGCAGCATAGCAGCTCCAGGCAGGAGCCTGGGCCGCAGAGCCGACCGCTGGGAGGGGCGCTGTCCGCGGTGCTGAAAGTTCGGCGAGGCTGGGCGGTAATACTGCGGGGAGAACGGGCGGCTCACTGCTTGCCAGCGTTTCCCGCAAGCAGAAACTGCGTTAGAACCATGTAAAGGAGGATCATGTGGAATAAGCGAGCTGGAGAGACAGGTATAGGTGCTCTGCGTTCCCCGGTTCTCTGCCTTCCCCCCGGACTCCTCTTGGAAGGAGGTTTTCCGGACTCCTGGGTAGAGGAGCGAGGAGTGGGTGTCACTCCAGAATCCAGCTTTGCTAGCTTCAGGTGGGAATAAGACGTGTGGCTCCGCTTTCTATGTCCCCTGTCAGTGCGGTGAATCTTCCTACTGGTAAATTGTTGGAAAAGCAGTAAACACTTCTGTGACTTTCAGGAACCAGAGAACTGTGAGGCTACCAAAAGAAGAGGCTTCATTAATGGAGTGGCTGGGCTGTCTATTCATGGCTATGGCTTTTTCTCTCTTCAGCATCCTTCCCTCCCCACCACAGATTGTTTACATCCTCTAGATATAGATCTCTAAGCAGCCCTGCATGGTTGTTTCCTTGACTAGTCTTTTATATTATGGGTAAAATGGGAAAGAATTGAGCCAATTTGGGGAGACCAAATTAAGAAAATATTTACTGAACACCTACTATCTGCTGGGTAATATTATCTCATTTAATCTTCATAATGGTTGCTAACTATAAATATCACAAAGGTTAGAAAACTGAAGTTAGAGGTCTTTAATTCAGAGCTTGGATTCAAATTCAGGTCTGCTTAACTACAAACTCCAAGCAATTTTCATGCCCTCATTTTGGCATTTGGCTTTGGAGAGCTGTTATTGGAGAATATAGCAAAAGAATGTCAAAAGAGGAAGGTCTACTTTTCTTTTTCACACACACTACTCTCTTCCAACCCTTTCCTCTTTAATCTGTTCACCCACCCACTGTCACTCACTCCCACCATACCAACTGCTTTTGTGCATGCTGATTGAGATACCACTGTTCACACAACTTGAGCTTTAGGATTACAAAAACAAGTTAGAGGACTAAAACAACAGGCTTTCCTGATAGAGCAGCAGGGGTTCATGGGATCTGGAGGACTAGAGCCTACACGTGCTTTCATATTTAGAATTATACTCTTGACTTTTAGGGCTGGAATAACCTTAAAAGTCATTCAGCATCATGCAGATCATTGTTTTACAAGAAGAAGAATTTGGGGACCAAAAGACGATTATTAGTCTAAGTCTCATGATTGAAACGTTAGGATTGGAACCCCATTAACTCTATTCCAAGGTCAGTGTCCTTTCCACCACCCTCATGGTAACTCAAATATTCTTCCCTTCTTCTTTCTTTGGTTATCTTTGACAAGAACATCAGCATCAGTAAACTACATTCAGTAAAAAACCACAAATACAAATACCTAAAATACCAACACTCGTGTTACCTTCCTATTCTTTTCCCCTCTGGTCTGACTGTTTCAGTGTTGTCTGGCCCAACATACCTGACCCACCTTCCTCAGCAACAGTTCTCCCTATGGTAGCAATCTGCAAATGGGGATGGGGTTATGGCATTTCTCTACTTGCCTTTGTGTTGCCTGTATTTCCTCTTCTATGGTCTATTCCAAAAAAAAATAATTTTTCCAAAATAAATTATCCTAAGCATCTTCCTATGTTCTCACAGGTACTTGAAAGAGACCTTAAAAAGATCTAGGCAGAATTAAATGATCACTGTAAGTGCTAATATCAATCAACTGTGAGGCACTATCCTAGGTCCTTTCATAAATAATTTCATCGAATCTTCACAATTCTGTCAAGTAGATCATTTCATTAGAGGTGGTCCTAGAGTTCTAGTCCACTCTAACATGCAGCAGATCTGATGTTCTATGTATTTCTTCTTGCTTCTCTTTTAGCCCCTAATAAAATCTCAACTTTATTAATTGGATTCTTATAGCCCTAATAATTACATTGGCAAGGAGGAAATTTTTATATTGAATTGAATTGTTCTATCCTGCTCCAATATGTAAAGTTTAGAAATTCAAATTCAGTTCAAATGGTAATGTTCTGTTCTTTTATCTCAATATTTACCACAACATATTCTCCCTTCATTTGTTATCTTTTACTTAAAGATCCCTATATACCTTCTTAATTCTAATATTAACATTCTGTTTCAAACCCCCTCTATTACCAACTAAGACACAACTCATAACTAAATATATAACTTCTATTGTACCCTCACAGAGTGATCCTGCAAGGATGTTGTTGCTGGGATGCTCTGGGCCCTGTAAACCATAATCTCAAACTGTCTAGAACCACTCTACCCAATATGGTATCACTAGCCACACGTACATTAAAATTTTAATTTTAATTAATTAAGATTAACATCTAATTAACATTAAAATCTTCAATTTTTTAATCACACTAGCTGTATTTCAAGTGCCCAATAACCATATGTGGCTAATGGCTACTTAAATGAACAGTGCAGATACAGAACATTTTCAGCATTGCAGAAAGTTCTATTGGACAATGCTGCTTTGGAAAGTGCTAAAAACATCCTCATGGCAACTGAGAACTTGGAACTGGGAAGAAGAACTGGACACTTTGCTTTGAAACTTCTGCCAAGAAAGGAGGAAAAGCCACTTGTGGCCTAGGACACCCCCAAAAGCCCAAATAGGCTCAAGACAATAAGACTAACGAGGAAAATATATGTCTCACTAAAGGAGCAGGCGACTATGGGATTTGCTTCATATGGATTCCATTTTACTATGGAATAAAACCATGAATGGGTCTTGCTGGTTTCCTGGATTCCAGCTTAGAAATAACTTGGGAGTTCTTATTCAAAATTCGAGTTTTATACATATATATATACATCACATACACATGTAACAACATGGATATATATGTGTGTGTTTATGTGTTTATGTATGTGCATTTTGTCTTAGTAAGTATAGTATAAATATAGAAAGAATACAGGACTTGGAGATAGTAGTAAGTGTGCCACTTACTATTTGGTGACATTATAAGGCCCTCTAGAGCTCCATTCCTTCATTTGTAAAATGGTGATGAGAATTGCAACACCCATCTCAAAAGGTTATTGTGAGACTCAAAGTATAGGTAAATGAAAGTACTTTGCAGGGAGCATGATTGATATGTGATGGTTGATAATCTCATGTAGATATAGTATAGTATATTAAAAAAATAGGGTAGTTTAAACTGAATGCATTTCTGAATGTTTTTAATCCCAGATAAATATATTTTGCTTTTGTTGTCATTTTTCCCTGAAAAGTAGAATGCTGAAGAAAAAATCTTTTTGGTTGTTGAGATTTCTTATTGGTTAATTTTTCTATGAACTGAAATACTGTTTATTGCTCATGGTTTACTTTATTTTGCCCTGAAAATTTTCCTTTTTCCAGGAAAAAAAATACCTAGGAAGTCTCAGTGGTTCTGAAACAGCATTTACCCTTTAACTAAAAGGTTTTTTTTAAAGATTTATTTATCTGAGAGAGAGAGAGCGAGAGAGCACACATGAGCGAGTGCACGAGCAGGGGGAGGGGCAGAGGGAGATGGAGACAAGCAGATGCCCTGCTGAGCAGGAAACCTGATGCAAGCTCAATCCCAAGACCCTGAGATCATGACCTGAGCCAAAAATCAAGAGTCAGACACTCAACCAACTGAGCCACCCAGGTACCCCTCTTTAACTAATAGCTTTAAGTCAATTGTCAGTAATTAGCCTGTCATGACAATAGTGGTTCAGATAACAGAAAAAGTATTATTGATATTCTTCAGCATGGGTGGGTGAAGGAAATGATTTAATGAGCGTCTACCCATCTCATGAGTTGATGAAAACAAAAATAATTCTATTTCACGCATTGATTAACCCAAAATAAAAGTAAAGACTATCAGTTTGACTGAATTCTTAAAGTTACATTAGGAATGCTGACCTTAAATAAAGGATCTTTACACTATCCCTTCTCTAAGGTAAAATCTGTTGGGGGTCATAAGTGGAACCTTAACTTACTGACAGGGGGATTGGGAGGCCAGAAGATCCAGAAGATGCAGGGAACTATGCAGCTATTCTCCACCCCCTCTGAACCTTAATCCACACCTTTTATAGAACAAGGGGTATTGGGGCGCCTGGGTGGCTCAGTTGGTTAAGCGACTGCCTTCGGCTCAGGTCATGATCCTGGAGTCCCGGGATCGAGTCCCGCATCGGACTCCCTGCTCGGTGGGGAGTCTGCTTCTCCCTTTGACCCTCCCCCCTCTCATGTGCTCTCTCTCATTCTCTCTCTCTCAAAATAAAAATAAATAAAATCTTTAAAAAAAAAAAAAAAGAACAAGGGGTATTGTGGTGAGGTCAAAGGGTAGTTACCTAAAGTGACACCACCTGTATACCAGTCATCTCTACTCATCATCTAAAGTGGAGACTTCTGTGTGCCACTTTAGGGAAGATCAGAACAAGCCCTCCCATATTCTGACCAAGGCACATATTAACCTCCAAGGGGCCTGGAACACTTAGCCCCAAGGAAGGTCACTGCATGGGCATGAAAAAGATGGAAGGCCAAAGGTGGAGTCAATGTTGTCAGCACTCCTACAACATAGCTAACATTTACTCACTCCCAAGCCTGGCATCTATTGCCTATACATGAACCCTGATCTACGGTTTTTATAACTCAAGTAGGAGTGCATTTTTTATATTCCTGACTGAGTCAGGAAATCACAAACACAAATGCAGTCATGCCTTCTTTAATAGATCACTATTTTGATGCTTAAATATTTTTCTCTTACAACACAAAAGTTAACACAATGCTCAGGCATTATAGAAAATAAACCTGCAAAGGAAGCTATTCCATTAGATGAGTCTTAACTGTATTATGTTTGCTATTAATCCTGAAAACTCAATGAAGTAATAATTTTATTTATGGGGGGAGGGGCAGAAGCACCTGAGAAATCAAGCTGAGTATAGCTCAGGGCTCTAGATTCTATCTCTGGTTCCAGGAACTCTGGCAAGTTATTTCCTTTTTTGGAACCTAGTTTACTTTGTTCAGACTTTGTTAAGGCATGAATGGCAATTTATAAGATGCTCTGCCAGAGAAATAGTTGAAACATACTCTCAGCCCCAAATGCTGGTCAAGCGTGCCATTCTCAGGCCTTTGTTGCTTATGAAATTATATTACTAAAGGGAAAATTAGTGAGATTGTCAACTCTGGTCTGTAGTAGCACATGCTGGCTTTACTAATAGACACCTTGTTGGGAATCATGGTTTATTTATTCATTTCATTGGGATTGTTTGTCTCTTGGAAGGAGGAAAATATACTACCTTGGAGCTGAAAAGAGTTTACTTTTCACTGTCTTTAGCTTGGGGGATTTCAATAATTTTATATCCCAGAAAGAAAGAGAATTTACAATGTAGCTTTGAAACTTGTGCTGGTAGCAAGCAATCATTTGCTTAATAAAGTAACTGAGGCTTGCCCTATATTGGTAGTCATGGGTGTTTGGAACTCCTATAGTCTGGCACATGAATTCTTGATAAATATTTGTTGAATTCAGGCCATTGTTTCAGGTCAGTTCATGCCATACACTCATCTAGCCAAGAAGTGAGTATACCCTGTGGCATTTTCCTTTACCAAATAAAACAGGAGGCAAGCCCAGAACATCAAATCTTACCCTGACAACCACACTTATAACCCTTCTGGGAGCATAGGTAGTTGTGGGCTAAGACAGACTGCTCCTGAGAACTGGGTCTTGCTGCCTTCCTCCAGGAAACAAGGGACACATTAGCCCGAGGGTCTCACATTTCACTGTGATGAGGCAACTCCATAAAGTCAAAGCTTAAATAGAGTTGTATGCTATTTTCCACTTTTACTTTAAAGAGATATTTATTATTTCCTAGAGAAAGTATTTGATTGGCCTTGATGATTGTTGCAGGCAATTACTATTGTTCCTAAATTCAGAAGGAGCTTAGCTTAGAATTAAAGCACATACATTAATTAGAGAGCTGTGACATCACGGTCTGGAAGATCACAGCATATCCTTTTCCAGGAATAATTGGGCCTTCCTTTGAGAGTTTTAACTGGTCTTTACTGACAAAAATGAAAGAAAAATAGGTCATTCTGTTCTAGCAAATCAATAAACAAATGTCTAGAATTAACTGATTCTCATTTGCTGAAGGCAAAATATTCCAACCCAATAAACTTTCCTACAAATGAGCAAGTTGGCTTCCATGGCCTGTTCATGTATTAAATTGTTATTTTTCTTTGCTTTTTAAATAATTAGCAAATTTTTAAAAATTGCATCCAGGTGTTTGGACATTCTGATGATGAAATGGTCTTCATAATTATAAAGACTTAATTGTTCATTAGAGTTATATTTATACAATATATTATTGTGCCAATGTTTTGTAATGATCATATAACCCAACTCTCTCATTTGACAGAGAAATTGAGGCTGAGAACAATCACTCAAGTTAACAACAAAGGCAGAAGTAAGATTTGAGCCTCCTCTCTCTCAATCCACTGCTCTTTGCATCTTTCAATCTCAGGCATTTTTCATTAGTCGTGAAAATCTATTTAGTCAATGAGTTTAGCCACCAAAATTTACCAGGGGTACTAGGAGTAGGAAAGTATATGTATTTGGATTTCATAGTATTTCCATTTGCACCTCCAGGTGGAAGGACTTCTGAGTCAAGGATAGTCAACAAGTAGAAATTTCATGGATGGAACTATGAGCCAGAAGAAAAGCACCAAAACCCCAGAATCCTTATGAGAACGTGGGCAAGGATTTAAGGGACACATTAGCCCTTAAATTAGCCATTATCTTTATCACCTTCATCTCTAGAACAAGAGATTTGAATTAAATAATTTCAGATCCTGCAAGCTCTAACATTCTATGGTTCTATGAAATGAGGGCAAGGATTTGAATTATTCAAATTCTGCCTCATTCGGCCCACATAATAAAAAACAAATCAAGACTCTTATTTAAAAAAAAAGATTCTTATTTTTACACCATTACTTATTGGAGGCTCATATTTCATGCTAGTACTTCACTCAGTAACAACAATAACAATAACAGCACTAATAACCATAGCTAACAATTATTGACTTATTTACATTTACTATGACCGTATAATGTTGGTAATGCTAGTATACGCATTTTACAGATAAGAAACCTGGGTCCCAAAGTAGTTAAATAATCTGACCAAATTGATATAGCTTTGTGCTCTTAACCACCATGCACACTGCCTCTTTGAAAAGCACTGGTCTCCCAAACAACTGATGGGCATCATTTATAGGCTACTTAACACACAAGCCCCTCTCTGGGGGAATTTCCATTTTACCTATATTTTCTGGCTAGAAGAGCAATCAAGAGATTAAATAGAACTTCAAGTCTCTGGATCTGATGAAGCTGTATAGTGATCGTCATTGTCTTTCTGCAAGTTGGCTCTTGCCCTTTTGCGATTGATACCATTGATCAATTGTTTCAATGGTTTAGTAATGAATGTTGGTGCTTTGCAAGCTGCTACATGCATTGAGGACCATTCTGCTGTGTTTTTCCCAGAACGTATGGACAGCTTGCATTGCCATAAATGGATGGATGCTGGTGCAGGATTCAGCACCTTCTAAGGCCACAGAAGTCACCCTACCACATCTTCATTATTCAATGGCATCTTCTGGCTTTTGTCTCCAACTTTTTGACTCAGAGTAACAATCTAGACAGTTTTTAAGGTAGAGGAAGAGAGAGAGGTTCCAGAGTGTCATTTCCTGGTGGTGGGATTCAGTCAAAAGAAAGACTAAAACGTTCAAAATCATGTGTGAAACTCATTTTCTTCTCATTAAACCTACCTTACCAAATTAGTCATAAATACAATATACCACAGTACCCATCTATTTCACTGTAGATTTCAACATGTACTAAATCAGTTCATGGACATCCTGCACTTAATATGTCATGTCTAATAAGCCAAGAATGCTCTGACAGCAGCTTAGTATGTATATATATTTTACTACATAAATATATGATTATATAACATATAATATAATAAATACATAAATATTATTTTATGTATTTTATATACATAATTTTATTCTTTTTTAATTTTTTGGAATTTTTAAAAGTTTTTATTTAGATTCTAGTTAGTTAACATACAGTGTAATATTAGTTTCAGGTGTACAATATCGTGATTCAGCACTTCCATAAAATACCCAATGTTCATCACAACAACTGCACTCCTTAATCCTCATCACCTATTTCACCCATCCCCCTACCCACCTCCCCTCTGGTAACCATCAGTTGGTTCCCTATAGGTAACAGTCTGTTTCTTGGTTTGCCTCTCTCTCTCCCTCCCTCCCTCATCTCTCTTTCTCTCTCTTCCCTTTGCGCATCTGTTTTGTTTCTTGAATTCCACATATGAGTGAAATCATGTGGTATTTGTCTTTCTCTGACTGTCTTATTTCACTTAGCATAATACTCTAACTCCACCCATGTTGTTGCAAATGGCAAGATTTCATTCCTTTTTATGGCTGAGTAATATTCCATTGTGTGGGTGGGTGATGTATACACACACACACACCACCTCTTCTTTACCCATTCATCAGTCAATGGACACTTGAGCTGTTTCCATAATTTGGCTACTGTAGATAATTCTGCTATAAACATTGGGGTGCGTGTATCCCTTTGAATCAGTATTTTTGTATTCTTTGGGTGAATACCTAGTAGTGTGATTGCTGGATTGTAGGGGAGTTCTCTTTTTAACTTTTTGAGGAACCTCCGTACTGTTTTCTAGAGTGGCTGCACCAGTTTGCATTCCCACCAACAGTGCAAGCGGGGGGGTCCCCTTTCTCCACATCCTTGCCAACACCTGTTGTTTCTTGTGTTGTTGATTTCAGCCATCTGACAGGTGTGTGATTATATAATACTAACTTATATAATACAGTAAATATATACATATATTATATACTTAATATATGTATTATTTTACATATTTTACATTATTTTACATATTTTATATACATTCTTTTATTCTTTAGCTCTAGATTCTGACTTGCTAAACTAGCCACATATCCCACCAATACCAAAACCAATTGTAGAATGCATAAGTCTACTTCTGCTTCTGTGGTTTTCTAGATATTTTGTAGAGAGTGGGATGGTTTAGAAGTCAGCTGAGACCTGGTTTGCAGTCTCAGCTTTGAAATGGCTGTGAAACTTGAGCCAGCACCATTCAACTTCTTTAAGACTCAGTTTCCATACCTTTAAAATTGAAGTAAAAGAATATGCCCCTCATATCACAAGAAGGGCCAATGAGATAGCATTTGTTAAAACTCCTTATAAACTATAAAGTCTATACAAAAAAAAATGGGTTTTCCATCCTTTCAGTCCTTCTCAGTCAAAAATAACTCTCAAACAAAACAAAACTCTCAAGTTGCTGATACCCAGTCCTAAACCAAAGTTGACAGCTAAATCAAAGTCTTATGGGTTAAGAAGATCTTGGATTGAAACATGCATGTCGAGAAAATGATATTTATAATGTGGGAGGCCTTCTTCTAAATCAATGGTTCTCAACCTGGGGCAGTGCTACCTCATTAAGGGGTATTTTTTATTGTCACAAACACTGGGGATATAAGGAATGCTAAATATCCTGCACTAAGCAGGACAATCTAGCACAATAAAAATAGTATCATACCCAAAACGTCAACAGCTTCTCCTGCACTGAGGAAGAGTGCTCAAAGTAATGTGCTGTTCATAGTCCCTAAATCCCTAATTGATATGGAGAGAATTTACTTTTGATGTACTCCCCCAGGTGAAATCCAGCCAGTCACACTCATGTGAAGTCTGCAGCAGCTCAGAAGCAGTACAGGGCTTCCCATAATTTTATTAAGAAGGAAAATATGAGGCCGGAGATCAATAGTTTTCAAACTGGCCCTCAGAAGCTTCTACAAGAATCCCCCTCTAACATCAGCAGGGTCAAGGTGTCGCAATAGGTTAATGTGCCATATTGCAAAGCCCAGACTAAAGGTTGACATATGAGGACCCAAAATGAGTGAGTCGTGATTCTGAAAGTCTTTGCAGTTCATTGGTGAAACATTGGGTTATGCCTTTACTTTGTGACAAGCATGGGTCTAGCTAAGCACTGGACACAATCCCTCCCTTCAGCAACAATCTGACAGTCAGACAGATGTAAACTCCACTAATCATGTATGCAACACATCAACATATGATAAAACATGTTATGAGGAAGTCTCAAGGACAGACCAGGGAATGATTTACATCCATAGAGGAAGTACAATGGAATTGTACTTTGAATGATATGCAATGTTTTCTCATTTGGGTAAATAAGAGGGAAGGCCATTGTAGAAATGGGAACAGCATAAGCAAATGCTGGAAGTGTGAATGTAAATGACATAGGTGCAGGCTGATGTGATTAGTTAGAGAACTGGCTGGGAATGGTGGAAGGTCATATCAGAAAGACTCTGGAGAAACTTGAATGCAGCTAGGTGGATATATTTATTCAGCCTGAAGTTTACCGTTTGAACAGAGTTTTTATGAATATTTTAGAAATACCACTGAATTCAGGGTTGGTTCATGACCAACACCAGAATCATTAAAGTCTAATTTCAGGGTTAGAAGGAACCTCAGAAATCGCCCCAGCCTTCCCCCTTTTCTGTATTTTACAATTGAAGTAATTAAAACCCAAAGATATCAAGTGACTTGCCCAAGGTCAGCAGCAAATTAGTGGCAGGACAAAGACTAGAGCCTAGTCCATCCTCTTAGCTCATAGCATTTTGTCCTGCTCTGTGCTGCCTTCGGGAATTTTATTCATCATCTGAACATAATCCAATGTAACACACAATGTGATTATTAAGTATTTATGAAGTTCCAAGTTTCCCATTGCTCACTATTAAGATATAGTTCCTTCATTACAACCAGATGATAGATCACATCCTGGGCTGCTTCTACATGAGAGCATTCTCTCAGAAACACAGACAAACATCATACCAAACACATGGGCATGAATTCTTCCCCCGCCTCACATGACCTCCCCTGCCTCCTCATTTCAAACTGCCAGAGATTATAGAGGCACAGCCTGAACAGAAGGCATCTTAATCCCTGATGGTTCTGTAAATAATATGCTGTTCATGCTTGCATATAAATGATCACAGCCTCTCTATTTTCTAGATGAGGAATCCTTCAGAAAAATGAAGTTGCTTGCCCACATAGCACATCAGATAGGATTTCAGATCCCAGAGCACCAGACCTCTTTGTAACAGGTTTGAATTTTTTACCCATCTGCACACTCCTAACAATTTATCCAGGCTTGTGATCTTAAGTTTTATTTCATAGTCTACTTAGTTTTTAAATTTTATTTCATAGTCTACTTAGTATGTGCATATTTAGGTTCTGAGATTGGTTATTCCCCACTTATTTTTCTCTGGCCACATTTCCTCCACTTCTTATTCAATATACATCCAATAGAAATCATCTAAATTAACATACTCATTTTATAGAATGGAAACTGAGAGCCAAAGAGGTAATGCCACTTGCTCAAGGTTGCACAGTAAAAAGCAACGTTGTGGCTAGATTCCCTGATTCCCAATCTCATGCTATTCCCTCCACACCAAGCTGATGTTTTCAAAGGGTTTCTTTCTAATGCTTTCTAACACAGCATTTTCCCACTCTCCACCATCCCTGCCCCCCCCCATTCATTACATAACTCCCTAAGGATGGATGGAAATGACTACTTCCACCGCCCAGAAGTTCATTCCAAAGCCTTATTTAGAATACCCACAACTTATCATCTCCACACTATACTGGTCCATCTATCTTATTAAGACCTGTTTATGGAGGAGATTGACATACTTCCTAGTCTAGAGGATATATATACAATCATTGCCATTGCTCAAGTAGAAATTATCACAGAGAACAGTGTGCCCAAGAGGAAAGAGGACAGGGTCCATGGCTCCCATCATTTGATAATAGAGCAAAGTTAATCCAAAATTCATTGTAAGTGGCAGGTTATTAGATTCATAATCCCAGAGACCAGACAATTGGGTAATTAGATGGAGTTAAGCAATATTGGTAATACCCAAGAAAGTGAAAAAAGACAACTCCCACACCATTTCTTCTTTAGGGATAAGGTGTTTTGCCTGAATTGATCAGCATGGTGTGCTTAGTGTAGTGTACATAAAGTTTACAATGATAGGTTTTTTGTTTTTAGAAAATCAATGGAATTCACACTTTCTGTTTAAATTCCTTCTGGTGAGTCATTTTAAGACAAAAAAACAGGTGGTGTTTGAGTAAAGAGCATATTGAAAATAGAAGCAGAGAAGAGGGCAAAGAAATCCAAGAACTGGCTTCTCAGGGAGGGCTTCATAGGCTCATAATTTTCTCACAGTCTGACCAGGCATATTGAGAAACTCAATTTTATCAGTTCTCTCAAAAGTCATCTAGCTCTGCAGAATCAAGCTATGCCCCTTAAATCCCAAGAGGCTGGTTTGTAAACTAGATGCAAGATAGTCACATGCAATGGGGGGAAGTTGTAGAGTGTTGCCCAGGTCATTCCCTTCCTGGTATTAGGATAGCAAGAAAACCAAATGAGTGATCAAAGATAAGCTGTATGCGCAAGATAAGGATCAATGGCATTAGAAAGTCTCATGAAATGTGCCATCCAGGCTGCAACAGAGGCAGAATTCTTTCAGATTCCACCCAAAAACACCTTTCAGATTACTGGAACAGTTGTGCCCTTCAAGTTGACCTTCACAAAAGGGTCTTGTTTCCACTTTCCCTAGTGCTGGAGAAACTTCGGCAAATACTTTCAGTAGAAGACAGAGACTTTATCTAGTCTCTGTGTAGTCCTCATCTTCTGTCAGACATGTTATAGCTTGTTAATTCATAGCCTATCTCCTATTAGTTACATGCGAGTTTCCTTTAGGGAGTTCTGGTAGATGTCCCAGTTTAACCACCAGTCACGAATAAACTGCCTTAGGTTTTTTCTATAAGGTTAGGTTAGGTTATTTCTGTAAGGGGCAAATCTCTTGTACTCTGTGCTGGTTCTGTTTATTCTGCTTCAGAAGTTACCATGATCTGACCTTGCTCTGAGAGCACTGGGGTCTGGTTTATCCTTCTCAGTAATCTCCTTGTATGGACCCTGACATCTGAAACTGTATCCATTCATCACTCTCAATACAGAAAACATTCATGGGTGACTATGACTCATCCACAAAATGCCGAAGGAGTCAACTCTTAAAAGATTTTTTTTTTAATCATACAATTACCTCTGAAAGAGACCAAATAACCATTTTAACTATTTTTATTCTCCCCTTGACCTGACTGGTTACCCTGGTTCCAAGCAGGCACAAACTACACAGACAGTTTGGGATTCATTTTAAATTCGTTCCTAGTCACACAGCCTTTTGACACACTTTCTATTCCAGCATCAGAATACAGAGGAAAAAAATATCTGAATGAGTATAGACTGTTGTGCCAGAAATAAATTCCTAATATAGACAACTAAAATATGCCTCTATAGAACTTAGCTGTCAAAAGAGAAACAAAACTTTTCTGTTTCAATACTATCTTGGTGACTAGTCCATGTTCTTCCCCTCTGCCCCCAAGTTATAGTTATAAATAAATACTATAGTGTCATTGCAGTAATTTAAGAATCTGGGGAGAACTTGTCTATTGAGCATAGTGATGTTATCTCTTTGCATATGTGATTCAAATATGGCCAATTATTGAGTGTTCTTCTCAAAGTCAAGGATAACAAGATAGCTACATCATAATAACTTCTGAACAGAATAGCTCACATTTACTCATTTAATCTTATGAAATAGGTATGATTATCCCAAATCTACATATAATGATTACCAAATTTAAATGACTTGCTCAAGTCTTTACAGCCAAAGAGGGTTAAGGTTGAGATTCAAATGCTATGCCACCTACCACCAAAATCCTCACCAATCATACTGCCCAACCACAGTTTTAAAATTCTCTCTGAAAGAGACCAATCTGTGTCTCATATGAGCAGATAGATAATAAGAATGATTTTGCAGGTCTACCTTCATGGTCTTTCAGAGGATTAGACTCAGGGGTCCAAAGATTTGGTATGGGACTTTGGGCAACTCATATCTTTTCTAAGCCTTAGTCATTCCATCTAAGAAAGAGAAAAATAGTGGTTCTTTAGTTAGTTAGTTATTCACTTATTCAACAAGTATGCTAAACACTGAAGCTACAATGGGAAAAAAACACAGACCAGGAGCTGTTAGTAAAAGTAGGAACCACTGTTTAGAATATTGTTACTAAAATGAAAACAATACCAAGTCCCCATTGCTCATGGTATGGGGATCCTAGGATTGCACCCAAGATTGATTGTTTAAAAAAAAAAAAAGGATTGGTTTGTTTGTTTTTTTTAAGATTTTATTTATTTATTTGACAGTGAGAAAGAGAACACAAGCAGGGGAAGTGGCAGAGGGAGAGGGAGAAACAAGCTCCCGGCTGAGCAGGGAGCCTGATGTGGTGCTCAATCCCAAGACCCTGGCATCAAGACCTGAGCTGAAGGCAGACGCTTAACCAACTGAGCCACCCAGGCACCCCAAGGATTGGTTGTTTTGCTTTCGTTTTTATAATCAGTGAAGTGATTTGAATTCTCATGTAATTGTCAAATAAACAATATTTTGGGCTGAACTAACCAATTAATGCAAGTTATTACTTATAGAAACAGAAGCCTAGATCCTCAAGGTTCCTGTGTATGGTTTCTGGAAGACAGATTTGCCCTAAACTCTCAGTGATATACATTGCATCTATAGATTTAATAAATTTGTATTCTAGAAATTTAAGGTATATTTCCACTGCCTACAGGAACTCATTCTTTTCAGCAAAGGCTGAGATTATTTGATTGCCCCAAAGCAAGAACATAGTATAAGAAGACTAATAAGCTATAATGGGAGACTGACAGCAGAAGGGATATTTATTAAGCAAAATAGAACGGGGGATTTGAAAGGAAGAAAAGTAATTTGAAAGGCAATTTTCAGTTTAAGAGAATTCTAAAGTTTAATATTGTTGATGGACTAGAGCATATTAAGGAAATGTTGAATGAGAGAGTAAAAAAGAAAATTAAGTCAACAAAAAAAGGAGAGGGAAAGAAATTACATTCATTCTAAGGCACTTTTCCTTAAAATTACATTCTTTCTAAGTACTTCCTCTTTAAAAGTCATGTAGGGGCATTTGCTGGGCAGTGAGAAGGGAAGAGACACTTCATTCCCCCTAATCAAAACCTTTACCAGTATCTCGGACCTGAAAGTAAAAGGTACATCCCACACATAAACAGACAGTTGGCTCTTTCTCAGTTCTGCATTATTCAATTTGTCACCAATTTTCAGAAGCCGCTTGTGAGAGGCATCATCACAGAGCCATTATCTAATGACCCCGAATGTACCAAGCCAAGAGGCCTAATTTATACACAAGAAACTATTTGGACTTTCAAGGTGATTTTTTCCCTTAAAACATGGAACATTGAGTCTCCTAGCATAAGACCAAAGAAAGAAGGAAAGAAAGAGAAAAAAAAAAACAAAAGGGAAACCACTGTCATTAGAAAATGAAGTAAATTTGCCCACCTAATCTCACAGCTCAGCTTGCATGCAGGGCTAATTTCTAGTCAAAAAGTAGGATAATATCCACTGTAAATGTGTAACTCGGGACATGACGGCAACATATCACTCTGGGTGGTCCATTTTAACTTCACTTTTAATATTAAAGCAAAGGTTTCAGTGCTGGCTTTTTTGGATTTTTTTAAATAAACTATGAAGTGATCCTCACCAAAATTTGTTTGGAGCTCAGCCACAAATTCTGACTCTAAGATGAGTAAAACTCATCTCTCCTGGATCTTGAATGCAGCACTAAAGAAATTAGGCTTTAAGCCACAATCAGTGGGAGCCACCAAAGGTTTCGGGGCAGAGGCGTTGTGACCAGAGGAGTGACGGAAGATTCCGACAACAGTGAGTGGGATAAATCAGGGAAACACAGAGAGAGGGTGGAAACAGAAAAGCAAGTCAGAAAAAATGTGCAAGAGAAAATAAAAAACATTTCATAGCTATAGAATCAGGGACCGTTGTTGCTATTTCTTGGCTGGTATTGAACCATATAACCCAAATCTTGTTTGAGATGAGCATAGCTCTAACGGGACTGGGGAGAGAGTGCCCCTCTCTCCTTGGCTTCACACCTGACATTGGCGGTCCCGCTTTCTCTCGGCAGACAGGAGCCGCTCTCCGCTGGTGGTGAAAGAGTTGGCAGGGGTAGGCCGCAGTGCAGAGAAGAGAGAAACCAGATGAATTTTGCACGCTTGGAACCAAAACAAAGCCAAGTGGAGGAGTAGAGCTGGGTAGTGGTTTTACACCCTCTCCAGCTGTGTGTGCCTCAGCTCACACAGGTCCCCTTGCTTTTGGGGGCCTGAGATGCCTCATCTACAAGACAGAAAGGTTGCCACAGATGATTGCCGTGGTTCTTACCAGCTTGAAAAATTATAACTTCAGCAGCACATTATTAATTTAAAGATGCATTTCATGGATCATATTCAATTCAATTCAACTCCAGGGTGGATAACTGCACAAAATGCTAAAGCTCCTAAGGGCTTGATTTTCTCACTTTATTTTTCTGCCCTCCATTTCTTGTTTTTTTCCATTACTTCTCTAAGGCAGTACTTTTCCCCTCTTCCATTTTTTTCCCCTTCATTTTCTGGTGACAGCAGGGAAGGGGCTGTTTCAATAAGACAAGAAGCTTAGGTCATCTGTTTATCCACAGGACAAGGAGGACCCAGGGCATAGGCAGCCAGCTCTTTTCCACACCATTCTGCTGCTGAACCTCAGTCCTCACCAGCAAGAAGAGAAAGTCTTACTCAGCCTCCCTTCTGACTTATTTTTTTTTATCACTGCTTTCTCTGCCAAACTGCAGGCTCGCAGATGTTCGAGGCAACTCTCTCTCTCACTGCCGGCAGGCCAAGCCAGGTGATTGCTTTTACCCCCTTCTCCTAGGAAAAGTATTTGCACAAGTGTTGGTGTAGTTTTAGCTTGGTGACAAACGTGAGATGCCATGCACACATACACACCCAGGGCCAGTGTCCCATCCACTACCGCCTCTATTTAAACTTGGCCTCCACAAATCCTCAGCAGAGCCATGATGTCACACTTCCCAAGAAAGAACTGGACCTTGAATTAGTCATCTTCTAGTCCCCCAAACTACATGTGCATTTCAGAACCATCACCTCCTTGCCTTGCTCAGCGGAGGCTGAGCTTAGGTAAGGTGTCCCCTACCTTTTTACCCCCCTTCACCCCCACCTCCAGCCCAGAGCTTCTGCTTGAGTGACTCACTTCCTGTACTGGCCCGGTTCTTTCTCTTTGGAGACAACTGAAGTTGCCCTTGAAATAATGGTGAAGAACACAGAACCTCTTTCTGCTGGTCCTCAGAGCCAGCAGAGGCTGGAGATTTCCTCCTAATAACACAAGAACCAGATTATTTGTTACCAGAATCCTTTAAAAAATAAAACACTTGATTTGCAAGAGAGGCAATAATCCTACAAAGTGGACATTATCATCCCCATTTTTTAGATGAAGAAACCAAGGCTCAGAAAGACTATAAAAGTGTAATAGGCGGGGCGGAGACTCTAACACAGATCCATCTGACTTCAGAGGCTAAAGCCCTATTACTTCTGTGAAATGGTAAACCACTAAAACTTAATAAAATAAAACCAAACCCAGAGAACCAAAGGCAGACCTCTGGAGTCTTGGAACTACTGCTTCTCACAAGCAGTGTGACCCTGGGCACATCTTTTGGGTTTCACTTTCTTTGTCCATGAACTGAGAGTGCTGGATCCAATTATTTCTTCCAGTTCCAGCACCTGGGAGCATGCTTTCTAGTCCCTGTGTCTCTTCTACAGGGGCCACCAGCTAAAATCTTACCTCAGCATAATAGACTTCTAACAACAGGAAGTGCCACTTCAGAGGCTCTGGAAATGATTCAGATAATCATTCTGTTCTCCAGAGAGAGCCTATCATTTCTATGACTTCAATTACCCACTGGTCAGGCTGAGGTAACATTCACAACTGTTTATTCTGTGGCAGGCAGACTCCATGGCATTCTCTGCCGACATTGGAGAGAGAATCTGGGCTCAATATGTGTTATCCCCAGTTTAAGGAGGTAGTGATTCAAAAGTGAAACAGGGAGAAAAAAATATTACATACCCACTCATACAATTTTTTAAAGATTTATTTATTTATTTTGAGAGAGAGAGAGAGCACGTGCAAGCACGGGGAGGAGGGGATGGACAGAGGGAGGGAGAGAATACCAAGCAGACTCCCCACTGAGCAGGGGGTCTGGTGTGGGGCTCGATCCCAGCACCCCAAGATCATGACCTGAGCCAAAACCAAGAGTCCGACACTCAACCAACTGAACTACCCAGGCATCCCCACTCCTACTTCTTATGTGAAAACCCACTACAAGAACATGCTACAGATAGATAGAATTATTTACCAGCAAAGATTCTTCATTGAATATAAGGAATCACCAGGACTCCTCAATAGTATATATTTAGTCTACTAGAGACAAGATTTGATGGAGAAATAGATATTAAATCAATGCTGATTGAATGCAGATCATAATCAAGGGGGGGAAATGTGTTGTTTAAAGTGAGAAAATGATATCCTATTTACAACAGTTTGCTTTACACACAACCCTTAGGAACCAGTATTTGTTTAACTGATGTAAATGTATCTTGTGTGTGGCAGGAGGCCCACTGTAAATCTACACAGGGGATCTGGATGTACATTGGTAAGGGAGAAGAAAAGGATGTAGAGACCGGATGTGAGTGAGCTTCATTTCTGCCTAGAAAAGCATCATGGTGGCAAATACTGTATCGGCTTAAAAAAAAAAAAAAACTGGACCAATCTTGTTAAAAGGGATGATGACATTTGATGCAATTCTTTGCATTAAACAACCAAAAATGAAGCTTTTTCTAAGCCATCTAAAATAACAATAAGACACCTTTGGTCAGCATATTAACCATTAAAGAAATTTTGACAAGTGAAAATAATATTTCTGCAGTACAGCCAGAAATAAGATAATGCTAGAATAAGCAATATTTCTCGGGGGGAATCAGGAAATCTTATCACTGCCTCTGTGGTTTACCATGTCCTGACCCACAAACAACAGCACAATATCAATAACACCCATGGAGGGGCGCCTGGGTGGCTCAGTTGGTTAAGCGACTGCCTTCGGCTCAGGTCATGATCCCAGGGTCCTGGGATCGAGTCCCACATCGGGTTCCCGGCTCAGCGGGGAGCCTGCTTCTCCCTCTGACCCTCTCCTCTCTCATGCTGTTTCTCTCTCGCTTGCTCTCCAATAAATAAATAAATAAAATCTTTAAAAAAAAAAATAACACCCATGGATAGATTTTTAAAGTTTATACCAATTTTGCACATGGCATTTCTCATTTAATCCACATCTCAATCCTGTGGGGTCTTAGGCAGAGCAGATATACTATCTTCATTTCATAGACAAAAAACATGAAGTCCAGAAAGATAGAATTATTTGTCTGAAGACACACAATTTTTCAATAATAGATTCATCTAAAACCCTGGCCTTCCAACTCCTTGTCCAGTGATCTCTCCACAACATTGCAATAGGATCTGAGGTTTAGGACACCCCCAACTTTATCAGTTTAATGGAAAACAACTTATATACTTTATATGAAGATACACACACAGCAATTGCCCAGACTGGTGAATTTGTGGATCAGTGAACAAGTATTTGTTGCAGGAAGCTTAGTAGGTTTTATATTAACCCTGAAAAAGACTAAAACATGGGTAATGTGCTCAGCAGGCTAACAATTGTGAGGTCTAGACTGTGAAGGGACTTGAGACCATAAGATGTATTATCAAAAGAAGTATTAGTACAAATTAAGGCTCAGAGAATGAAGAGACAAAAAAAGTCAGAAGAAAGAAATGGGAGCATGTTTTTGCAGGTAAGGATGAGAGGAGGAAGAGTTATAATACCCAGTAAAGGTACTAATGCTTAAGGGCTTGGATTTGAAGGCCCATGCAGGAAAGACAGCAGATTTATGCTCCCTGGAAGAAGGGAGTTGGAACTGAGACCACTCCATGCAGCTAGGACCCTCAAAGGACCTCATTATCAGTGAAAAAGGGGACTAGAGAAATACCCATTGCATCACTGATCATCAAGGAAACGTGTCCCTGCCCAAAGTTCTGAGTAGAGGAGAAAAAAATGTCTTGCACGAGAAATCAAAACTTTAAGCCTTTCCACATAAGGGTTTAGAGTCCAGGTTCACACTACTCACATGATATGAGAATCCCAAGGCTGAGAATTTAACATGAAAATCAGGCATGGATACCTGTGAAGCACCTGGCAGAAGAAAAATGCAGAACAACCCTGGAGGGATGTGCTTCCACAACCCAGGCTAGACAGGATACCCCAGAGAAAACAAACCCCGCTAAAGTTAGCTCACACACAAAAATCAAAAAACATATAAAGAATACTCCCCCATGAATCAGAATGATTAAAAACAAAGAACTGGAGGTTTGCATTCCAAGAAGCTGATATAACAGAAAATCTAAAGGAGACTATGAAATCAATGAGTTTGAAATAATTAAAGAGCTAAAAGAAAGGGGGCAGGGAACCACAAAGAAAAAATAAGATGTAATGAGAAAAAAGTAAATTGGTTTGAAAAAGAACCAACTGAATATTTAGAAATAAAAAATATGGTCTTGAAATTTAAAGCTTAAGCAGATTACACCTAATTAGAAAGAGACTTGGTGAACTGAGAGATTTTAAGGCAATTGCACAAGATGCATTGGAGAAAGATTAAAAAGCTAAATATACAAAAATACCATTAAGAGACAAGAAGAATGAAATGAGAAGGCCAAGCATTTATCAAATAGGCATTTCAGAAAGAGAGATCAGGGAAATGCATAGGCAGCAATATTTAAAAGCATAATGTCCGAGAATTTTCCAGACTTTTCCAGAACCCTTAATGAAAGTACAATTAAAGAATATTCTCTTTTTTTAAGATTTTATTTATTTGACAGAGAGAGACACAGCGAGAGAAGGAACATAAGCAGGGGGAGTGGGAGAGGGAGAAGCAGGCTCTCCGCTGAGCAGGGAGCCCGATGACCTGAGCCAAAGGCAGACACTTTACGACTGAGCCACCAGGGTCCCTGAATTAAAGAATATACTTAGGGAAGAAGGAGATTGAACCCAAAGGAATAATGAGCAAAGAAAAAATTGGGAAACTTGTGCATAAACCTAAGGAAGCATCTACCTGTCAAAAATAAATAAATGAATGAATGAAAAATAAAGGATGATTATCAAGGCAGTGGAGTCTTAAAAACAAGGTGGGAATAAAATAGTAAGCAATAATAATATTGAAAGATGGGGAAATTAATAAGAGTAAAAGGAGTTAAAGCATTTGTTTTAGGCAGAAAGTAGGCAAAGATACTGACTGGCTTCAGATTTTTAGTCAATATTTAGTCAAATATTTAGTCAATATTTAGTCAATATATTTACAAATGTTTAAGTTAATATCTGTAACTTACAAAAATAATATATTCTATAACAATAAAATGAGTAGAAGGGGAAACTTACTCAGTCTATAGAAAAATAAAAGGAAGGGGGCAGAGGATGCAGCAAAGAAAAGGCACAGTAAATATACAACACAGTACAATGGATATAAATCTAACTATTCCAGCAATCCAATAAATATAAACAGGTTAAATGAGCAATTTTAAGGTTCTAAGAGATTTTTAATAATTTATTTATGAAATATACTCAAAAAACATGAAGACACAAGTTTTAACTTAAAGGGATAGAAAAATATAATCAACATTTTTCAAATACTGATTAAAAGAGGCTATTGTGAGCCACACTGTGGAAAGAGCCAAGATGTCCAT
>NC_138369.1:107300214-107384052 GCF_054177405.1 Leptonychotes weddellii | reverse complement strand
GGATGGGTCAGCCTGGTGATGGGTATTGAAGAGGACATGTTCTGCATGGAGCACTGGGTGTTATACACAAACAATGAATCATGGAACACTACATCAAAAACTAGTGATGTAATGTATGGTTTTTCTCCTCAGTGCCTCAGTGGTTTTAATTTTACTTTTGTTACAAATATGTGATAGGATTGTGGGAGAGCTTGGTAAACTACATTTCAGCAAGAATAATGTAGTTCTTAAAATTATTTACCTGAAATATCAATGAATTGGCTTCCTTTGGTGTGTCTGTGTCTGTCTGTGGTGGGGCAAAATCAAAACCTAGTTCCTCTGCATTTTCTGGGGAGTGCCCAAATAGGCCCTGTGTCCAGACTCTGCTATTAAAAATACACATGCAGAAAACAGGCTTAAATGGTGACTCACCACTTAGTGTGCTGTTATTGAAAAAGAGGGTTAATGCCTCCCTTGAAGAATAACCCTGGTATATCAAACTTTTGTGTCACCATCCAGAGCACATGATGCCTACATGATTTATTAAAATGTATATTACAATAATAGCTATGACAATTAAAACCCACTATTACAAGGAGCCCTACATACATTATCACATTTAGTTTTCCCATCAACCCTGCAAAGTAGGCATGATTAATAGCATTTATAGAAGAAGACCTAAAATCCAGAGAGGCTAAGGTACTTTGCCCAAGTTCACACAGAGGAGAAACTGAAGCCAGCACTGATGGAATACAAACCCCATGGACTTCCCAACTTGTCATATTGCCTGTCAACAGCTAGACCCACTCCTCATACAGGCGTAGGCCATCCTGAGCCCCATGGGAAATTAGCTAGCCATACCAAAAAAAAAAAAAAGAAAGAAAGAAAGCTGTGATCACAACTATTTGTGAATATAGTATCTTAGATAAATATTATTAGCTCAAGTCAGAAGGTACAAAAACCATAGAATGTCATTGCTAAAAGGTAACATAATTCAGTGCTTCATTTTACAAACAAAGGAAACTACTAAGGAAAACTGAGACCCAGGAGGTGAACTGCCTTTTACTTCAACCAACATAAGTAGTACACCTGCTCCGGACAGAACTTGGTGCCACTCTACACAGGATACGCATACGTTTAGTAAGAGAGATAAAACAAATATGCCAATTATTAAAATAATAGGTAAAAAAGATGTAAGCTGTCATCTTTTAGGAATCTCTTCTAAGCAAACAGCAAAAATGTAATCAAAGATTTATAGGTAAGCAAATTCATTGTAGCATTATTTATAATAATGATGATAAAAATTGATAGAAACCTAAACAACTAACAACACCCAACAATAGATGGATGTTTGAGTAAATTATGGCACAACTATATAATGGCACATTGAACAATGATTCGAATCACATTTTATAAGAATGTTTGAGTAATCTGAGCAAATATCCAAGACATAAAATAAGTAAAAACACAAGACTGTGATGTTGTATGTACAGTTTGAGCATAATTTTGGACCATTTTGCACCAAAATGTTAACAGTGGCTAATTCGAGGCATGGGATATGGGTGATTACTTGCTTCTTTATATTCCCTGCATTTTCCAAATTGTCTACAATGAACATTATGAAAGCATAACTTTCATAATTAGCTAAAAAAGCAATATATTTTTCAAGTGCTTGGCAGACATTACTTTCCAACTGGAGACATCTGAGGGTAACAGAATAAAAGACTGGGAAGGCACACTGGGGCAAATACCCTGCTAAGGACATGAAGTTCATTCTTTTTGCATTAAAGGAACTGTTGAAGGTTTCTGAGCAAAGAGCTGATAACCAGGGCTGGGCTTTGGGAGCTGTGTCTGTGCTGAGCCAGAGGATGGAGAGGGGGGAACTGAAAGCAGTAGATGATCTAACTTCCTGTTAGAAGTGGTAAGAGTAGCTGTGGCTCAAGAAGGCTGACATGAGTGAGGGCTGTGGCAAGAAAGGAGGAGGCCATACCAGGGACACTGCACAAGCCTAGTGGAGCTGAAAGAAAAGCCCCCCAGTGAGGAGAAGGAAATGCTGAATATCAGTTAAGGTGCATTTTCAACATGGAACCTTGGATTTCGTACTGAACAAATGAAACGTAGACACAGAGGAGAATATGTTGAATTAATAACCCTTACAAAAATCATTTCTCCTCAGTTTAAGAAGCCAGGAGCTACCATCTGACTCAGTTAATTTTGTTCTGGTCATTCTGAATTGCATTACTGACATCAAGCCTGGGCAATGCAAGATGTAATAGAATCAATATTCTAATCACTCCTAGCCATGCCCAGCACAGTCCCAGATGGGGAAGAGCTGACAAACTCTGCAAAGCTTTTTGTTTATACTTTTCTTGATCTTGCTTTTTTTTTTCTTTTTCAGCTTTCAAATTCACAGTTTTCCCCAATGACCGACTATCAGAGACACACCAAAGAGGGGTTAAAAAAGAAAAGAGAGAGAAAAAGGTTATTGAAAGCATGTACACCAGAATATTCACAGTGCCATCTGTAGGCAGTGGAATTCATGATGGATGTTGCTTCGTTTTATTTAGCCATATTTTCAAAGATTTTTTCAATTAATGTGTGTTAATCGTGGAAAGAAAAAAATAATTTTAAAGTGTCAGGTCATGCCAAAAAAAAAGGTGTTTAACAGTGGCTTAGGCATCAGAGCCAGCACAGGAGGATTGGTGTCCAAGGTTGACTCCAGGGCCAATGTTTGCAAACAAGTCACTTAAACACAGCAGCTGCCACTTCAGACAAACTTAGTCTTCCAACTGTTGCTTTGTAGGGACCTCTGCACTCTGGCTCCTTTTAGATTCCCAGGGCCTTCTCAACTCTCCATAGCCTCTGCTCATCTTCCAACAGACATTTCCACTGTACTTGAATATCTTACATGAGGCATTTGGGTTTTAAACTGCCTCTTTCCTTTATAAAACAAAAAGGCTTTGACTTGTTAGAGAATTTCTAGTATTTAAAAGACTTTCTGTTGTTGGTGATGATAATGATGGGGGGTGCGGAGAATGTTAATGTTTTGAACCAGGTGCTTCCTTCCCTACTCCGTGAAATTATACATAAAGACCCCTGTCTATCTTCTCAAATAAAGGCAGGTACATGATATAAATAAATGGCCATAAATCTTTATGAGCTGCAAGGCTAATCAATGTCTCAGGAGACCTGGAGCAGTAAGAACTTATGGTAATACTGCGGATTCATTCTTTCAATCAAAATTCGCTGACCCCAACAGTATGCCAGGCATTAGGTGGAGCCAGGGTTGCCAAGATGAACAAGGTAGGGCATTTACAGCCAGCAGCAGAAAAGAATCCAGCTCTTGCATTTCAGAATGATAAATGCCGGAATGGAAGTTTCCCGAAGGTGTTTTGGGAGCTCAAGGCAGGGAAGCACCAGCTGGAGTGAAGACCCACAAGTCTTCCAGAGGAGCTGATGAAGCTGGTCCCAAAAGATGAATGTGATTTCCAAAGAGCTGTCGCTGTGCCCAACAGAGGGGCAGTGTCTAGTGGCAAGGCCAGTTCCAGAGGCCAGATGGCATACAGGATGAGGATTTGAAGGGTAATGGCGTCAATGGGCCAGGTTGAAAAGTTTGAACTTCACCTCACAGGACATAAGGAGTCATTGAAACTTTCAAGGAAGGAATAACCTGGAAACACTCATATTTTAGCCATGTAGGAGATGGGCTAAAGAGGCAGAGAAAGAAAGATACTGAAGAGTGCAGAAAGTAACTTTAAAGAAGTGGCTCTCAAAGGTGGCATTACCTTTTGAGGGTTGTTCTAGATATTTACAAGATCTTCTAATTGTCAAAATGATTGGAGGCACACTGACATTTTGTTAGATGCTAGATGTATTGCATTGGGCAGCATAGTCCCACACAAGGAAGAATTGCCTTGCCTCCCACGTGACTTTCAAATGTTCCACAAGACAATCATACAGGTGAAAATCTGTTAATAATTGTCTGAATTCAGAACTATAATTCCATCATACATGTAAATGTTGTGTGCAAATTTTATATATGCTAGGTAGATGTATAGATCAATAGAATAGAATTGAGAGTTCAGCTATAAACCTTCACATTTAAGGGTAATTGATTTTATCAAGGGCACCAAGGCAATCCAATGGGGTAAAAATAGTCTTTTCAACAAAAGGTACTGCGGCAACTAGATATCCACATGCAAAAGAATGAGGTTGGACTCATCTCAGATCATATACAATAATTAATGCAGGATGTATCAAAGACCTAACTGTAAGAGTTAAAACTACAAAATTCTTAGAAGAAAACATAAGCATAAGTCTTTGTAACCTTGGATTAGGCAATAGTTTCTTGGATATGACACCAAAAGTATAAGCAATAAAAGGAGAAAAAAGGTAAATTAGACTACATTAAAATCAAAAACTTTTGCAATGCAAATGACACCATAAACAAAGTGAAAAGACAGCCATGAAATGGGGGAAAATATTTGCAAATCACATATCTGGTAAGGGTCTAGTATCCAGAATATGTAAAGAACTCTTATGATTCAATAACAAAAAGACAAATGACACAATTTTTAAAATGAGCAAAAGATTTGAATAGACATTTCTTTAAAGGAGATATACAAATGGCCAACAAGCATGTGAAAAGATACTCATTAATTATTAGGGAAATGAAAATCAAAACCACAATGAGATATCACTTCACACTCACTAGGACGGTTATAGTAAAAAAGACGGACAATAACAAGTGTTGATGAAGATGGAGAGAAATTGAAAACTTCAAATATTGCTGATGGGAACATAAAATACTGTTGTTGCCTTGGAACACAGTCTGGCAGTTCCTCAAAATGTTAAACATAGAGTTGCCATATGACCTAGAAATCCCACTCCTAGTATATAGCCAACAGACTTGAAACCATATGTCCATACAAAAATCTGTGCACAAATTCTCATTGCAACATTATTCATAATAGCCAAAAAAATGTAGATTACCCAAATGGCATCAACTAATGAATGGATAAACAAAATGTGGTATATCAACGCCATGGAATTTTATACAGCCATAAAAAGAAATGAATTTCTGATACATGTTCATATGGATGAACTTTGAAAACATTATAATGAAAGAAGATGGACACAAAAGTCCACATATTATAATATTGCATTTATATGAAATGTTCAAAATAAGCAAATCCATTGAGACAGAAAGTAGATTGGTGTTTTCCAGGAGTTGGGGGAAGTGGCAACAGGGAGTAACTGCTAATGGATATGGGTTTCTTTTGGGGGAGAGGTGATAAAAATGTTCTGAAATTAGGTCACTGTGATGGTCATACAACTCTGTGAATATGCTAAAAATTGCTGAATTACACCCTTTAAAAGGATGAATTTTGTGACATGTGCATTATATGTGCTGAATTTTAAAAATGTATACATGCTGAATTTTTCAGAAAAGCAACTAACATACAAATCAAGGGAAGATGGTGTTAGGTTTAGTTTGGAATTTTACATGAGTTGTTCACCATTTCACAAAATCACTTCATGCCTAAGGGCTCATCAGTAGCATTTGAATCACCAACACTCCACCACTTGATCATGTGTGGCTGTTGAAATCACAGGGACTCTAATGCATGGATGCAAGTTTGAGTACTTCATTATATGGTGTCTGAGCATTTACAGTTTGAAGAGCATTTTTCTTATAAATCAATTGCCCTCCAGTTCTTCTTCATATTATGAGTGCACTGTATTGATTTTTCTTAAGTAATATCTGTGGATTGATTATATTTTCTATGAATCTCATGTCGGGATAGGCATAATTGTAATGCTCCATCATGTTCGTGGTGCGATGTGTGCTGTAGTAAAAGGTGGCAGTGGAGCTTAACAAATTGAGATCCATTGACCTATTTTCGGATCAACCCCTCATTAAACACACTGGTCGCAAATATCATTTAATTATAGCCCTAGGTCTTCCTCTTTTCCCCTCTGCACATAAAATCACCAAAAAGTAAAACCACAGCAAGCCCAGCTTTGGCATTTCCCTAGACTGAAGCTTTCACCCATCGGGCCTCTGCCCCCGAAATTATAAAGATTTCCTTGTAAAAAGCTTAAACTGCTTTCCTATCTTCACTCTCATTCAGACTCCCCCTGCTTCTGTGGGTTTGGGAGGAAGCTGATTTTTGCTGATTTGTCTACATATGTTTTATCCCCCCGACCCCTTGCTCACATTTAAAAAGTATAACGTGGAAGTGACCAGGGTAACCACTGTTTATTCTCAAAGGATGCAATCTTCATGTCACTGTTCAAACTAAGTGCGTCTCTCTAGGATGTCAGGTGGGGATAACTGTTAACATTTTTAATTTCTGAGATCATAATAAGTGTCACACTGGGGACACTTAAACAAATGTCCTTCACGTGGGCTGAGTATAAAAGCTGTAGAGGAGCAGTCTGGATAGGCAGAGAGGGGCTGGCCTGGTGTGCAGAAGGCCAGTGGCCAGGTCTACCTCAAGCTGTGTCAACAACGAATGAGTCACTTTCTCTCTCCAAACTTTTGTCTTTTCATTTGCAAGATGGGGACATACCTGCACTTCCTGCCTTACAGACTTAGGACAATTGACTATGAAAATAATTACAAAGTGTCTTATAAGGTATGTCTACTCATTTATTCTTACCTGTGTCCTGAGTGCCACCTACTTTCCAGCAGGCCCTGAGCATCCAAGAGAGACACAGGTCTGCCTTCATGGAACTCAGAGACTAAAAGGGACACAGACTCTAATGAATAAGGACACAATTCATGTATTACATAGAGTACTTGCTCCAAAGGAGAAGTGCAGAGTGATACAGAAGTTTATAGTGGGGGGGATAGAGTCCAAACTCACTCATGGATCAGAAGTGACATGCAGGGTGAGGCCTGGGGATCAATAGGAACAACCTAACCAGCCGTTCCAATAGTCTGGTTTATTTTTTGTTTAAAATATTGATTCTTGGTCCCCACTCCCAGAGATAGGGATTCAGTAACTCCATAGAAAAGGCTGAGGAACTGTGTTTGTGCTTTTGCCTTTTTAAGTTTCCTAAGCGATTCTCAATGTGCAGTCAGGCATGGGAACAACTGAGCTAAGCAAAGAAGAGCAAGAGCAAAACAGGCAACGGGAACAGCTATTGCAAAGGCCCAGAGGTAGGATGGAGGCTTGCTGCTACATGCAGACCAACTGTACAGGCACAGGCATTTTCTGGAAGCTTCTTAGAAATGCAGAATCACGGGCGCCTGGGTGGCTCAGTTGGTTGAGCCACTGCCTTCGGCTCAGGTCATGATCCTGGAGTCCCGGGATCGAGTCCCGCGTCGGGCTCCCTGCTCGGTGGGGAGTCTGCTTCTCCCTCTGACCCTCCCCACTCTCATAGTCTCTCTATCTCATTCTCTCTCTCAAATAAATAAATAAAATCTTAAAAAAAAAAAAAAAGAATTGCAGAATCGCATGGCGCCTGGGTGGCTCAGTCGGTTAAGCGTCCAACTCTTTGTTTCAGCTCAGGTCGTGATCTCATGTGTCATGGGATGGAGCCCTCTGTCAGGCTCCCTGCTCAGTGGGGAGTCAGCTTGGGGATTCTATCCCTCTGCCTCTCCCCCCCAAAAAATAAATAAAACCTTAAAAAAAGAAATGCAGAATCGCAGGCCCCATCTCAGACTTACAGAAGCAGAAACTGCATTTTAACAAGATGCTCAGGTGATATTTACATACATTAACGTACCCAGGATCACTAGGTAGAGCACAGGCATATTATCCTGGGGAGCATGTAAAGTAGTGCAATCTTTTGAAAGGACAGTTTGGCAAAGATGCGTACCTATTAACTTGGTGACTCCACTTCTAGGAATTTAGAGTAAGGGGTTATACAAAAATGTCTGCAAAATATATGTCCACTGAAGCATTGTTTATAAGAGTAACATAATGAGAAGAGCTTCAATTTCCATTTAAAAAGGATTACACTAATTATTGAATATACATGAAATGAGCAACTCTTACAGCTCTGTAAAGTGGCATTTATCTACATTTACTGTCACGGAATGATACCTCTGATACACTAATGAAAAAAAGAAAGATCATAAAATAGTGTCTCAATTTTGTAAAAGTGTGTGTGTGTTTTAAAAAAAATACTTATGTCTAGAAAACATTCTAGAAAGTCATATACCAAAATAGTTCTTCTCTCTAGTGGAAGGTAATGAAGTGGTTTGTGACTTTCTTTTTTAGACCTCTCCAAATTGTCTGAAGTTATTTACAATAGGTATAGATTGTTTTGCTTACAAAGGATGGAAAATATTTTTATGTTCACAAAACAAAACAACCCCCCTTCAAAAGTAGAAGCTACTCTATTTGGCTCATTGAGTCACTGCAGGAGACAGCAAGGAGGAGGGGAAGGGGGAGGGAAGGGAGCTCCTGACAACCTGAGGCTGCTAGTTGCTCTGTATGGTGGTCTCAGCTCTGGCTGTGCACTGGGATCATCTGGGGAGCTCTCCAACATCACCAATGCCTGGTTCCTACCTCAGACCAATTAAATGTAAATCTCTTGGAAGTGAGACTGGACACTTATTTTTGAAGCTCCCCAGGTGATTCAAATGCTTCTAAATGATCCTAAAGAGTTAAGAACCCCTGGGAGTCTAGCTTGAAAGACTCATCCACCTGCATGTGATATTATTCATGGTGTTATGGCTCTCGCCAACAATATTAGTTCAAGTCCAACCTTTAGGGTGAAAAGAAAAATGATTGGACTAGTGAAAAGCTGCTCCAAATCACCTTCTAGGGTCATCTGTCCATCTGTGTGAGGGGCCTCCCCTCTGATTGCTTTCTAGGTGGATGCACAAGGGAACAGCACAGTTTGACAGTGGGATTGCTCGAAGAAGTGGCTTGCAGGTCTGATTGGGAGTAGAAAGAGCCTCTGTTTAAAACTACAGTGCTGGGGGCGCCTGGGTGGCTCAGTCATTAAGCGTCTGCCTTCGGCTCAGGTCATGATCCCAGGGTCCTGGGATCGAGCCCCGCGTCGGGCACCCTGCTCAGCGGGAAGCCTGTTTCTCCCTCTCCCACTCCCCCTGCTTGTGTTTCCTCTCTCGCTGTGTCTCTCTCTGTCAAATAAATAAATAAAATCTTTAAAAAAAAAAAAAAAACTACAGTGCTGGATGTCATATCTTGAGAAATTATAAAATGCCTTATTTTTCTCTTCTGTTGTACTACCATATGAACTCGTTCCCTCTAAGTGAGTCAGTGGAAATGAGAACACTAATTGACGTTAATGTTCTGGATTTCTAAGTACCATCAGGTTGGTTGTACTGGCATAGCTCAATCATCATTTAAGATCTCCCAAGTCCAGGGTATATCACAGGGGAGTTAGAAGCATCAAGCAGACCCAAATACAGTTGCCCTTTCTCCCCATTTTTATAATGTTCTAAGAGAGTCCTGCCTGTGTCTCTTCTCAAGCTGCTTTCCAATGGACTCTGACTTTCCAGGTCATTGGAAATACTGGTGTGCTCCTCCCCATCAGGAAACATTAGATTCTGCCTCCTTCTGTCTGGGACCTGCATGAGTCTTCGTCTCCAGATAAGACAGTGATCACATCTTGTGATCAGATGGGCAGACTGCTATCTGACAAGTGACAGCATTTCTTCTCTTCTGAAGCCAAAAGGGATTGCCTGGGTGCTTTAAGCCTGGGTGCACCAGTATTTAAGTTTGGTTTTTCTTTGTTGAACAGAGTTCTGTTTTCTCTGTTCATGCCCAATGGTTGAAGTGAGGTTTCCTATTCAGATAATCCCTAAGTCACTAATGGAAGGTAGAAAAAGGCAAATCAATGTAATGTTAACTGTTGTTGAGAGATTACTGGGTACAAGACACTATGCTTGGCTCACCACGAGTTAACATAAGTTTGGTTTATTCAAAACCATGCTTAAAAGAAAGTGACAGTCTTCTAAGCCATAAATGATTGCATTTTTTTTCTTTAATGATAATAGTAGCCAACATGAACCTAATTGGAAGAAGTTTGTTTGGGGAATAGGGGAATAAATAGCAAAGCTTGAAGTAGATAAAACTTTAGTACTTTTAGCCAAAGGCTGTTTGATTCTGCAGCATATATTTTGGTACCAATCATGGGAGAATTGGGGTGGGTTGAAGAGAAGAATAACAGAGAAGAAAAAGACAACAAAAGAATAGTTTGGGATAAGCCTTCAAGAATGTTAAGAATGAGTACACAGCTTACTACCAAATTAAGCTATTCCAGTTTGGCCAATGAGACTCTGTGGGGCCACGTCACCTCCCCCACACATGTTGCATGATGTTTTGCCACCACGTGGTACTCTTCTACTGTTACTGCATTCATAATAGAGGAAAGGAAAAAGACTTTGATAAAGGTGAAGGAAGAAAGATATGCTTTCGGATCCTATTTGGAAAGAGATGCAGAGCCAGAGGGTAGGGTGTGCATCTCTAGTGACCAGAGCATGAGGCATTAGAGGCTGGCATCCTGGCTTTTCCACATTCTGGCTTCCAAGCCTTGGATAAATCCCCTAACTTTTCTGACACTCAGTGTCCTCTTCTGTAAAGGATACCACTACCTTTCTGATGTTATTTTGGAAGTTATTAAGTGCACACTCTATAGCTTCTAGCCACATGTGGCCATTTAAAGTTAAAGTAATTAAAACTAAATACAACTTAAAATTCATTCCTTCAGTTGCACTAGCCACATTTCAAGTGCCTGATAGACACGTGTGGTTAGTGGCAACCAGACAGCACCCATAGCAGACAGCACAAAGAACATTTCCATCATCACAGAGCTCTACTGAACAGGGCTGCTCTAGGTGGTCTGGAGCTACACAGCCTGCACTCAAAGCTCAGCTCTCATTTAGGAGCTGCATTCATTGCTCTGTGCCTCAGTTTCCCCATCTTTAATGTGGAGGTGGTTAAAAATATTAGTGTGACTAGTGTGGTTGTAAAAGTAATATAGGGCACCTAGGAGACTCAGTCAGTTAGTGTCGGACTCTTGATTTCTGCTCAGATCATGATCTCAAGGTCTATGGAATCGAGCCCCGTGTTGGGATCTGTGCTGGGTGTGGAGCATGCTTGAGATTCTCTCCCTCTCCCTCTGCCCCTCCCCCACTCACACTTGCTCACACTCACATGTTCGCTCTCTCTCAAATAAATAAATCTTTTTTTTAAATATATATATATACATATATATATATAAACTCATGGCTGGTACATAGTAAACATCATATAAGTGATGCTAATATTTAGGTGAGGGTTACCCAAGATAAGGCATGGGCAGTATTTGGCACATAAGAGGGGATAGGCAAATATTTCTACCTCAGGTGTGCAAACATAGAAGGCAGAGAGGGAAGACACTCTTATTTAAGTACTATGATTTATATTTTAGATATATGACAACTTAACCTCTCAGTTTTTAGCATCACAATAAGAAACTCTCTTTTTGTCTATTTAACCCTTTATCTTCTGGAAACAAAATGAGACTCAGAATCCAAAATAATAAAGGAAACTCTTTCAAACCTTTGATGTGCCCAAGGGTAGTTCACCCCTTTCTACTTGGAGTTTCTTCACGAACTGAATGGAATGGGGGTTCTGGTCAGACCCAAACCACAGGTAGGAAGGACTTATATGCTCAGTCCTTGCTTATGGCAGGTGGAACCAATTAAGCATTCTCTATACTAGGCTCTGAATGCAGAGACTCATTTGTTGGCATACTCTTCAGTTGTCAAAATATAAAAAGTAATTTAGCATATCTCTTTTCCCACCCCCTTGGTTCTAGAGAGATTGTGCTTCTTACAGATAGAGGAACCATGGGTTCGTGGACCTCACTGATGCAGAACATAGGGCAATGGGCTTTTTTTGGGTTGATTCTAAACAGCAGGCATCATGGCCCTCTCTTGTAGAGAAGGCATAAAAGAATAGGTCAGATCTGGGCAGGTGTCTTCTGGGGGAAGGAAAGAGGTCAAAGACACCAGAGCAGCAGATCCACCAGCCTAGGCAAGGGGCCTTTACATTTTCAACCTGAGCTTCAATCTCAGAGAAGGCAACAGCTTCAGACAGGTCAGCTCCAAGCATGGGTCAGGTGCAGAGATGGCCAAACAGTCCAGGTAGACCTGAAAGTCTGTAAACCATTGGATGCTCTACCCCAAGGAATATTTTTATTCTTGTTCATATTTGTCAAGCAAATTGTCACATTGCTTTTTCATGTCTCTTTACCCTTTGAGACCACTCTTTCAGCAAAGACATTCCAGGCATCAAGTCACAATGGTTTCTTGATATTGACTCATGCTGACCAATACATGGTCACACCAGAATCTCATTCTGTGATTCCATGTAATAGTAGACACCATACTGAGAACTAAAAAAGTACCAGCAGTAAGGGTATTCTAGGGGTTGTGTTCTTTCTTTTAAAATCCTATTACACTTAAGAAGAAAAAAAATCACAAGAGCTTATTTCTAAAAGAATGATAGGAGGTCACCGTCCAGTTTGCATGTGACATTCACCCACCCACCCCCCCCCACACACACACACAACCCATAGCTCTCACTGCTATAAGATGAAATCCAAGGGCGCCTGGGTGGCTCAGTTGGTTAAGCGACTGCCTTCAGCTCAGGTCATGAGCCCAGGGTCCTGGGATCGAGTCCCGCATCGGGCTCCCTGCTCTGCGGGGAGCCTGCTTCTCCCTCTCCCACTCCCCCTGCTTGTGTTCCCTCTCTCGCTGTGTCTCTCTCTGTCAAGTAAATAAATAAAATCTTTAAAAAAAAAAAAAGATGAAATACAAATCTCTTAGTGATGAAATGAGAGTATTTTGAGAAGGGGGACTTAAACAACTATGTTGAATGCCTCTGACAGCTCAGGTGAGAGAGTTGAAGGTTAAAATACGTTCATTGGGTTTAGCACCATGGAAGCCACTGATAACCTCAGCAAAAGCAGTTTTGGTGACAAGAAAGATGTGGAAGACAGAATGGAGAGGCTCAATGACTGACAAGATATAAAAAAGTGGAGATAGCCCCTAGGACAGGAGCTTTCGTGTGGCAATATATAAAGAGGGCAGGGTGTTTGGGTGAAGAAGAATGTTTTTACTTGTTTGTTTTATAAGATGAACATCCTAGAAATAATTAGAATTCTTACAATAGTCCATGAAATTATCTGAGTTAGTTGCCTTTAGGGGATGATCAACATGGAAAGAAAGGACACCAAGCTATGAGAAAACAAAGTCATAGGACTGAGTTGTTTGCTTTAGGGGCAGATTCTATCTTCCCAGCAGGGAGGTTGGCCTGAGCTTTGTGTAGCAACTGGGAGAATCCCACCTCCAGGTTTCTGGTGATCCAAGCCTGCTGTGTGAAGCTGATACTGTAACCAAGTCCTAGTTTTCCCTGGCCCTGAAAATTCTATCTCCAAAGTGAAAAGAACTGTAATGATAATGGCTAATCTAATTTTATGGGAGGAACAGATCCTAAAACAGTTTTCCATAATAAAGATGCATAGACACGACACGTTAACTATGGAAATCAAGGATATCTCTTCATGGCCAGAAGTAGGAGCATGCTCATTGTTCTGGGATCTTCTGTGTTCTGTTTTGGTTTTTAATTAAATATTTCTTTTCTGATTTTAAAGGAATACATACTGCCCACAGGGGGAAAAAATGAAATAGAAATCATTCCCACCACCACACTTAGGTCCATATTTTTAACATTTTGGCACACTGCCTTCAGAAGGAGAGAATGAAATTGGATCACACTCAATACTCAGTTCTATATCCTTTATTTATAGTAGCTTTAATTTAATATATCCAGAGAATACTTTTTGTGTCATTAAATATTATTTTAGAATCATATTTTAATGTTAGCTTAGTATTTTATTCTTTGAATAGCTCACAATTGATTGAATTCCATCCTTAGTTTTAGGCATTTAGATTGTCTCCAGTTTTTACTACGATAAATAATATTACAATAGATGCCCTTGAAAAGAATTTTGCACCTGGTTATCTCCACATGATAAATTTACTTTCCAAAAACATTTATGGCAGTTTATACTCCCATCATCAGTGTATGGAAGTATCCCCATCATCAGGAATGAGTGGGTTTTTTTAAACTTGGCCATGTTAATAAGTGAAAATGTTCCCTTTTTTGGCATTTCTTTGAATACTTGTAATAATGGACATATTGTTTCATATTATTGAACATTTGTATTTGTATTAATAGTTGCTCTTTGCTGTGCTCTATGAGGAATACATTCAAACTCAAGAACTTGCAGCCTGGAAAAATTTGAACTCAACAGTTTGGTAGCAAGCACTTTTCAGCTAAATAGCTTGTAGGTTGGAAATTCTTTTCAAAGTCCCCAAGTGAAACCTGGCATTTTTCTGTGAATTAGTGCTGTTGGAATTGAAAGATGCACTCCCAGCTTTCAGATTTCCTAAGGAAATGACTGATAACAGTCAGGAAAAGAATCTGCCCCAAAGAAGAATTCTCTGGGCTGTGGATCCAGAATGTACCCTGAGGGCCTGCAGACTAACCAACCCTGCGCAGGCACCATTCTCAAAAGAGGCTCAGAAGTTAGACATGAATACTGCACCCACAGGGCAAAGCACATCTCTATTTTTCAAAAACATGTTAAATTCCCAGGCTATCAAAAGTCTCAAATATTTTCCTACCAGATGGGGAAAAAAAAGCAATGAAGCAAACTAAAAAATATACTTCTCTTCTATGGTGCATCCTCTATGATTTAGGAGGTTTTTGCTGCTCTGATTGGGTAAAAGACAGAGGTCTACCAGTTGCTGCATGGAACAGCTGTATCAAAAAGTATGACTCTAACCTTAAGTGGATTTTAATATTTTAGTATTGTGTATTTTTCATTCAGTCTTCTCTTAATGAATATAAAAGAATCAAAAACATAGAGAGATAATTTATTTATAATTAGACGTACTTACTTATAGATAATTTGGTTTCCCAAAGGGATTTGTGAAGGCATTCAACAAAAAGAGGATTTTCTCATTTGTAAAATCTGAGAGTTGGACCAGTTGATTTCTCTAGTTTTATGTTCTGTAATTTTATGCACAAAGACTAATTAACAAAGAAAATCATCTTACATTGCAATAGATATCTCAAGATCACAAGGATTATTACAAATTGCTATTATAAATTATATCTTTTATAAAGAAATACTTTGTGCCCAACTGTCTTCTAAACACTGTGGAGGAATCTTTATTCTACAAATATTTCTTGATTACCCGCTATGTGCCAGTCCCAGGTGTGGTCACTAGGGACTCACCAAAGAACAAGATGGACAAAATCCCTACCTTCAAGGAGTTTACAGTCTAGAGGGAGAATACAGACAATGAAAACAGGAACAAATAAATATCAAATAGGGATAAATTACTCAAAAATAGGTAGATAAAAGGACAGATGGATGGATAGATAGACAGAACGAACATGAGGGAAAGAGTACAAAAGACAGGGCTGCTTTTAGCATAGGTAGTTCAGGAGGGCCTCTGCCTGCAGGGCGACAACCCAGCTGAGACTGGAATCATGAGGACAGAGCCATGCAAAGACTTGGGGTAAGAGATCCCAGGTAGAGGAAGAAGTGTAACCCTTGAAATAATGGGCAGTTTGCTGTGTTTCAAGAACAGAAAGGAGGACAGCATGGCTGCACCAAGGAGAAGGCTGGCAGGGATGAATTCAGGGGTGAGGTAGACACCAGACTGTGCAGGGCCCTGGAGGCCATTGTAAGGAATTTAGATTTCATTTTCTTTCAAAAGGAGGGTTTTAAGGAGACCTTAGTCCTCAAGTATATAACAATCTGTGCAAGGCATTGAAAAATACACGCTGACTTGGGGGCTCCAGAGGAAATCAGAGGAGTCCCAAGTGGTTAACACACATTTAATGGCAGATCGAGTATGAGCTGGGTTCCAAAAGAACATGAAAATGTGGATGGCTGCGGGGGGAAAGGTGAGAAAAACAGCAAAAAGAAAGGCTAAGAAGGGGCGCCTGGGTGGCTCAGTCATTAAGCGTCTGCCTTCGGCTCAGGTCATGATCCCAGGGTCCTGGGATCGAGCCCCGCATCGGGCTCCCTGCTCAGTGGGAAGCCTGTTTCTCCCTCTCCCACTCCCCCTGCTTGTGATCCCTCTCTCGCTGTGTCTTTCTCTGTCAAATAAATAAATAAAATCTTAAAAAAAAAAAAAGGCTAAGAAGTAAAATCATTGTAATCAGTGAGGAGACATACTGTATCACACTAGATGGTCACTTACTTGGCAAGCCCACCCTCCTGGCCAACTCAGGAGCTCTTGGAGGAATAGGGCCATCTTCTTCCTCCTTCTGTCCCTGCATCTTGCACACATGGTGCCAGACATTTACTACATGCTCCGAGCCCATTAAAGCAGATGGTGTGTATTGAGAACAGCACAAACAAAGAGTAGAGTGGGGCTGGGTGTGCAGAGTCAGACTTTGTTAAGAGCTGGAAGTTCATGGAGCTTGGAAAATGACCTACATTGATTAAAATTAAGATTCTGTCCACTTGTCTGTTTATGGCTGTATCACATAAAAATGGCCATTATCAAAACTTGAAGGGTCCACTTGAAATTATCTGACTTAAAATGCAGACTCTTTAGAAGAGTAGAAATTTCCTTTGGGAGCAGTGGAGGGAATCTCAAAGAGAGAGGTGACTGGCATCCGGAATAATGAATCCACAGTACAAAAGAGTCCTGGGTATCGGTTTAGACAAAGTGAATAAAGAAAACAAAACAGTTTCAAATATGAGCTCCACCCCCAAAGGCACAAAGTCAGTTTTATCCAGTTATTGATTTGTGTTTAGCTTCGCTGGTGAGAGTAACTGAAGGGATGTACCTACTGAACAATTTTCCTGAGCAACGCTGGGGAAGCCAGCTGGTTAATCATGTGAAGAACAGCATTTGGAAGACTCCTACAAGAGCCATGCTTCTCCAAACTGGGGTGAGGAAATGCCCACTGAGGTCAAGCCACCAGGAAGAGTTCTGAGGTACATTAAACACCCCTGTCCATTCCTTTAGCTCCTAGGAAAGAAAAATATATTTTAAAGGAACATTACCACATTAAAAAAATGGGCAAATGCCTTATTTTCCTTTGGGGATCATTCCAAGCCTGGCATGGGAGTGATATCATACAAAGAAAATGTAGGTAGCTCCATTCACTTTCTTTTTTTTTTTAATTTAAACTTAATTTTACTTAAATTCAATTAATTAACATATAGTGTGTTATTAGTTTCTTAAATACGGAGCAGTAGGGAGGGCCCGGGGTGGAGGAAGGGAGACCCACATTACCACATTACCCCAGTGTGTGGGCTTGGATATGTCCCTTCAGTGCTCAGGCCCCGGAGCTGCTCATCTGAAAGTAGCTGAGTGAATTACTCTACCAAGGGTATTTTCTTGAAGAACAGTGGGCAAATGTAGTTCTGGTTAAGTTTTTGTTGGTAGTTAGGGATGGAACTTTGGAGGGAGGGTATGGAGAAAGGCTGAGCCAAGTATTTTCAGAAAAAGAAAGAGGTAGAAGTATGCCATAGTGTGGGACTATGAAGAGATATGTCTAAAGAGTATGAAAAAGGTTTGTGGGCTGAAGAATAACCCCTCCAAGGGTGCCCACATCCTAATCTCTAAAACCTGTGACTACGTTCCTTTACATTATAAAGGGGATCCTGTGGAGGTAATCAAATTAAGGATCTTGAGATGGGGATATTACCCCTGGATTAAATGAATGGGCTGATGTAATCACATGGGTCCTTATTAGAGGGGGTCAGGAGGACAGAGAGGAGAGATGATGGTGTGCTGCTGGCTTGGAAGATGGAGGCCGGGGGCCCAATTCCTGATATTCTCTGCCTTGTAGTAATTTCTCTTATGGCCACAACAGCTACCATTGAGTTAAGCACATAGTAGAAACTCATTAAATACTTTTGGCAATGATTAATTTAACGCAATTTCTTAAACCTTTTCTAATTGCATGGAAAAATTAACTGACTTTCTTGTGTGATTTGCCCCTTCCGAAAGAATTGTTCCCCCAATAAAATCTGATCAGTGCAGAGTTTTGCATTTCCCTGGGCTCTGGTTTTGTTCATATTGCCATATGTACAATGAGTAACACAGGACCCCGCACAGAGACCAGAGCCCCTGGACCTGGGATCAGGGGGAGGAAAGAGTGGAAAGCGACATCAGGCTGTGATATCATCTATCACTGTGGTATTGGAGGAGAGATGTGGTATCTCAGCGCTGAATAATCAGATCTCCGAACAAGCTTCTCCTCAATTCTCCCAATAAGTAGATGCCAGACATTCCCCTGAGAGTGTTTGCACAACAGTTTCTGCCAAATATGTACACAGATAATATTCTCAACCCCTGAAGTGTTGACAAACAGAGAAGCAGAGTGGGAAACTTTTTTAAGCAGAAATGTCCCGGACCAGGTAAAAAAAAAACTCAATTATCTTCATAAGGTTAAATATATATATATATTTGTTTATTTCTAGCAAATGAGGTTAGAATGACTTTTTATTGTTTTGTTGTGCTTGGTGTCAAAAGCAGATGAATTTTGGATTTATACTAGTCATTAAAAGAAATCAATATTCATAACTTTACAGAATTAATTGTAGAAGTACAGGAATGAGCACATCAGAGTCTCTAAGTTTATATATCAGATGCACAGACTTCTGCCCATTCCAGAAAAAACAGCCTCAAAAGAAAATTATAATACAATTGCTTCGCCTAGTACATAGTAGTACATAGTGAGAGAAGTTATATTATTGTCACAGCTTTTCATATCCTCCTTTATATGCAACCTCACCCTTTGCCATGTGACTTACCTGTCTTCAATGAAAGGAATATACATCCCACTCCATTAACTTTGAGCTTGGTCATGTGCCTCACCAATAGAAAATCCGTGGAATTCCAGTTCCAACCAGAAGCAGAAGAAGCATCGTATATTTCCACCAGCCCCCTATTCCTAGCCTGTGCCACAAAAGAACAGCCTGTGTCAGGTAGGGATTGCTCCTTTAGCCTGAATCTCATGTCTGAGAAGACATGTGGAGACTCACCGTCCACACTGAGGAAAAACCTTGAAGCAAATCCACAGCCTGGAGTAGAGTCATAGCAGGAGATTAAATGTCATTGTTATAACATATTGAAACTTGATGTCATTTGTTACTGCAGCAAGAGCTGATTAATGCACTCGATAACATTTTAGAGACAGAAAAAGAAACAAGATTTGAAAAGGAAGCTGAATTGGAACAACCTTTTTGCTTAGCTACTCAATTGTAATAGATCCAGACTCCCCTTTAAAAACATTCCAAGCAAAACAAAACCAGCTGTGCCTCAGATTCTGCATACAATATAAATGAGGTAGCGTTGTTAAGTAATATAGTAGGTGGTCACAAGATACTTGAAGTGGGTTCGATCAACCTGACATTGCACGAAGACTAACTAGGAAGATTAGCAATCTAAAAGTCAGGAGCCCTACTTTTGAGGTCGACAATATCTCTGAGTCAATTTGTCAGGAACCAGCATTGTATGATTTAGGACACACACACATAGAGCCTAGACTGATCAAAAATATCTTCCTTACTGCTTTGTCATGGTCCCAAAATGTCAACAATGATAAACTGCAGCCTGCCCAAGAAGTATAAATCAAAATGTGATTGATCTAGAAGCTGTACCATGTGAGACGCTGCTGATCACTGAAGAAATTGAAGATGTATAGTCCGGGGATGCTAAAACTCCCAAGAGTTATGTCAGTTGTCTTCGAAAGCCTGAAGACTTTTCCTGTAAGCAGATTAACCCTAATCTGTATAGATACAGAAAACAAAACTGGGGATGACAGGAGGAAGCTACCAGGACATAGATCTCAATTCCATTTACTAGGATGTTCTGTTAGGGTGGGGCAGACCCTGGGACTGCATACAGTTATAGTGACTGGCAGGCAAGCCTATGCACAGTCAGGACACAAACACAGAGCCGTATCTGGCAAGCTTGGAAGGAAAAGAAGAGCAACAGAAGCAAGGACCTCAGCAGAAATTCCACCATCGAAGACTCTGGCTGAGTGAGCCGCAGTAAAGCGACGGGTATAAAGGTCAGAAGTGGAGCATGTTTTCAGGGATAGGGTGATGACTGCAGATGAACGCACCATGTCCTAGCCACCTCATGGTGTGTGTGCATCTTGTGGAGAAAAGTCAATGGCATAAAAGAATGAGAAGAGGTGAAACACCCAAAGGCCCAAGCAAATCTGTTAAGAAGCCCGTTTAGATAATGAAACATAGGAAAGGAGGAAGCCATTCTCTACAAGCATGAGAAAGGTAAGCACAAATCCTTGGAAGGAAAGTACCAGGACACACAGTTGGCAGCCAGAAGAAACCCAAGGGAGTTTCAGCAGAGAAAAGCTATGGGTGAGGACTGGGCAGCAGGCCAAGGGTCCTCTGAAAACTGCCTAGGGAGGTGGAAGCGGTGGGAGGGGCTGTCAGCAGTGGGGGACAAGAAGACCTGGTCAGGGAGCAGGGTGATGCCAGCTAGCGTTCCCATGGCCCTCACACTGTGCCAGGCACTGTGCTGAAAGCTTCACACTTGTTAACTCCTCTGCTCCTCGCCACAACCCTATGAGCTAGTACCATTATTATTCCATTTTATAGATGGCAAAACTGAAGCACAGAAAGGCTCCACCCAATGTCAGTTAGTAAGGGCAGAGCCAGAATTTGAACCCAGAGAACTCGACTCCTGAATTACGTTCTTAACCAGGAGCCAGAAGCTCAGCCGAGAGGAGAAGTAGGAGGCTAGTGGGGAGGAGGGTTGGCACTGGACCCCAGGATACTGGAGTGGGGCAGGCCTCAGAAGGCTCCTCCAGATCCTGCAGTCACCAGGTGGGGCTCATCAAGCCAGGCACCTTTTAGTCGAACTATAACCTCATTTTGCCAGGGGACATTGATTAGAAGAATCTTGTAGCAGTCCTAACTGTCCACTTCTGTGAAGGGGCTGCTTCTATCAGCCCATGTTCCCTTCTGCTCCAGATGTTCCAGCTATTCTCGGGGGATGTCACAGAGGGATTTTTGTAATCCCTTGGTATATTTGCAAAATCAAGCCGGAATGATTTTTGCTGTTTACTGTTTTGTTAGCCTTAATTTCCTTCCTCTCCTCACCTCCAAAGGCAGGCTCCAACCTAATTCGATAATCCTACCTATTCAGTGAACTTCTAAGCCATGATTATTTTCATCCTGACACAAACCTGCTTTTACCATCATACTTGGAGTCTGCTGAACCCTCAAGCACACTGGCAACCACCACAATGATGACTCTCCCCTCCCAGAGGCCCTGTAAGCCTTTCTTAGTTATAGCTGTGAAGTATTTTGAGAAACTTGAATTAAAGTGCTAGAGAAAGCACAATACACATTTATTGCTCATCTTGGAAAGACAACAGCAAAGAGCATCCAAAACTATCTTTGATTAACATAATCCGAGGGTAATGAATATGGATATTGTCAATAGTCACTTAGAAAGAAGCATGTTTTCTCGTACATTTTGTTCTCTCCAGTAAATTTCCAATCAAGAAAGAAAATGCCCCAAGTCCCTGTTTGCATCAATAAAGCAAACACTAAGAGGAATTACACAGAGGGAATAGAGCCAGGAAGGAGCGCTCACCGCCCTCAACCTGTGTTCCAGTTGGTTCTCTATGTTTTCACCACGCTTCTGATTACCTATCAAATAAAGCCATCACCCCCCTAACAAGCCTGGTTCATTTCTCAGCATCCTTGTGACAGTTTCTGATGAAGGCTGATCAGACAAGTATCCCAGAGGGTGTTTCCAGACCACACAGCGTCTGTAGTCACTGTTTGGAAGAGACAGCTGCCTAGACGCCCAGCTACCTGTCCAAAAAGAGAAATAGGAGGTACCTGTCAAACTTGTGGCCCCATGTGGGAAATGACAATGTATTAGGGTTCTCCAGAGAAACAGAACTAATAGGACATCTACAGATACATATGAAGATCCGGATTAATTATAGGAATTGGCTCCCATGTTCTGGAGGCCAAGAAGTCCCATAGGCTGTCTTCTAGTTGGAGACCCAGGTGTAATGAAATCTGAGTCTGAAGGCCCAAGAGTCAGGGTGGAGGGGCCAATTGTATAAATCCCAGTCTGTGTCCAAAAGCTCAAGAACCAGGCGCACCAATGTGCAAGAATCGAAGATGGGTGTCAGCTCCAGCAAAGACAGTGAATTCACCGTTGCTCTGCCTATCTGTTCTATTCGGGCCCTCCAGGGATCAGAAGACACCCACCCACGTAAGGGAGGATGATCTTCTTTCCTCTACAGATTCAAATGCTAATCTCCTCCAGAAACACCCTCACAGACACACCCAGAAATAATGCTTCACCAGCTCTCTGGGCATCCCTTAGCCCAGTCAAGTTAACACATAAAATTAATTATCACAGGAAATACGCGTTTTTCCACACCCAGCACTTTAGTCTTCCCTGGTGGCATGTGGACCCAACTGCGCCTTGCTAGAACTATCATTAAAGAATCCCTATCTCTAGGCCACACCTCAAGCCAATTAAACTGGAATTTCTGGGGTGGGAGCCAGGCAGCAGTGTTTCTGGAAGAACCCTGGGCAATTTTAGTGTGCGGTCAAGATGGAGAACCACTGCAAACGGGTCAGGAGATCAGAAAACCCTGTGATCTTCCCTCAGAAAGCCGACATTAAGGCTGCTTGCATTTACCACTGCCCTGCCCTGACACGGGCCCACTCTCCTCATTTCTGACACAGGTGACCTGTGAGGCTCTCCCTGGCCCTCCTGACAGTTGTCCCCCGCCCCCCTGTGTCCCCTGTCCTCGTGCACAGGCTGCTGTGTAACTGCTCTGGTGATGGTTCTCTGTTGGTTTGTCTGTCTCCTCAGCGGCGGGGCCACACCTCATGCACCTTTCTACTCCATCCTGGAACTAACTTATCATTAGGACATGATTCTGCGGTTAACTTCACGGCAGCTAAAATGAGCTTTGTAAAACATAAATCATACCATGTCACTCACTGTAATAAAACCCTCCAATGGCTTCTCACTGTGCTCAGAGAGACTCAAGCCCTGTCTTGGCTTGCAAGCCCTCTCAGGCTGACCCCGAGCACTTCAGGCAGGAGGGTCAGGAGGAGGGACATGAGCTCGCAAGCAGGTGTCCCAGGGCCAAGCGCTGGCGCTGTGGGCTCCTTGACTCTGGAGCAGTTACTGGACCTCTCCTGGCCTCATCTCCAAAGGCTGGTCTGTTGTGAGGATTAGATTAGCTGGCACACGTAAAGCTCTGACAGGCACTGGAGTCCTCCTCCTCACCCCGTCCCAGCTTCATTCCGTCCCAGGAACCGGTCGCACCCGCTCTCCCATTGGGACCTCTGTGCAGGAACGCTCTCTCCTGACACCTGGCACGACTGACTCCCGGTCACTCAGGGCCAATGCCAATGCCATGGCCTCATAGACCCTCTCTCACCCTTCAGCACCCCATTCTGTAGCCTTCGTGACCGGTGTTAGTTTGCTAGGGCTGCTATAACAAAGCAGTATTGCCTCCCAGTTCCAGAGGCTGGAAGTCTGTGATGAAGGTGCAGCGCGGTTGGTTCCGTCTGTGAGGAAGATGTGTGCTCTGTGGCTCTCTCCCAGTTTCTGGTGGTTTGCTGGCAATCCTTGGTGTTCCTTGGCCTTTAGATGCATCACCCTGGCCTCTGCTTTCATCTTCACACTTCATTCTCTCTGTGTCCAAATGTCCTCTTTTTATAAGGACACCAGTCATATTAGATTAAGTGCCCACCCTATTCCAGAAGACCTCATCTTGACTAATTACATCTGTAACAACTATTTCCAAATGAGGGCACATTCTGAGACACTGGGGATTAAGACTTCAACATACGAATTGGGGGGGGGGGTACAAAATTCAACATCTAACATACCCCTCATCCCTCCCTGGAATGATCAGGTTTTATTTATCATCCTGTGTATTGTATTATATTCTTTCTTCACTGAACATCATTGTTTATGTTGTCTGATTTTTCTGCAGTAGACACAGTATGGCTTTATAATAAGAAAAACAATAAAAGATAAGCTTTTTTAAAGATTTTATTTATTTATTTGACAGAGAGAGAGCACAAGCAGGGGGAGCGGCAGGCAGAGGCAGAGGGAGAGGGAGAAGGAGGCTCCCCCTGAGCAGGGAGCCCGATGCGGGGCTCGATCCCAGGACCCTGGGATCATGACCTGAGCCAAAGGCAGACATTTAACTGACTGAGCCACCCAGTCAGTGGTGGCTTTTAAGGAAAAAAGCAAAACCAAACCTTATTCCTTGCATTGTGATTTAGGTGTTCATCACCTCCCATTCTAGACTGAAACCTCCATGCGAGCAGGTAACATGTCCTTGCACCCCCAAGCCTAAGACCATGCCTGGTACATAAGAGATGCTCAGTATATGCTGGCTGAGTTGAAATTAAATAGGTATGTACATTAATTTCTCACAAGAGTTCAAGAGCTCAAGCAAAGCAATTGTTCTTGCAGCCTCCCTGGTATATATGTGACACATTTTCTCAATCTAGAAATCTTTAAAAAAAAGAAAAGGAAAAAGACTGCTGACACTCTAGGCTTTTCAATAACTCTGCCATATACAATGGCACTGTCCACCTGTACTGATATTTAAGGTGTTGTCGAGAAATAAAACACAGCATGAAGCAACACTGTCAAATCTAGGAGGAAATTAAACCAGTAGGTCCATCACCCAACCCCTGTGAACCAAACTGCCTCATTTCGCCTGATTCTTCTAATTAGGTTGTATTTGCAAAGCCTTTAGAAGCACCCAAGTGTTATATTAAGTGCTAAGTAGTATTAATTAATAATATTTGTAGATTACATGGGCTGGTACTTCTTGTAAATGTAAACGTCCTAGGCTTGTCAGCACAGTAGTTTGAATCAACGTTCAGCTGTACTTTAGAAGGTCTTTATAGAATTGTATAAAGCTTCTGGTTTCCAAAGAAAGTAGCTTCATATAATCTTGGCATTCTCTAACTTGTCAAAACTTTGGAAATCGTCTAATATAATAGTTCTCAGCTCTATCAAGCCCAACGCCTCTTTTCTGTAATAAAGGTTTTATTAGACCCTGAAGCAAAATGTATGAATAACCTACCTGTATATAACATACTTGAGTATGTAAACACTCAGGTGAGCACACAGGGAGCTGTCAGATGCTTTCACTGTATAAAGAATCACCGTCAGTGTGCTGGTTCCAAATGGCAGGCGCTCGTAGGTGTGCTGCATGGGAGATGCTGTACCATGGGTGGCGTTGAAAGGGGACCTTGAGTTTCTGAAGCAGTGAAAAATTCCTTTTTGGTTCCAAACTAAAGAATTTACAATCATCCTTCCATTTACTCTATAGTTGCCTTCCTGGAAAAGTCGATGTACTTGTATATTAAAAACCATCCCTGAAAATCCCATGTGTTTATACATAAAACAATTAGGTTTTAGGTTTAGATCATCATAAGAAGAATTTTCATCTACAAGAATGCCTGTGAGATCACTGAAAAATGGATGACACCATCCCACCCAGTTAGCATCTCTGGGGCTCACCCACCAAATGCCAGGAACACTTCCTCTTAATCTTTGAGAGCAAAAAAACACTCAAGACACTTTTCATTTTATTTAAGATCAAAGGTCCAAAACAACTCCATGGGGTGGGATTGTTCTTCTTAAAAGTCATAAATCTAATTTTGCATCTTTGTATTTAAAAAATGAGGGTGTTGTGTCCCCAAAGAATATGCCCAAAAGCCACAGACAAAGTCTTCCAAGAAGAAGAAACCAGGTAAGTCTTGGCAGACCCAGGCCAGGTGAGCATTTTCCATGTGCCAGGCATTGCCTTAAGCTCTTTTTAGACACTAATCTAATCTTCACATCAACACCAGGCAAAAGACTTTATTAACCCCATTATGCAGTTGAAACTGAAGCACAGAGAAGTGGGATAACTTACCCAAGGTCCCACAGCAGTAAGTGGCAGAGCCCTGACTCAGACCATCTTCTTCAGAACGACTCAGGGACACAGTGCAAACAACAGATTGTTATTTAAGACTGGAGGTGACACAAAGGGGGAAATGCAACCCTCCTGCATTGTGAGTACACAAGATAGACCTGTTCAACCAGTTCATTATATTGACCTCCCACCATGCCTCCAAGTGATCGTTTGTTCCTGCTTGATCTCATCGTCTTCTTTCTTGTGTTTTTCCTGCAGACATTCATGCCCAGGAGAAGGCTGCTTTGGGTCCCTTTGGACCTTTCCTAAAAAAGGAGATCCCTATTCACTAGATGAGTTCCAGAAGCATCCACTAAAGCTCCCATAGAACCTCTTCCATCAGTTGACCTTCACCGTAACCCCTATCACGCAGGATGAGTGGCTTTCTTGCCTCCCTGGACCCCCGGCGGGTGCAGTGGGGGGCCGCCTGGTATGCCATGCACTCCAGGATCTTGCGCACCAAACCAGTGGAGTCCATGCTGGAGGGAACTGGGACCACCACAGCCCATGGCACCAAGCTAGCTCAGGTGCTCACCACCATGGACCTCATCTCACTTGGCGTTGGCAGCTGTGTGGGCACAGGGATGTACGTGGTGTCTGGTCTGGTGGCCAAGGAAATGGCAGGACCTGGTGTCATTGTGTCCTTCATCATTGCAGCCGTTGCATCCATATTATCAGGTAAGTGTCTCAATACAGTCAAAGGCCTGTGGAAAGTCTGTTACTGCTCACCCGCTCCTCTAGAATATTTAGTGATGAAATATATGAAGTGTCAACAAAGGAGTCATCGCACTCTTTTCTTGCCTTGACTGCCAGGGAGTTCAAGACTCAACTGTAGTAGCTTCCTTTTTCTTTTTTCTTTGGTTTTTCGATACAAATAATTATTCTGGTGTCTGACCACCTCCCACCTTCTCATTCCCTGTCATGTCTTAATGGCTCCATTTTTATCATAACTCTCCCTTTTAAATGGAAGATAGGTTAATCCCTTTGTGGGAATACATATAATACATATGTATAATATATAATATTATATTATATACATAATATAATACATAAAGGCTAGGCAGAGTAGCAAAATGACAAGTCACTAAATCTGATATAATTGGGATTTGATGAGCCAAAAACTGGCATTGTGACCCCCAAGCAGAAGGAAACCAAGCTAGGAAATGTAAAGCCATCGTGAGAATCACAAAGCACCATCTGCCATAAGCACTTCAACAGATTGTATTCTACAGGGGTAGTTCAACCAGTGCTGTCTCTCTCCTTGGGAAAGAAGCATAAAACTCATTTTTTAAATAAGGTACCAGGAATTATATATTGATAATTTGTGAAACGACTCTCCTATTTTCCCTTTCCTCTTCCCTCGTTTTCTCTTGAGATGTGATCCACAGTATCTTCCCAGGAATAGGTCAATAGATAATAACTTGAAAAAGAAGGAAAAAGAACACATCCTGCTTCTTGAGCATTGTATTGCAAAAGGATGACATTTTGCTGGGTTTTTGGTGGCAGATCATGTGGGTCAGCTCGTGTCCTGACAGGGAACGTGATGGCTTCATCCAGTGCCTCAGAAGCAAGAATGCTAGCATATATCATATAGCAGGATTCCTGTGTACGAATGCACACTATCACAAGAAGAGTTCTACATGAATATTGTCTATCCAGACTAGCCTTCTTCCACGGGGGATGCACAGCCCAGGAACACACAACCAGAAAGTGCACCAGTTTATATTTGACATCTTTTTAACTTAATGAGGGAAGTAATTCCAGACTGATTTTATTTATCTCTTGTCAAGGTTTACTTCCCTGTTGGTTGTACAACTATCCATTTTCCTGAAGTCATCTCTAAGATGCATGAATAGCCTAATAATTGAGGTTCCTTCAGAAAAGAGGACTCTTTTCTTACAGATGAAAATACATTATTCACATGGATGAATTCTGTGGATACTTCAAAAGCTGTTAACCCGATTGCAATCATTTTCATGCTTATTGGCAAAGAAACTATTTGGAGGGAAGTGCCAGATTCTTACTCACTATAAATTTATAGATTGAGAAGTGTTAGCATATAGAACAAATTAGTGATAGTAGGACAAAAGACAGACATATAACCAGGGGTCCCACCGAAGGTATAGGGCAGACGGCTGAGTCCTGCGCAGTTAATGCAGATGGCCCAGTCTCCTCTGGATCCATTCTGTTATGGCCCTGTCCCCCTCTCCACAGTGAGTACTGCAAACAAATCACCCACATCTTATCCTTCACATTGCTACATTATATCTAGAAAGCAGAACAAGGCTCAGTTGCATTCTGGGAAGCTGTCCCCCTGCCAAGGTGCTCATGGCACTATATAACCCAGACTTTTCTGCTGCTTATATGGAGGACCCAAGACTGACCCAGCCAGTGCTGTGCTGGGACCAGCTTGCACCAGCTGCCAAGAGCCCTAATTGTGCACACCTTTCCCCAACTTTCCTTTGTTACCTTGAAATTGGCTATGGTAGGAGTATTTACACCACAAAAAATGGCAAATGCTCCAAACAGAGTTTGGTGTGTTGGTTGGTTGGTTTCAGAGAGTCCGTCGTTGAGCATTTACCAGGACACCACTGGCCCAGCTCTACTTGAAGGTCCTGGAACTGCCCAGTAACTGGTGCTTTCACCACTGCGCCAGGCACCAAAAGAAAACCCTACCTCTCTCTCAGTCAGGGACGCCTCCCTTCCACATGTGGCTTCATCCATACACTTCTCTACGCTCTGTGACCGAGGCCAGCCAGCATTCTCTGATAGCCCCCAGCCAGAGCCCAGGCCAAAGGTAGAGTATTTATAACGGAAGACTCCAACCAGGCCTCTCATTCTATGATCCTTTGTCACTGAATGAAGGGAAGGCCCCTCTGCTGTCTTTTTTCCACTCCCGTATCATCATCCCTGTAATTGCATCTCCTCTGACCAAATTCCCTCCACTTCTCCACTTCTCCATATCACGATAATCGAACTCTCTTGTATCTTCAGACTTTTTAATACATGTTCCTTTCTCCTTCTGGCCTTACCAAAACCTGGCTCAACCCTGAAGACACCATTGAAAATACCAAGAAAGTGCACTAGGGGGATAGACGTGAAGCCAAAAAGCGGGATGTTTGAAATTAATTGAGATTTCAGAAGGGGTACTGTAATCAGCGATGTTAAGGTTAGACTTGGAACCTGGCTCTGCCACTCAACCTGTGGCTGTGAGACCTTGAGCAAATTCCATAACTTCTCTAAGCCTCAGTTTCTCCACCTTGAAAGAGGTCATAATGATATCTCCTTCACAGAGTTGCTGTGAAGATCAGAGATGCCTGGGAGTGCTGCTGCAATGCCCGGAACATAGCACTACATAAGCGGTTATGATTACTGTGCGCCAAACCCTGTATTTGGAGCTTGTACATCAGCACATTTAAGACTCGTAACATCTCTGCGCCACGCCTGGGTGGTGCAGTCGGTTGAGCGTCAGACTCTTGGCTTTGGCTCAGGTCATGATCTCAGAGTCGTGAGATCGAGTCCCACGTCGTGTCGGGCTCCACCCTCCATGTGGAGTCTGCCTGAGAGTCTCTCCCTCTCCCTCTGCCCTTCCCACTGGTCCACTCTCTCTCTAAAATAAATAGATAAATCTTTAAAACAAAAAAAAGATTCATAATATCTCTTCAAGGTAGGTTTTATTATCTCCAGTTGTACATATAAGAAAACTGAAATTTTAATACCAGAACCTAGATTCAAATTTGTTATACCAACATCTGTCAACGCTGACTATGAATTTAAATTACTTGGGGAAGTTTTTTTTTCTAAAGAATGGTTTGGGGGAGAGAAGTCAGCTTTACTGAGTTATAATTACATACAGTAAAATGTATTCTTTTAAATATACAACTTTATGAGCTTGACCAACACATAAAATTTATGTAACCTCCACCACAATCAAGATACAGAAGAGTTCCATCAGCCCCAAATAATTCCTTCATGATACCTTTTGCAATTCTCCTCACCTCCACCCCCACCCCCTGGCAACCACTAATCTGTGTTCTGTCCCTCTACTTTTGCCCTTTCCAGAATGTTATATACGTGGAATCATTCAGTATATAATCTTTTGAGTTTGGTTTCTTTCACTTAGTATGATGCATTTAAGATTCATTCATATTGTATATATCAGTGGGTCGTTCCATTTTATTTTTGAGTAGTATCCCATTGCGTGGATATACTACAGTTTATTTATCCATTTAGTAGTTGAATGTTGAATTGAGTTGGTTCCAGTTTGGGGTCATTATAAATAAAGCCATTACAAATATTTATATACAGGTTTTTGTGTGAACACAAGTTGTCAGTTCTCTTGAGCAAATACCTAGGAGTGGAATTGTCAGACTGTGTGGTAAGTGTAGGTTTAACTTTATAATAAACTGCTAAACTCTTTTCCAAAGTGACTGTATTATTTTTCATTCCCACCAGCCATACCTGAGAATTCCAGTTGTTCTGTTCCTTGCTAGCCCTCAGAATTGTCAGGTGTTGCTTTTTGTTGTTGCTTTGTTTGTTTGCCATTTTAAAAGGTGTACAATGATATTTCAATGTGGTTTTCACTGTCATTTCCCTAATTGCTAATATTTTGAGCATCTTTTTATGTGTTTATTTGCCATCCATCTTCTTCGGTGAAGTGTTCAAATCTTTTGCCCATTCTTTAATTGGGTTCTTCATTTTCTTATTATTAACTTTTAAGATTTTCTTATATATTCTGGATATAGTTCCATTATTACATATGTGATTTTGTAAATATTTTCTCCCCTTTTGTGGCTCATCTTTTAGTTTTCTTTTAATTCCTGTATATTTCCTTTTTAAAATGTTGATGCCCAGGCTCTACCCCCAGGGATTCTCAGTTGGACTGGGGTCAAACCCAGGGAATGATATTTTTTTAAAAGCCTCAGAGGATTTGAGTGTGCAGCCAGGGTTAAGAACTACTCTATCATTGGGACCAAAACTTAACTCCTGCTTCAGCTATGACCTACAAAAAGAGAAAGCATATGTTAGGATATAAATTATTTGGCCAACAGATTCTTAAGAGATTTTCTTGGCCCTGTGGCATCATCCCCTGTGCCAGGCAAACTCGCTTATACCATGAAACAAATCTAAGAGAGAGAGCCACTTCCTCTACAATTTGACAAGAGCCAAATTTACAGGAACCTCCCAAGCTCCTCCTACCAGTCATGTCCCAACACCATACCACCCACAGCCCTATTGCAGGTGGAGGGAAACTTATCAGAGGAAGCAGTTTGTGCTATAAGCTTTACCCTCTGGCCATAAGGTTTCATCTCCTCTTTAATAGTTCAGCAGGCCACAACCAGATCCCATGCCCATACCAAACCTAAAAAACTCTTTGAATACACCAGATTAAATAGGGGAAATTGTTTTCCTTCCTGGTTCCCACCTACAACCATGTTGAGAGACTGAGGAACGGAAGCAGAATGGCTTCCAGAGGTTGCCTAATTCTGTTGACTCAGGAAGAAACACAGAGCAAAGCCACCATGCCAGTGACATCTGGCCACTCAAAGCCCTAAGAGCCTCCTAGGAACTTGAGTGAGGATGCCTGCTTTGACTTTTTTCCCTAAGTTTATTTCCAGTTCTCTTTTAATATTACCAAATTTGAACCTTAAATAGAATGTAGGTCTGAATGACTCCTAAGCTCATGCACACCCTACAATAACTCTTTAGGCCTGTATCTCAAATGGTTTTGGTAGGGATGAAGTGACAGTGTGCTTACAGGGCATCAGTCCCCAGTCTGATGCGCAATGCCAGTGAGTTTTATCATCTACTTACAAGAAATAGTTGACAAAAATCTAATAAGAATCGGTTCAGTAAAGATGTATTGTGTACCCACCATCTGCCAGTTCTGGGGCAGTACCAAAAACAAATAAGAAATTCTACTCTAAAGGACCCATTGCTTATGGATGGAGATGAACACCCAATCTGATGGGTAAGTGGGGCAACAATAGTAGTAATAACAGTAATAATAGCAGCAGCAGCTACCATTTATTGAGCACTTACTGTGTACCAAAAGTGTTCTAAGTGCTAACACATTGTTACTTAATCCTCACATCAACTCTATGCGATAAGTGGTGTCATTATCCTCACATTACAGATGAGAAAACAGAGGCTCGTGAAAAGTTTGGTAACTTGCTTAAGGTACCTGATTAAGAGGTGACAGAGCAGGGAATGGAGTGAAAGCAGTCTGACTCCAGAGTTCACATGGTAATCACTTCGCTCATCTGCTACTGTATTAACAGATTATGGTCAGATTCAATCCCACACAACAGAAAACCAAAAACAAGAGACAATTTCACTTCTTTCTTGTGTAGAAAGAATCTGGAGGGGGGTTGCTATTGTGATTCTGCAGTTCTGGGGACTCAGCCCTTAGTCTTTGTGCTCGACCATGGAGGATGCTCGGCTTCCCTCCTTAAGGTGACTTCAAGATCCAAGATGGCTGCTGGAGCTCCAGTCAGTGCATCTGAGTTCCAGAAGGCAAGAAAGAGAACAGAAAGTTGAGACAGGTCATTTCCCATATTTCTGTCCCCTTTTTAAGAAACTTTTTCATAAGTCCTTCTCTATAACTTACATGTAAGTTATCTCTATAGGTCCTTCTCTATAACTTACACTGGTTGAAACTGGAACACTTGGCCACAGCAAGTGAGGCTGTGAAGTGTAGTCTTCTGACTGGGTACATTGTCAACCCCAGTATTACAGAAGCTCTGCTAATGGGAAAGAAAAGGAAAACTGCCTGTCACTGCCACATCTATAGTGGGTGTACAACCCCTAAGCCCTCCAGCTTGCTGAGATCAAGTTGTTCTGGCATATTTAATAAAATTGGTTCTGATTCCCCATAATGTATAATTGGAAAATCTAGAGTCCCCCTCAATAACAATAGGGAATTGTGAGGCTTACCTTTTCCTAGTTCTGCCAACTCTGAGTCTCTGCTCCCATGGAGTCTCTGTCTCTATCTCTCTACAATGTCATCCCAGGCATTCTCCAAAGATATTGTCCCCTAACTAAAATGGTCCATCACGATCATTCACTAAACAAAGTGGGTTCTTGGAGGAGGGACTTGGGAACCAAACAGGAAGTCCTGCCCAAGAGGACAGGCCAAGAGATCAAGAGACACAATCAGATCCGTACTGTAGTAACACGGTGGGAAGAAAGTAGAGATGGAGATACTGGTGTTGCACATACTGTACAGAACAGACAAGAGATTATGAGCGGAGATCAGAAGGAAGCTTAGGATGGAGAGGGTGTGGGCAAGGGCGAGGGAGGATGTGGCAGAGGGATAAATGCCCTCTCTAACTGAGAAAAGGCAGAACAAATGAAAGTGTTTTTGAAATAATGTCATTAGAATAACGGATTTACAACACAGTTCTGGTGACAGAAAGTGAAAGTAGAAGCAGAAAACCCTAGAAAAGTGGACCGCCACAGAACACCACCATGGACAATAAACAAATCCACGTGTGCAGAACACCACAGGGAGGCTCCCACATAGCTCCTCTTTCCTATCCTCACCCACACGGTGGAGAGAAGAGTGACTTGATTTCTTCCCTCAAAAGATAGTCAGTGGTTAAAGTAACTTCCTGGGAGGGAGGCAGACAGTGGCAGGGCCAGAACTCTCACCTCAGAATGCAGGACTCCAAAGCTCACGCTCTTCCATTTAAGCAAGCTGCCTCTGAGATCTTTGAAGCCAAGCATCTAAAAGGCAATATGGGCCATCAGGCCGAGTAGCATTTTTCTTGGCATTCTTAGTTTATGCTTTGGCACTAGGGTTTCTAATTTGTATTTCCTGCCACCCTCATTTGCCCTTTGGCATCTTCTAATCCATCATCAGGTGAGACCATGGGAGCTGAAACCCTGGGGGTGTGGTGAGGGGAGCAGCGCTCTGTCAAGCAGATGCCTTTCCCACAGGCGGGGCTCCCAAACCTCCTCCCTGGGCTGGATCTTCACAAAGCCTAAGCAGAATCTCCCCATTGCAGTATTCATCTCGGGTTGGATTTTCATGACCAAGGAAGATTTCTAAAGATTCTGTCTATTTAGAGAATCTGCTGAGTTCCCTTGTTTTGTTTTTCAGAACAGACCATTTTCCCCTCCTCAAACTGAAGCCAGACTAGAGAGATGGACACAGGAGGGTTGGCCTTTTTGCATCGCTGGTCATTCTCAGTGATCTAGGATCACTCATTCATTCCACAAGCTTGCATCTCTTTGTTGGCCCAAAGGTATCTGAGTGCTGCTCTTAACCATAATGGTGGTGGGAGAGGCAAAACACTGAAAGAGTACAGAGGAAATGCAAAGATGAACAGATGCATGCCAGTCTCAAGTCTCTGGAAAACTGGCTCTCCAAAATATTGTCCAAGCTCACAGCTCTTTGTCAAAATATTAATAATGATAGCAGCTACCCTCAATGTTTGTAAAGTCTCTAAGACATAACTTAATAAGCACTTGGTAATTGTTAGTCATTATTATTATTGTTGTTTTTATTATTATTAATTATTATAATTATTATTAATCCAATACTGTGCCTCAGGCACTGTGCATTTAATGCTCTCAACCTCCCTACTGGGTGACTATTAGTGTCCGCATTTTATTAATCATAACAGCTAAACCACTGGGGACTTCTGATGTGCCTGGCACTAGCTGCACACAGCTGCATAATACTCCCAGCAAATCCTACAAAATAAGTGCCATTGTGTATTTATTTTGCAGATGACAAAACTCAGGGTCAGAGAAGTAAGGTGACTTATCCAGGCCCTTAAGGCAAGCAGCGGCCAAGGTTGAATCTAACTTTGATTCTGCCTGGCTCCAGAGGCTATTACCCCTAAACTGCCTCATGCAGACACATGCCTCCAAACTTAAGAACTTACCAAAGAGAATCACGCGTATCAAGAAACGCTTCACTCTTATTGGGGTTTCAAAAGAGCAGGTAGCTCACCCTATTCTATTGATGAGTTGAGCACTTTTCTAGATCATAACTTCTGTAACCCAGGTCATGAAAATGCTTTCTAAGCTCAGTGTCTTTCTGTCACCTGTCAGCAGTGAGAAGGGTGTTGTGAAGTTCATGTAAGTCTTCTATATAGAGCTGGATTGACAGCCCTGTAGGAAGGATGTCAGTTACCAGTTCAGAGAAGGTGAGCTCATTTTAATAAAACTTTACAAGTCACTTAAATTGCTGATTCTGAAATGAGCTTCCTCCAGCAAACCAAGGAGAACCTGGGCTCCTTTGACATCTTCTACAGCACCTGGTAGAGTGGACGGTGCATGCCAAGAGCAGCTAGTGTGGTGTGGGAGGGACCGGCTACCTGCTCTGGGCTCAGCATCATGGCAGATGTGCTGCAGAATGCAGGAAAGAACTCTGAACATCCGTGCAAAGAAACCAGACAGGCACATGTTGAAATCATCTTGAGCACTGCAAGAGACCACAGGGTCTGGGACAGAAGTCAGGACACCTGAACCCTCGTTCCAGTTCTGTTCTTCAGCAGCTCAGGACACTTAGGCAAGTCACTCACCTCTTGACTTCAGTTTCCTTCTCTGCAAAATGAACAGTTCAGATTCGATTGCCTGTAGGAGGGTAAGAAAAGAACCCAGGGAGGGGAAAGATTTGTATAGAAAGGTCCAATGTCTCAACATTACACACGCGCGCGCACACACACACACACACTTTCCAACCCCAGGTAGCATCCTGGCGCCAGATGGGGTTAGCCCTTTGGAATGGATCCACCTCACTGCAAGCCCTGCTCTGCTATTTACAATGGTTATTGAGGGTATTGAGCCCTCGGCACAGCTGGGAGGTGGCAGAGGCCCCAGGCTATCACTGCCACCTGTGAGCAGCCTCGCCCCTGTGCATATTGCTCTCCTTCTCATAGCCATACAAACGTGACCATTCTCTGGGTGTGTTCTGTCAAGTGGGAAAGATTGGGAAGTCCCAATAGCCTGTCTAGATCTTGGATTCATCATCTGTAAATGGAAATAATAACAGTTTTGCATCATAAGCATCTCATGAAGAGTGTGTATGTCAAGTGCTTAGGATAGCCAGTGCACATGGCAAATGCTCAGTATCTTTTCCTCGTGTTCTTATCACCACTGCCATACAATTGGCCAGGTCTCCAACCTAAGGAGGCTCTATTTGTTCTTAATGCAAATGAGCTTCCATGTCTCAGATTCTAAAGCCCCTTGGTGCATACCTAGCAAAAGACCCAGCAGGCCTGCCTCCTATCCACCCTTTTGCCAGGTGAACTTTGCACAAAGAACATTCTTTTAGATCTGAAGGTATTTTCCCCAAGAGGAATTCTCATCTCTGCCAGGATAGCCCCCTTCAAAACGATTGTGCTTCAAAACGTGCAAGGAGGCTACACCTCAGAAAACAAGTAAATGAATACATATAACTACAAATATTGGTAAGTGCTGTAAGGAAATTAAACAGGCTCCCATGACAAAGTACTCCTTCTGAAGAAGTGATATTTAAGCAGCCTCAACTCTGTACACTGAAAAAAGTACTCAAAATGAGTAAGGCATGACCGCCACGAGATAAAAGCCCTGAAGAGGAGTGACGCCAGGCATCAACCCTCGCCCTAGGGGAGCCTGGTATGAAGCCGACTTTGTGCGTGGAGGCTCAGGAGCTTTGCATGTGCCCAGCATCCGCTCTGAACACTCAGTGCCCCTCCTCATGGTGTCCTCCCTGCACATTAGCCCTGTTTGGGAAAAAGTTGAGATGGCACCCCTCTTTTATGAGGGGTGTCTCATGTCTCTAGGAAGGTCCTCCACCAAAAACAGATCCAGGCCCATGAGAGAGTCACTGTGTCTCACGCTCCCGGGCATCTGCTGGGAAGGCAGCCCATCCCAGTGGAAACCAGACCCACCTGCTCATCAGATGGGCTGAGGAGCCACGTAAGGGTTGGAATGTGCTCTCTTAGCACTCACCTTTAACCCCAGCCACAAAATTCTCAGGGCAGGGAGGGATGGCTTGGTCCCCTCACAGAAGCTTCTTAGGTCTGTCCTTGTTGGCACCCCTTTCATCGGCTTTAGAAATGGGGGCACTGCCTCCTCCTAGAGAGGGGTGAGCTGAAAAATATCTGGGTGCACGAGAATGGCCAGCTGTCACTTTACTCCTGTTCTGTCCTCTCTGCACAAAGCCTTCCTAGGCCAATTGTCAGAGTCATCTGAACAAGGGGCTGGAGGCCCCCTGAAGAAAGGTTGAGCAAGAAAACGGGAAATTTCTCTCCATCCTCACAATTTCTAACTGGACCTGCAGAAGAGAACATATGTTTCCAGATTAAAGATTTAAAACCTAAGAAGGAACTTTTCCAGGTTCTGATTTAGAAGTGAATTGGGCACACATAGGGTTTGGTCTAGACTCCAGATGATTTCTGATATCCCTGCCAATGCTGAGCATCTAAAACCATCTGCCAACAATTCTTGCTTCCAACCCCTTTGGTCCCACCCGCAAGGCAGAGGCTCCTGCATAAACACTCGGGAGGCTACTGCTAAGAAAATCTGTGGGATTCCCTTTCTTCCTCTGTACTAATCGCCATGGCTCCCACTGGAGGAGTGCCCACTGCATGTCAGAACATGCATTCCTTTACAGACCCATAGCAACCCCCCAGTAGGGATCACTATCGCCACTTTCCAGATGGGGAAACTAACACTGAGTTAATTGGATGCCTTACTCAAGGCCATAGTTAGTACTAATTGTAGTTGTCATTTAGTAAACACTTGCTGTGTGCCAGGCACTGGGCAAAGTGATCTGTGTGCAATATCTCAGTTAGTTGTCACGACCACACTCTAGACCTCTCTCCAGAGGCTGGGTGGCTCCTATAACACTCACTGCTTCTCCTAAAGCAGAGACGGGCTGCTGATGGTGGCCTCAGCATTTGCAAACAGCTGACCTGAGCATGAGATGAGAAACCACGTACAATGGGCCTAGCATAGGTGAATGCCAAAAAAAAGGCGCTTTTCTCTTTTGTAACATCTTTGTCCTTCCGAGACTGTCTTTGACATTGACCTGAGGTCGCCTACATACAAATGTTAGGAGCAGAGAAAAGGGCAGCCCCAGCCCACCTGCCACCACAGCAATGAAGAGGGACCAATCCAGGTCAAATAGGCTCCGGGAACAACTAACCCTGTGGGTCATTTAGTTGAAAGCAACCGCATGAGCATTATTATTATTACCATCTTCATCATCTGATAAAGCAATAAAATAAACTAGCGTACACTATTGATGATATTAACGATAGCATGACCAAACGATATAATACTCTAATTCATCATGCTATGGAAATTGTACCTCTGACAAGCTCTAAAATATTTTCACAGAAGGAGATCTAGAGAAGAAAGTAAACAGATAGTCTGGTCACATTTAATCAGTAAATTATTAAACTTCCTTGACCTGCCTCAAGGGTCACTTCTCTGACTATAAAAACATCTTCCTTCCTTCCCATGTATGTGTTGATAAATCAGTGTTCTGGTTTGGGGACCTTGCAAGCTCTCTGTTCCCTACTCAAATTTAATTGGAGTCCTGTCAGGTTTAGTAACGAATAGTGTCACACACACACCCTGATTGTTGATGCTGCCCATCCCCTAAACACAGGCTCTTACTCTCCACCTGGGGCCTGCTTTGGCAGAAAAATTATAAGTCTCTTCTTAGATGCAAAGAAACGGGCGTTGTCAGACAAATTGCTTTTCTTCCAGACGCATTTATTAAAATTGCCTAGGCTTCACTGACATGTGATGGAGTGACAAAGGTTACTCAGGTAGATGAGACAGGAGCAGGGAAGGGAGAGGGAGAGAGAGCCTGATGGATTCCTCCTGGGGAAAGAAATGCACAATTTTCTTGGCTAATCAAGAACATTGGGAAGAGGACATGGGTGCAAGATGGCAGGTTCCCACATGCCAGGGGGCTGAATAGAGGTTTCTGAGCAGTTATTTTGAACATACTATATCTATCAGTGATTCTCAGTCATGAAGTCAGTTAGTCCTGAGAGCCAATTACCTGCCATCTCCCAGATACAGGATGGAATCAGCCATTGGACTGAACCAGTGTCCCACCAAACAAGTCTCTAAGAAAGTCCTCACCAAATAGCATTTTGTTGAGATGGTTGTTACTATTTCCTTCTCATTTTGTTAGTTTTCTTAAAACATCTTTTTTCTGTTTATAAATTAAAATTAAAAGTGATTCTGCATTCCTTGGCTAACCATCAAGTGACTGGAGAGGGAGAGATATATTGATTCCAAAAGTATAACTGCATAGCTGGAGAAAATCAATATGAAGTGCAATGTTGGGGTACAGATGGCCATCATGAGTGACTGCCTGCTGCAGACCATCGGGTGGAAGTTTCCCAATGTAGTTGTTCAGAGATGGCAAGTCCAGATCTGAGAAGGATTTCTCCACTCAAGAATATATTCCCCGGGCACTTGGGTGGCTCAGTCATTAAGCGTCTGCCTTCAGCTCAGGTCATGATACAAGGGTCTTCAGATTGAGCCCCGCATCAGGATCCTGTTCAGCAGGAAGCCTGCTTCTCCCTCCCCCACTCCCACCACACTTGCATTCTCTCTCTCTCTAAAATAAAATAAAATCTTTAAAAAAAAAACTGGTGTCACTTAAAAGAAATTAGGAAGTCAGGAGTTATTGTAGAAAGTTGGTATGTTAGTTGATAGATAGGTTAGGAAATTAGTCAGTAAGTTAAACTACATGTTAATGGAAAAACCTCTATCTAAGTAGAGTAATTGGCATTTAAGTGTGAATAACCTCTAGATTTACTCTTTCCAGGTGAAAGTACACTTTTAAAAAGTACTTGTATATCTAATGGCTTTCTTTAGTGGAATGTGAAGGGAAATATTTTGCTTTTGCTTTTTCTTTAAAGATTTTATTTATTTATTTGACAGAGAGAGACACAGAGAGAGAGGGAACACAAGCAAGGGGAATGGGAGAGGGAGAAGCAGGCTTCCCGCGGAGCAAGGAGCCCGATGCGGGGCTCAATCCGAAGACCCTTGTATCATGCCCTGAGCTGAAGGCAGACGCTTAACAACTGAGTCACCCAGGTGCCCGGGAAATATATTTCTTGAGTGGAGAAATCCTTCTCTTTCACCTACTTCCAGGTGGATCTTTCTCTTTTACATCCTCTTAGGATGGAGGAGATGGTTCTAAGAGAGTAAAAGAGAGCCAGAGCAGGCTGTGAGTGGTGGGATGCACAAATAGTGATTATTTTGACTATCAGAGGCACCATACTGGGCACAGTTTGGAAAGTTCAACATCATACATGGGCTCTCTGCGAGTAGTTAATGTAAGGCTGGCTGATTATACCTATTTGTGATAGAACCACAGACTTTCTGAGTTCAGGAAAGAAATTCACAGTGAAAAGGACCAAATTTCTCTGAACTCCAAATCATACTTAATTTAGGGTATGCAAGAGGAGATCATTAGGGAATATTTCAAATATGGAATCCCCTTGGTATCTTATCCCAACCCGCTTTTCAATGTGTAAATCCTAAGTTTGACTGCTCTTTAGGCTGGCAGTTTGTCAATTTAACCAAAAACAGTCCTGGGTATAAAATAAAACAAAACACTAGGGATGTGACAAAATGAAAAGAAAGGTATGTTTACAATATACTTAAAGAGTGGAAAATTTGAAAAGGATATCTGACTTGCAGGCTATGAGAAATCACTCTATTCCCTCTTGTTCTGCTCAAATGAATCCTCTGTATTTGTTGAGGATCTGGACTTGCCATCTCTGAACAGCTACATTTGGAAACTTCCACCCGATGGTCTGCAGCAGGCAGTCACTCATGATGACCATCTGTACCCCAACATTGCACTTCATATTGATTTTCTCCAGCTATGCAGTTATACTTTTGGAATCAATATATCTCTCCCTCTCCAGTCACTTGATGGTTAGCCAAGGAATGCAGAATCACTTTGATAATAGCATAAGGCAAATATGAGTAGGAAGATAACCCCAGGGGAAGAAATTTTTTAATGCATTACTAACTTGAATAGAGAACATTTATAAATTTTTCTCTCATTTAGAATAGTGATTCTCCACCCTAGTACACCGAATCAACTTTAGGTAATAAAAACTTTGAAATTCTTCCTTTGCTACCCTAAAATGCAAACTAGAGATAATGCTACCTTCCTACACAGTTAATTTTCTTTTTTTTTATAGTTATTAAAATTATATTTTATTTTTTTAAGTTTTTATTTAAATTCCAGTTAGTTAACATACAGTGTAGGGGCACCTGGGTGGCTCAGTCAGTTAAGCATCTGCCTTAGGCTCAGGTCATGATCCTGGGGTCCTGGGATCGAGGCCCACATCAGGCTCCCTGCTCAGCAGGGAGTCTGCTTCTCCCTCTCCCACTTGCCTGCCTCTCCCCCTGCTTGTTCATTCTCTCTCTCTCTGTCAAATAAATAAATAAAATCTTAAAAAAAAAAAACATACAGTGTAATATTAGTTTCACGTATACAACATAGTAATTCAACACTTCCATAAAACACCCAGTGCTCATCACAGCAAGTGTACTCCTTAATACCCATCACCTATTTAACCCAACCCTCCATCCAACTCCCCTCTGCTAACCCTCAGTTTATTTTCTATAGAAAAGAGTCTGTTTCTTGGTTTGCCTCTCTTTTTTTTCCCCTTTGCTGATTTGTTTTGTTTCTTGAATTCCACATGTGAGTGAAATCATATGGTATTTGTCTTTCTCTAACTGACTTATTTTGCTTAGCATCATACTCTCTAGCTCCATCTATGTCATTGCAAATGGTAAGATTTCATTCTTTTTTATGACTGAGAAATATTCTTCCTTGTCCATTCATCAGTCAGTGGACTCTTGGACTGTTTCCACAATGTGGCTATTGTAGATAATGCTGCTATAAACATTAGGTTGCATGTATCCCTTTGAATTAGTATTCTTGCATTCTTTGAGTAAATACCTAGCAGTGCAATTGCTGGATCATAGGGTAGTTCTATTTTTAACTTTTTGAGGAAACCTCTACTGTCTTCCAGAGCTACACACTTAATTTTTTAAAAGTCAATATGCCCTGAGTATGGAAGATAAAAAGAAAAGTCACTTCTAGTAAAAATAATATTTCAATGTGTGGAAGCCGGGGCATAAGAACAATAAGAGAGGTAATGAAGTCCTCAGAAGTCTGCTGTCATTTACAGAATCACTATAAATGCAAACTCACACAGGTGTGCTGTTTGATGTTCAGAGACCATGAGTCATGTTGCTCTTGATGATATGGTTTTCCAAAATAATGGTCAAATCTTGGTAAATTCCAAACAAAACAAATTACAACTGTCCCTCAATTTACCCAGTTGTTGCAGCCCTAGAAAATTCAATGTATATGAAATCATGAAAAAAATGTGTTAATATATAAAGTGGGGATAGATTCAGGATCAGGAATTATAAACAGGTTTTTATAATTTATAAACCTGTTTTTATAAACACATCCATTTTGACCCATAGGAGTTATGGAACACACAGGACAATGCCTCTTTCTGTGGGACACTCCCACACTGTAGAATGTCTAACAGCTCACAGGTTCCTACGCACTTAATGCTTCAGGTGCCCACAATCCTCATGAGAACAATGGACACCCTCACAGATTTCCGAAATTCCCCCTAGGCAGCAGTACCACTTTTGCTGAGAACTACTGGTTTGCAGTATTTTCTCCAGGGCTGCCCCCACTGACTCAAATGACTGAAAGTTGATTCTGTGAAACCAAAGAATGATAGCACTAGAAGGGACCCTAAAGTTTATCTATCTGGCCCCCTCCCTTTACCCATGTTAGGAAAGTAACTTGCCCTTAGACACTCAGTTATTACATGACCTAGAATAAAAACCATGGTTTCCCTTTCTTTGGTTTTTTTTTCTTATTGAAATTAGAAAGATACCTTTGAATATGTCTCTCTTACACACCAGATATTTGAAAAGTTGAGTGATTGACAACATTTTCTGGTTTTTTTCAGGACATTTGGGGTTGAAATCACTCTTCACCACTGAGCTTCAGTGCCAGGGTGGATACTCTCTAGTGCCCACTAAAAGCCTGGATTCTTGCATGCAAATAAATCAGAAAGATGCAAAAATAAAATCCTTTACAAAGTGTCCAAAAGAATGGTCTCTAGGAGCAGAAATTGTCTTACCCGGTTAGTGTCTAATTGATTTTCCCACTATTCTTCCCAAACTCCAGCTATCAGCATCCAAGCAGGACCTTGGGAACTAAATGACTGACTTCATATGCTCCTGCACCGTGCCCAGCTCAGGGCCTCTGTCTCTGCCTCAGGACAGCAATGCACTTGTTCCTTCACAAGACCTAAGGAAGACTTGGCTATTTGCCAATTACCCTTGGCAAGTGGGTTCTGATGCTGAATTGGGTATTTTTACATCTAGTTTGGCAGATCAAATATTAAGGAGAGAACCACTGATTGCCCAAACTTCATAATACCGGCTCTCCAAATTAAATTTACAATCAAATTTAATGTCAATTTCAAAAGCATTGGTAGAGAAACTTCAATTTACAAGACTTGTGCATTATTAGGAGTAAAGACGGTGAAGAGAAGAAACTCATAGGATATAAGAATTATTGGGTAAAGCTGTGGATCCTACATCAAAGAGTAGAATTAGGATTGCCTCCTAATCCCTTCCTGACACCATACTAAAAGGGCAGCTTAATGTGTATCTGCAAACCCAACTCTCTTCAGGAGATGAGAGCACAAAAGTCCTTCAAGCATTCAAGAAAACACTATCAGGTCCTCATACTCGGTGCTTATACACTCTATACTCTACTCATGGAAAAATTCTCTAGCCCTTCCTTCAGAGAACAATTCCTCTTAACTTTAGATTCACTCTAACAATTTAAACATCACAGGTGGTCTGCCTGCTCAAAGTCACCGCTGTGTCAGCATCAAAAAAAAAAAAAAACAACTGACAGTCTGACCTCCAGGAAGAAGGTGGGAAACTGTTTTACAAAGGGGTAGGGGGTGCCGACATAAGAACTCAAAATAAACGGTAGCCTAGGTTATTCAGTGCAGAGACTGATGGCTTTGCTAGCCCTGAGAATGTCTCCATATATAGAACAATATAGTAATTGATGTAAAAGAAAAGGAAACTATGCCCAATATATTTAGCAGCAAAATCCGTAAAATTCAATGAAACAGGTAGAATCCTAAAGTGTCAGAAGAGGAAGACCCTTAAAAGAGCATCCCTGTCTAATTCCTTTATTTTACAAAGAAGGAAACTGAATATAAAGGAATGAACAGGGTCAAGGCAGATTTGAGACAAGAGCACAGCCCCACTTGTCCAGTGCTCCTTCCACATGGATGGACTGAGAACTGACAGCACTAAGGGGTAGGAAAAGAGACATTGCATCACCTTTAATCATTCATTGTGTCCTGGCTTCTGACAACTGTTTTTGCTTCCTTGCATTGATTTTATTCCCTGATTTGTGATGAAAGAAACTTAGGGTTGGCACTTAAAATTGTGACTGAAGGAAAAGTTTACTTTGAAATCCTTCCTACATCCCATTCCTGATGTGTTTCCTCCAAGCTGTCCTATGTTTGTCATCCAACTTGGCACCCCACCCACTGGCCTCACACCCAGAGTCCCCAGCATGACATAGGAAATGCTCCCAACTCCCAGAAGTTTGGTGTATTCCCAGTCTCTTTCTAATCTGATCTATAATTCCATCAAAGAATGAGGGAATATACTAGCGTTTTTCAATTATAAGTGGAGAGCTTGTGAAAATGCAGATTCCTGGTCCTCATCCCTGAAATTATGATTTAATAGATGATTCTCGTGGAAGTGGGTTTTGACCCACTCTGGAAAATACATGGCTTCTACTTACCTCTCCAGGCTCTCTGCCCCCAGTCCCCTCATGCACACTTCCCTCCACCCAAATACTTCGGACTGCCTACTCACCATGTCTTTGCTTCATGTTCCACCTTCTTTGCCCAGTTAATTCCTCCATATACCTCAAAACCAGCTGATGCACATGTCTCTCCCCTCTGTTTTCTCTGTTCCTGTATATCTCTGCATTATTGAGTTTATGCAGCCTATGATGGATACTGATCTTTTGGTATATCTCCCCTTGAGGTCAGGTCATGTCTCACTTGCCTTTTTTATTCCCAGCACTTAGCACCCTGCCAAGCACATAGTGGGCAAATCTATAAGTGTTCATTAAATTATCTTTTCCACATATTAAATTTCCTTGTTAAAAACTTAGTCACTTATTTACATTTGCATGTTTTATCAACCCCACCTCCCATATATAGCACAAAATCTTCACAGATCGCTTAAACTCTCATTCTCAAATGAGGATCTCCATCCACAATATGTAAAAATGAAAGAGAAGAATGTTAATGTAATGTAGCCATTAAGTGTGGGGTTCATAATAACCTAGGCCCACGTTCATTCAGGATCTCTGACACCTAAGGAACATCACAGAGACATACACAACAAACAGGAATTTTTCTAAATAAAGAGCAGTTTCCAATAGCTTGTTAGAATCCATTTTGATTGCCTTCGCAGGAATTCAGGTTAAAAGTTTTTCAGAACTGACATTGCAAGACGTTAGAATTGGCCTTGAATTTACTCATATATATAAAATTTCATGTGTTTGTTCTAAGATTGCAGAGATTCCCAGTATTTTGTACCCAAGACGGTTAAACATCTTAGTGAAGAGGCTCCTCTCCTGAAGTCCACCACCCATGTGTGCTTGTCCCATGCAGGTGTCTGCTACGCAGAGTTCGGAGTCCGCGTCCCCAAGACCACGGGGTCAGCCTACACCTACAGCTACGTCACTGTCGGGGAATTTGTGGCGTTTTTCATTGGCTGGAACCTGATCCTGGAGTACCTGATTGGCACTGCAGCTGGTGCCAGCGCTCTGAGCAGCATGTTCGACTCCTTAGCAAACCACACCATCAGCCACTGGATGGTGGACAGCGTGGGAACCCTCAATGGCCTGGGTGAGACTGCCATATCCTCTTACCCCAACAAATAAATGGGCTCCCCTTTCAGGATTCAATTTGACAAAATGTTATCCAAAGCCTTAAATATGTCTCTCTTTTTTTGCAAAGTAGTTATCCTGTGAATCTATCCTAAAGAAATCATCCTAATTTCCATAAAAGCTTTATATGAAAAAATATTCATCACAGCCTTATTTATAAAAAAAAAAATTAGAAGCAGCCTAAGTATTCTACAGTGGAGCAAATGATTACGTAAATTGTGGAAGCATATTATGTAGCTTTAAAGCTTTAAAAGGATGATTGGGAAGACTGTTGTAATAACATGGAATATGTTTTTGATGTAATGTCATGTGACAAAGGATACAAATTGTATATGCATCATGTTTATAACTATATAAAAATAAAACCAATGCAGGAAAAATAACTGTTATGAACTTCTCCAGTGGTTTCATCAGATTTTTTTTTAATTTTCATAAATAAGCACGTGTTAATTTTTAAATGACAAAATATACTTTTAAAAGGGACAAAATGGATTCCAGTCTAGCAGAAGTCAAGGAGGGGTAATATAACTGGGTAAATACTAAATAATCAGAACTTCGCGTAACAAATACCAGGAGCTCCATCCATCGCTTGCTCCTGCTTTCCATCCTGATGTCTGACTTTACCCTCTCATATTTATGGGAAGCCACACAATAGTTGAGGAAGCTTGGGGGTCTTGCCACAGAACTTCCAAGGACAGCTTCCATGGCTGTGTGCTACTCATGTGACTTTGGTGTCCCTATCTCAGAAGAATTGATAAAAATTGCTGAGCATCCAGATACCACGAGAAGATTAAAAAGTATGAAGACCACATCTCCACAGTATACTGATTTCACAAAGATTTTAGGTCCGAAAAGGCCTCCAAAATCGGGGAGTGCAAACCCTTCACTTTACAGATGAGGTCTAGGGAACTGAGGCATTTGCCCAAGGCCACACAGCTGATCATGGGCAAAAGTGCAGCTGAAATTCAGGAGCCTGACAGCTGAGGCAGTGCCTTTTCCCCTCTATAGAGGGCAGGAGTCCACTGGCCAACAGAACAGGCATTAACAGGTGGGGTGTGTTCACTGCTTCTTTTCTCTGCAACCACATACACATAAATGCAAAGAACACCCTTCTTCCAATAGCTTTCAGAGATACACATTTTTAAACTTTCTAAAAATGAAAAGATTGCTGGAATGGAATGGAAAATTTATGGACTATAAAGTGAACAACAGTGAAGATAAACCGGTTTTCAAATAACATGTTAAACCCATATATACACCAAGAATGTCTCAGGACAGATCTGACTTCAAGTGTTCTATGCCACAGTTCCATAGGCCGTGTTGTCATTGTCATGTCATGTCGCCCAATTTTGGGTCCAGGATATCAGGTCTTCTTACCTATATACCAAAATCTTCCCATTTGCAAATAGACACTTGTGGACCACAGTGTAGGCACACGTGCACACACATACACACACTTGCACACAAGCGCACATGTGGACACGCATGCCCGCACACACTTGCTTCTCCTCCCTCCATGACAAACTGATCACCCTTGCCAGAGCTGAGTGCAAATGCCTGACAGGATGCTAGGAGTTTGCATGGCCCTTTTTTCCCTCTAGACAATATTAACTCATATCTTTGCCCTCTAGGGAAAGGTGAAGAATCATACCCTGACCTTCTGGCTCTAGTAATTGCCATCATCGTCACCATTATTGTTGCGCTGGGGGTAAAGAATTCCGTGGGCTTCAACAACATCCTCAACGTGCTGAACCTGGCAGTATGGGTGTTCATCATGATCGCAGGCCTCTTCTTCATCAATGGGAAATACTGGGCTGAGGGCCAGTTTTTGCCCCATGGCTGGTCAGGGGTGAGTTCATCTCTAAAGCCTCGTAAGGCTATTGCACATTCTGCCTTCCACCCTGTGGCTAGTGTGAGACATACTTTCAAAAAATGCTGCTCTGTCCCATAATCTTCATGGCATCTTTTTCATCACTTTTTATCTGAATTTAATTGGAATGCTCTGAAAAAGAGGTTCCTATATCATTTTTTTTTACTTGTTTCACAAACTTTTATTGAGACCCTATTTTATACAAGTAACCATAATAGATTTGATGTTTTGGTCATCTGAAATATGCCTAATCCTATGCGAAGTGCTCTGCATGTAATACTTAAGTGTCCTAATAACCTTGAAAGGAAGATATTTTATATTCTGGTCTTACAGATGAAAAACTCACACTCAGAGAGGTCAGGGGACTCGCTATTAAGTGCACACTCTAAGTGGCAGAGTCAAGACCCAAAGCCAGGACTGTCTGACTCCAAAGCCTGTATTTGAAGAGCTTGGTCCTAGAGAATCCCTCTAGAGTATTTTCAGAAAGACAGATCACCTTAAACAGACAAGGCAGTAAAGGAGTCAGAAGAGAGGGTAGGTAGGTTAAGGGATGAGTGTTGCCTGGGTATAAAACTAGGGAAACAACAGTTTTTAAATTTAATCCCAATGTTTGACCCAATGTAGAGAGCCCCACTGAGGTCTAGGTGCAGCTGAGAGGGCACAGTGAAGACTGGCCATAAATCCCATTCTAGTGGCATGGTTCATGGCATCGAAGTCCACCTGGTGTGGTACGGGAGTTGGCCAAAGAGTAGGCTGGACTAAAAGGACATTTTCAGATCTCATCCCCCTGATCTGAGTGGTGAGGTTTACACTAAAAAAAAATGGGAAGATCAGAGGGCAAAGTCTTTATACTGACAAGGAATTCTAAATTATGCCTGGATCCTTTTTCTGGTATGATGAAAAATACCTACTTGATGAATTCATTGGTAAAATTCAACTACCTATTCCTTTCTTGAAAATAGTAGAACATAGATCAGAGAATTTTGAGCTGGAAGAGATCTTAGAAATCACCTGCTTCTACCCCTCATCTAGCAGGTGAAGAAACTGAGGTCAAGGGAGGCACGCCTGCCTAGCCCTGGTAGAGAGCAAGTCCGGGACTCCACCAGATTTGCTTTTGTAAAAAGCTCTTGCTTAGACTGGTTTTCCTCCAAGATGTCCAGGGACCAGAAATCTCTCTTGGAGAACACTCAAAATAACTCCTGTCTATTCTGAGCCGTGCCATACTGTTCAATGCAAAGAAATAAGCAAGAGAGCAATTTAAGCCAAGATTTCTAGTCTTCTGCTTATCTGTAAGAATTCCACAGTACCGCAAAGTTCATCCCTCCTCCATCCCCCTTGAAATGCATAAATCCTGAAACTGGTCAAAACCAGAAGAGACAAAGAAACACTGTTGACCCCATTCTGGGTCCCCAAGTCGACATTTTCTTACAATACAAATCGTTCCTTCCCTATCAAATAAAAGAAACAACAAATTACAAGAGTGGCAAAGAAAGAAGTGTTTTTCCGGAACTCAACTGCATTTTCATCCTAGCACACGAAAACGTTCTCACCATTTTTTTCACAGTCTAAGAAATTTTGGGGTCATGGACTTAGTGTTAAGACTTTGGCCAATAGCTAACTTCTGTGCTTTCAGATTTTCTCATTCATCAACTGGGAAAATTAATTGCACCTAATGTTTGCCAAAAAGAATAACATCTTGGATGGTTTTTTGGTACGCATTGTGTGGTTAGCAATAGTGATACTTACAGGAGGGAGGAGTTAGAGTTTATCGACTGCCTGTTAGGTGCCTGGCATTGTGATCTACGAATATTATTTCACTCTTATAACAAAACCTTAAAGCAGGTGCTGCTGTGCCCAACTTAACAGATGGAGAATCCAAGGCTCAGAGAGGCTGGATTCACTTAGCTGGAGTCACTTAGCTGGTCAGTGCCAGGACTGAAATTCCTAGTCGGGTCTATGTGACTCCAAAGCGTTTTCTATTGCATGGTCTACCTTGTGCATGATTGCCCCTTGTTTCTGAGCTTTCCTTAAAAATGTAATAAGATAACTAATCTAACATATTACGTTCTCATTTCCTTTAAGCTTTCACAAAGTCATAAGAGTCTTAGGGCTAGGAGGAGCATTAGGACATGGTCTAGCCTCTTTTCTTACCTTCAGATGGCCCTGTAAACCAGCCCAGGCCAAAGTACATTGTTTACTAAGACATCATAGCAAAACAATTTGAAAACATTTTGTAATTACTCAGTTCATGTCTAATTTTCAAAAATCTAAGAGCTCACCCACATGGCACACATTACAGTCTAGGCCCCATGTAAAGACTGGAAGCAGTTAATCTCTTCTGTGCAAATACCCTTTGCCCATGCTGAAGAAGATAAACCAATCTTTGAACCTGTCCTTCTGTCTTTGTTCTGGGGTCTTTATTCTCTCTGGGGGTCTCCTCTTCCCACTCAAGGGCCCCATATCCCTTTTCGAGATAGTCAGAAATCCACCCCATGGAGGAAGGAACTAATCAAGCCAGCCTTAGGGGTTCCCATTTATACACCCAAGTTCTCACTAGCTTTTGTAGCAAGAAAAGAAGATCAGAAGTCAGGCATAAAAAAAAGAAAGGAAGGATTCCATTCTTAACTTACCATTTTCTTTGTGACACACTCTTTCATATGCACTTTTCATGTAATCTTCACAACAGGCCTGATCTCTACATCCACATCAAAATATCTTAAGTTGAGAAAATTTAAAGTTACAGATCTAGATTGTAATAGAGCTGAAATTCAATCCTAGTCCTGGTTGAGTCAAAGTCCTTATTTACTCCACTACCCCACCCCGACCTGGGTTTGGACATATGGGACCAAATGTCTCTTTTTGCACCTTTGGCCTCACCAACCCAACCTCACTCCAACCCAACCCTATGTCTTGAGTAGGTTTGTCACTGGCCGCCAGAAAGCTTTGGCTGGGATTTTGCACTTTTCACTGAAAATTCATTATCCCTGTAGGAAATTCAAATATGTGTTCTAGTGGCTGTGACTAAAAGCATCAGCTGAGCACAAAGGACAGCCCAGTTTGAGGATGGTGCTGATTCATCCTCTTTCCTATCTGCCTGGCCTTGGGTTTCTGCATAGTACATATCCTCCCTAGCAAACTGGCCTGGACCTGTTCTTTCCCAACTTTGTTTTCTGGTCACTTTTCCAGTCCAAAAGGACCACTTTGTTTTTGGTTTGGTTTGGTTTGGTTTGGTTTGATTTTTAAGTAAGCTCTATGCCCAACATGGGGCTTGAACTCATGATCCCAAGATCAAGAGTTTCATGCTCTACCAACTGAGCCACCCAGGCACCCCTAGCAAGGCCACTTTGAATATGGATCCTAATTTTTAAGGTCTGACACCCTCTCATGAACATGTCGTCCACCAAGTTAATAAACACACTCCCTACTCTCTTACCTAACAATTGTCAACAAAAGTGATTTGCCTACTTGGCAGCTGTATGGTCTTCTCCTTAGGGAAAACCTGACCCCTACCCCTGACAAGGGGCCTAGTTCAGAGTTCTAATCCACTTCAGGTAGGATGGGATGGAACAGATCATTGTGTAGGAGATGGTTTATAAGGATACCATTACATGACTTGAAACACAATTCTCAAGTACTTTGAAGGGGTTAATAATGAACAATCTGTCCTCTGGCCATGGACCCTTCATAAGCTTACTCTTTCCCTGCTCCAACCACATTGTTCCAAAGAAAATAGCTTAAGGAATGGTTTACTCACTTACAGGTTCTGGGTCAAATGCTTCTTTGGTCTTGAAGAGCTTAAGAACAACAAATATTTTTCTCTAGATCAAGTAACTGCTGGCCTTCAGCTGAACCCCTGCTTCCCTCTACAGTTCCTCGGCCCCTAAACATTGTTGGATGTGTATTCCCTGTATGTTATTTGTTCTTGATGCTATCTTATGGTTTTTCTTTAACCAAATAAGATACTCTACCTGCACAAATAGCTCCCAGGAAAATGGTCCATAACAAGGATTTGTGGGGAATGCTGACTGCCTCCAAACAAAGGGAAAGTTGTTTTTCATCTTCTCTATATTTTAATTCATTTGCTGGAACCTATTAGCACATTCTACTGTCACTGTGGACAGGCTGCTAATAGCTGTGGAGCATGAGGGTGGTAGAAAATGCTATTAAATTTGGAGTTTTGTCTTGTTACCTTGGGAGTGAATTATATAAAGTTGCCTAATTAGCTCCTAGGCATCTGGCAGACTGGCCAAGGCAGAATATGGAGAGCTGCCTCACGAATACCAATAATACATAGGGGGCCACCTTTTAGGGACTCCACACTCTGAATAGCATGCCACTCATGACCTTGCTTTTGACAACTAAATAAGCTGCAGCCAGCCCTCCAGCAACTGAGGCACGTGCTGCTTCCCCACTAAAGCTCTATAGAGGGATGGGCTGATCTGGATCACCCACATGAGCAGCTACCCCAGGATTACTTTGGGAAACCATTTCTGCTTATGTCATCAAATTAAAAAGTCAATTTTAAAAGTTATGATAAAGTACCAATGAACCTAGAGACACACATATACACACACTTCACCCACCGATTTCATTCACCAATGCTCACTCCTAAGTACATACACATTCTTTCATACATGGAAGGGAATCCTAATCACAAATCCCTGTGGCCAAATCTGAGGTCTGGATAGAGCAAAGTGGAAAGTAGTTTTAGTGGTCATTAGGGCAGAGACACATGCATACACAGGTTCATTTCCTGGCTCTTTTGTGTTCATCAATCAGGTCCCTCATCAATCCTTGCTTGCAAGGAAGAAAAACTCATTCAAACTAACTTAAGTAAAAAGGTGACCTTATTTGCTAATTTTATTATCTTCTCTTCGATAATCTGTTTATTTGATCTATATCTTGTTAGATCAGGATCTGTTTGATCTTGGCAGGTATGCTGGGGGTTTTTTATTTGCCCCCACCCCCCAGATCCATTATCCACTCTCTGTTCTATGCTCCAGAAAGCCCCTCGCTGGTTGCTCCCTGTTGGATTTAGCTAGTGGGCTTCACTGAAATCATTTCATTTAAACCATCTGAGTTAAATTCTGTTTCCTACCTAATGCAGTGGAAACTCTAAATGTCCTACCTTTGATCTGTCCAGTCGTCCTTCAACCATAATGGCTTTCTAGTTCTACATAGCAAATTCAGGTTAACAGACATTCTCTTTGCAAACTTTTTGTCTCTATTCCCAACTTGACCATAGTCAATATTTTGATATCACATAATTATCAGTAATTGCCATCTATTTTTTAAGTTATTTGGAAAATAGTAGCATTTGTGCCTTACAAATAATACAGACACCTATTAATCTTGTTCAGTTTATTACTACAGTCAAGGTTGTATTTTGGATCTTGCAATGTCCTTTAGACTCCAAGCCCCAGGGGGTTAAGCTCAGAATACTTTTGCTCATGACTGTATCCATATCACAAAGCACAGTGCCTGGCAGAAGGGAGCAGGTAATAAAATCTGTGTCTAGTTCTAAAAAAAGAAACAAGGAGGAGAAGGAACTTGTTTATGCCTTTGGGTTTCATCTGTTCTAGAAAACTTAAAATAGTAATAAAAAATACCACTGGTAAGAGCTAATATATATTAAGCACCTACTGTAGTCTATGACTGCAGTTCACTATATTATCTCATTTAATCCTTGTAACCACACTATGAATTAAATATTATTTTCATCTCCATTTAAGAAAATGAGATTCCAAGAGGTTAGGAACTTGTTCTAGGTCACCAAGCCTGTATGTGACAGAACCACCCTAAGTTTGACAGTCTACAGAATCTGCTCTCCCAACCAAATCCAATGCTTGCCCCTCTTACCCCTGCCCTATGCATGGCTTTGCCATTCCCTCTGGAGCTCACAGTATACTTCTCCTCCAACTGCTTCATGGTCAGTACGTCAAAATTGTGGAAGGTGTCTTCCATGTCTTCTGCTGAGTCTTCTTTTCTTCAAGTTACACATCCTTGGTCCCCAGTGATTCCTCACACAGCGTGACTTACAGACCTCTCATCTTGTTCTAGTGTAGATGTGCCCCAAAGTTCTTATTTAAGACACTTCCACCCCTCCCCCCTTCCTCAGCAGTGAGGGTTGGCTATATCTATGAACTTTCCATCCAGAACTCACCACACCAAATAGGCATAACACTGTCTTCCTGGGACACCCTAACTGGGAGTGATACATCATCAGACTGATTGTCGTAACAGATCCGTATGATTCACAGGAGTTGTGTGTGCATGCATGTGCGTGTATGTGTAAGGGAAGAAGGATGTTATAGGAAGAGAAAGCAGAACCTGTTTTCTGGAAGCTGTCTTAAAGCAAGGCTTTCCTTGATGGGGGAAGTTTAGGGAGTCTGCAATCCCAGAATCTATTCACCCTTAAAGACCAAAATCATGTTCTAGGCAACTGAAAACAAGCATGTTTCCAAACCTGTGAACCTCCACGCACAATGAAGTGAGATCTGTTTTCTCTCCTTGACTGGAGGCCCAAACATTTTCCATTCCCTGAAATGAAAGGACTTCACTGAAGTGAAATTGGGAGTTAACGCCCCTCCCAGAAAGTAGCCCTCCAACAACTGCTTGTTTGAGAAGTTCTTTCTCCCTGAGTTATTAAAATAGACCAGGAGTTCTTCTATTGTTTTGTGCTATGTGCTCCTTGGCAGTCTGGTGAAGACTCTGAAGCCCTTCTAAGAATCGTGTTTATAAATGAATAACCTAATTACGTAGGAATTCAAAAGAAATCAAATATATTAAAATATAGTTATAAAATATTTTTAAATTATGATATAATAACAATGTGTTTCTTTAATAGTGTTTTAAATATTGATATCTATGTCTAATAACTATCGTAATTTGGAAGTAGCAACAAGCACAAGCGATATTTCAACAACTCTGCAACAATCTATTATGGAAAAAATATCTGATCGCTATTGGTGACAGAGTCACAGGCACTGTTCATTACTTGCATTCGTTATTAAAAGAAATGCTAATGTTCAGTCAGAGGTTAGGAAAGATAAAGATGTAATCTCTTCCCAGCAAAATTCATAGACCCCCTGAGTTAAATGGACCCCAGGATGAGCTCCCTTAGGGAACTGAAACTTTAGAATCTTAATGGGAGAGACTGTAGAAATGACCAAGTCATCTTACAAGTGAGCAAAACTTGATTTGAGGTGTGAGATCTTCAGTTTTTAATGTACCTCATACATTCCAGTACTTAGTATTTTGTCTTTTACTTATTGAGAAACTAGTGGGAAAGTTTAGGAGTGAAAATTTGAGCACAGGTTATCTGCTTGGTACATGTATTGAATTTCATCATTTATAAGCTGTATGTGGAGAAAAGAGGAAAAATGGTCCATTCTACAATGAAGCTCATTCCTGGACCCCTGGCTAGAGCTTGCATACTGCCAAGGCCCCTCACCCTCTACATACAAGTCTAGAAAAAGTTCTCTCACCCTCTCCTAAAAGGACATTCCCCAAGCATTCGAAGAGGCACACTTTTTACTTTCAGCTGACACTGAAATGCTAAGGTAGGGAAACTTTAGTTGATTCTTTGGAAGAAAGTAATGCACTCCTCAAGGGAAGATTCTCACTGACATCTTGACTTATCATGTCCCAACCACTCTTGGAGCCATACAAGCTCCTGTCCGACAGACATCCAGCAGATGTCACTGGATACCACCTCCACAGCCCTACACTGCCTTGTACCACACATCTTCTCCTGCCTTATAGCCCAACGAGGTCACTCAAGCCTCCAAAGGAGCAGAAAAATCCAACTGTCTCTACCTGTCTTCCCATGAAAGACAATAGGATAATAGACAACTGAAAACAAGCATGTTTCCAAACCTGTGAACCTCCATTCCCTGAAATGAAGGACTTCACTGACGTGAAATTGGGAGTTCTGAAGATCTGAACATCTTTTATATTGTTTCAGATCTAGAAGTTACCACAGAGATGATCTATTAGGGGTACTAACGGTAATTTGGGCAGGACAACTTTTTGTGCAGAAGTATTTGAGCCCTGTACACTAAATGCTGAAAGCGCATGCCCCATGTCTCCGTGACCATCACAAGTAGCTCCTCAGATTTCCAAACAACCCCTAAGGGAGGTCAGACAGCCCCTGGTTGTGGATGAGAACCATTGAATGAAAATGAAGCACAGAAATGTTAATGAGTTCCCCCAAGACATAGAGATAGCCAACTTATTGATTTGCTTATAACCCCACTTATTTCCAAAAATGATTTGAATGTGTTGAACAACCCAGTTTTCATTTGGCCGAAATTCTCCTTATCTCCATTTTACACATGTGGGAATTGCCCAGGGTCACACAGCTAGAAAGTACTGGAGATCAGAACCAAACATTGAGCACAAGTTCCGCCATGTTCCTCCCTCTGCTGCTCAGGACTGTCGCCAGGCACTGGGCAGTTGTGGGTACCACATGTTAGGCCCTGGTGCTGCTCGAATACTCTGAGTCTGAGAAATGCCATTGTCCCACCAGGTGCTGCAAGGAGCAGCCACGTGTTTCTATGCTTTCATTGGCTTTGACATCATTGCCACCACTGGAGAGGAAGCCAAGAATCCAAACACGTCCATCCCTTATGCTATCACCGCCTCCCTGGTCATCTGCCTGACAGCATATGTATCTGTAAGTACTACATCCTTTCAGGACCGTCCTGATGGTCTTTTCGTATTTGGCCATAAAATGTAGCTCCGGTACTGGGTTACCTTCTGTCAGGAAGTGGTCCCTTCCTTGTGCTATCTTGGTGTCTGTATGCATGTGTCCATGCACCCTCTATCCCACCCACCCACGACAAGAAGAAAATCAGGACTTCAAACTGGAGATGGGAGCACCCCTCACTTCCTTCAGCCTTGGCCTCCGGAGTCTCCATCCCCGTTCCTCCCCACACACAGACTCTGGGTGTCCACTGCTGCCCAGGGGATGGTGTACAGGGAGTGGGCTGCTATCCAAGGAGCTCAGATCATAGGCTGGCAGTAACGGGTGGGTGTGCAAGCAGAGGCATTGTGGACCTCTGTGCACCCTCCTCAATGCTCTTCTGTCTTCTGGGAGCTTCCCGGCAGCGAGAGGCAAGGCTCTCCCAGAGTGGGGAAAGAGAGTACATCATCCTCTAGAGACACTCTTCCCCTTAAATCTCGGGAGAAATTTCTTTCTGTTGTTGCTCCCTCTTTTTATACCAGTCCAAGCATCTTTTTAAGGTTTTCCTACTGAAGGGAATCCTCAGAAGGAAGCCTTCAGGCTTGTCTTCTCAGGATCACCTCCCTGAGATGATCTTCACACTTACGATGTGTCATTTCTCAGGTCCCATCCCAGAATTTCTATCACAGAAATAGTTCACTCACAGCCAACATGCCCCCCACCCCCCCGCCGCCACCACCCCAACCCAGCCCCTGGCAATGGAGAGAACCAGGTAACAAGCCAGTAGGTATGTCGTTACACAAATGCCCCAGGCCCTGAGAGTCCCACTCACTTCAGTTACCACAAATAGGAAAGAGCCAGCAGCTGGAGACATGCCCTATCAGCCCTGCCACCCTGGCTGCATAGCATAGGAAAAGAACCTCCTTCCCAAAAACTAAAACAAAACAAAAACATATTTAGCAACTAAGGAATCCAGATCAGTGGCTGGCTTGATCATTAAGGCAAGCTGCAAAATAAGAGTGTCCTGGACACCAAAGGGAAACACAAGAGCAGCCTTGGATGTGGTTTATAGGAATTCAGCTGCTCCTTGAAATTGTTTTAGAAGTAGGTCAATTATCACCTTCCCCTATGCACACACAGGCAAGCGGTTTCATCTTATCCATACCCTGGTTATCCCTGCAGACAGGGTGTTCAGGGAGTAGGGGTGGTGTCAGGGGAGCAGGAGAGACACCCTACTCTGCGTTTCCCCTCTATTCCTCCCTTACATACCTCCCCCTCCTTCAGGGGCCAACCCCTGCAGCACACACAATAAAGTTAATAATCACAATTCCTTCCTTAGAACAGCACTTTATAGACTGCAGAGTACTTCTATGCATCTATCAACTTTTTGCCCATCCTGACCTAACTTGAGCAGTAGACTCAATGCAAATTGCTGTAGGAATCAATCCCATTCTCCTCCAGCCCACCCCCAAAGGGGATGTTGCAAGGGGTGAAGTTGCTGGGAAACATTCTCTTCTAGAACACATGACCCTTACCCATGCCTCCGGGGTTGTTTGGTGTTGTGCTGGTCAGCAGGCTGCCATTCCATGATCAGAAGAGCCAAATTGCTGGCCTGTGGTGGTCCATCCTCCTGTCCTCCCTAGCAGCCCATGGCTTCGCAGGAGGATTTTGGCTCCTGACGAATATGTGAAGGAGTGGTCTAGAAGTGCACCACCCTCTCCCTTTCAGGCTCTGAACTCCCTTCTTGATGCCAGCATTGGCCTCTGCAGGCCAGGGGAAGCCTGGCCTTATGACCAGTGGCTTCATTGCCCAGGGCCATGAGGAAGGGATGTTATGGCAGATTTATGACATACGAAGGAAGGTAGGTCCTGGGAGCCACGTGATTCCTGGCTAAGCAAAGCCACAATAGTCTTACAACCCCAGAGTAGAACTGGGTTCCATCCTGATGCCATAATTTGTTTGTTGGTCTGCCTGGCTCCTGGCACTGAGCTACAGAGAAGAAATGGAAATATGAGTCCTTCCTTGGGTCCCATCTGTTAACTGGCTATGGCCCTCTGATCACTTATCTTCAGAGTTTCTATCTCTGGTCTTCAGGGTGAAAGGGAACATATAGTTAAGAGTGTATAAGACCCTGAAAGTATAAAAGAAATGAGAGTCTGGCTCATGTGGGCAGGGTGCCCATGGTCACTGCTAGGCCCTGGCTCCAGTGTCTTTGGCTGTCGTTCCTTCTACCTGATAGTATCTGCCTTTCATTGAACTGTCAATGTAGTTCTGCTGTTGTTGTGCTTAAATACCTGCATACTTATTCCTCAGCTATGAAAGGGCCAGAGAGAGATATTTAGGATCATCTGGCCAAGTCCACTAAATTCTAACGAGAAGAGAAAATACTGAGACCAAGAGCTCTGGAGCCCAAATGAGAGGTCTAAATTAAGGGCACATGCCAGGAAGTGGCAAATTCAACATCCAGGCTTCTTTGCTCTCCTGTGGGACATCCATCCATGCTGACCGTTCTCTCTACCTCCAGCCATGTTTTCTCTTGTTTTAACAGGTGAGCATGATCTTAACTCTGATGGTGCCATACAATGCCATTGACACAGAATCCCCGCTCATGGAGATGTTTGTGGCTCATGGGTTCTATGCTGCAAAATTCATAGTGGCCATTGGGTCAGTTGCAGGACTGACGGTCAGCTTGCTGGGCTCCCTCTTCCCAATGCCAAGGGTCATTTATGCCATGGCTGGTGATGGGCTCCTTTTCAGGTAAGGGCTATGCTCCATGAAATGTATTCTATTCTGCCATGCCTGCCCAGGGAGAATGTCAGCCTGACCATAATTTTGATGTGAGTGTATGTCACATAGACGATGGAACTTGTCATATATCCTGACAAAGAGTTTGAGTGAAAGTAATGTAAGCCCTGAAATAGTCCCTCAGTTTGACTCTAGGTCCCCCAATCTAGCACAAACTGATATGTTCCCCTAACTGCCCCCACCCGTCCTGTTCGGCACTGTGTGTTCCTTTCTAAAGATTGTGGGTGTCCAACTGTCATGCTGGGTGGCTTCCAGAAGGAAAGACCCATCCCAGGAACATCTTAGGCCTGCCCTCATGTTGAGGCCTGGTACTGCCCATCTCTCCACAGTCCCTCTGAAGCTGAAAACATTCAAAGCTACCATTGCAGGGAGGATAAGACCATCTGAACAGAGCCTAATAACAGTAGCAACAATGGCTACCATTTATTGAACATTTGTGTATCCTGGGTGCTTTGTATACAGTATCCCAGTTAGTTGTCACAATAACCCTGTTCTGCAGATGAATATAGTAGATGAGTATACTCAGGTGAAAAAACTTGCCCCAATCCCCCAGCTGCTAAGTGGGGGGCCAGGATTTGTACTCATGACTGTCTGACTCCAAAGACCAGATTTTTAACCACACCAATGTATGGACTTTGAGCCCCCTACATTGGCCATAAAGCAGTCAATCTGCCCATGGGCACAAAGGGAATGTGGCCCACCTCTTGGTTCCCAGTGCCCACCATATGAGGGCCTTGCAGCGAAGGCATTCTTCAAGTTCACAAAGCAAGGAGTAAAGCATAGAGGCCAAGGAGCTCTCAGGGGTATGGAGGGATCCCCTCAGGGACTTTCTCTCTGCCATGAGCTGTCATCTTCTGCTTCATTTCCTCCGCATAACCTCAAAGTCATCACCAGGTCAGAGCTGCCATGTTTGGGAGCTAGACAATTGGAGAAGAGGCTGATTATCATGGAGATGAGACACTTCACACATCCAAAAGATTTTTCTGCCGTCAAAGAAAACTAAGAGGAAAAAAACCCAAGCACAGCTGATAGTCATGTGTAAAACACAAAAATAAGGGAAGGGGACCTAGGTGGCTCAGTCAGTTAAACGGCTGACTCTCAATTTCAGCTCAGGTCATGATCTCAGGGTCGTGGGATTGAGCCCCACATCAGGCTCTGGGCATGGAATCTGCTTAAGATTCTCCCTCTCTCTCTCTCCCGCTGCCCCTGCCCCCACCTCTGCATATGCTCTCTCTTTCTCTCTCTCTAAAAAAAAAAGAAAAAAAGAAAAAGAAAAGAAGGAAGAAATGGAAGAGCGGGAAAGAGGGAGGATTAGGAGGAGAGTGAGGTGGAGAGCAGGAACCTATTTAAGGCCCACAGGAACTGCTAAAGAAGCACCTGTCATTCATTCACCTTGGTAATTGGCCAGACTTAGCCTGCATCTATGAACACATGTTCTGAATTATTGTGCTATTTTGCCAACTAAACCCCTGCACTTTCATTATAGAGCAGTGTTTCTCAAGTTTTGGCATAAATCAGAATCCTCTGGAGTTTTTCTGAAGTATAATTTGCTAGGGTCCATGCCCAGAGATTCTGACATAGTAAGTCTCTGGTGAAACCTGAAAATATGTATTTCTAATAAGCTCCAAGGTGATACTGATGCTGCTGATCCATGGATTGACCACGCTTTGGGTAACACAGGTATATACGCAAGTATATGAATTCTCCACCCATCACTTCTTCCCAGCAAAGCTTGCAATTCAATTCAGGTTTCTGACGTACTTCCCAAATCCAATCAACCCTTCACATCACATAATGAAGTAGGAACTTTAATAAAGAAGTTTGCCTCAAAACCAAGGCATTAAAGTAAATTCTTTTTAAATTATATTCCAGAAACCAAATCCTGTGGTAGGAATAGCAGCTGTATTGAAAGCAGTGAATCCAGAAGTAAATTGGAGGAGCAGGACAAAGAGGAGTTAAACCATGTTAGAGTCAGTCATCATCTGTAGCTCACTGCTAAGCTTCTGCTTGCCCCTCCCTCCAGGTTCCTGGCTCATGTGAGCTCCTACACAGAGACACCAGTGGTGGCCTGCATTGTGTCGGGGTTCCTGGCAGCTCTCCTCTCGCTATTAGTCAGCCTGAGAGACCTAATAGAGATGATGTCCATCGGCACACTCCTTGCCTACACCTTGGTTTCTGTCTGCGTCTTGCTCCTTCGATACCAACCGGAGAGTGACATTGATGGTTTTGTCAAGTTCTTGTCCCAGGAGCACACAAAGAAGAAGGAGGGCATCCTGGCTGACTGTGAGAAGGAAGTTTGTTCTCCTGTGAGTGAAGGGGAAGAGTTTTCTGGCCCAGCCACCAACACATGTGGCGCCAAAAACCTACCATCTCTGGGAGACAACGAGATGCTTATAGGCAAATCAGACAAGTCAACCTACAACGTGAACCATCCCAACTATGGCACTGTGGACATGACCACAGGCATAGAAGCCGATGAATCTGAAAACATTTATCTCATCAAGTTAAAGAAGCTGATTGGGCCCCGTTACTACACCATGAGGATCCGGCTGGGCCTTCCAGGCAAAATGGACCGGCCCACAGCAGCTACAGGGCACACGGTGACCATCTGCGTGCTCCTGCTCTTCATCCTCATGTTCATCTTCTGCTCCTTCATCATCTTTGGTTCCGACTACATCTCAGAGCAGAGCTGGTGGGCCATCCTTCTGGTTGTTCTGATGGTGCTGCTGATCAGCGCCCTGGTGTTCGTGATCCTGCAGCAGCCAGAGAACCCCAAAAAGCTGCCCTATATGGCCCCCTGCCTTCCCTTCGTGCCTGCCTTTGCCATGCTGGTGAACATTTATCTCATGCTAAAGCTCTCCACCATCACATGGATCCGGTTTGCAGTCTGGTGCTTTGTGGGTAAGCAACTTCCTTTGGAGCCTTGAGAGTTCCCTCTCAAGGCCTTGAACAGGCTTATCCCAAAATTACCTCCTAGCTGGACTAGGCATCTCCATTGCAAGAGGAATCTAGCTGGTTTTATGGACCCTTGCTTTCTGCATTAGAGTCCATAAAGCCAGTTGTGCCCTTTCTGCCTGTTATGGTCTTGGTCGTTGGTTCTGAAGAATGATGCTGATCAATCCATCACTTCATTGAATACTATTACTGGACATTCTTTTTATGGATAATTAATTCCATGAAAAATCCACTTCAAATGAATCCACATAATAAAGGGACAAAAATAGCACAGTAAAAGTGAGAGCGGAAAAGTTCAACTGGAATTCTATCTTAGAAACTAAAAATTATGAAACTAAAAGTTACGGAAAAAAGGATTTTTCTTACTTTTGACAAAATTAAATTAAAATACCAATCATGCCCTAATTTTTTTAATCAGCAAAGTATAAATTAAGTGTGGATTTTTTGGCATAATTTTTCTGACTTAATTATACCATTTAACAGCCCCACTTCATATTGACTTTTACAAAATATTAAAGACTTTTTCATTTTTTCCCAAGATTCTTTCTTCATCCTTCAATATTCCAATCATTCTCTTGGGAAGCACCCATCACGCCATCATTCTTACTGATTTTCTTTTCTTCTGTTGATAACTGAAATAACTCTGCCAGCTCCTCAACTCTCCACAGCTTTGGGTGTAAATCAGAGATGCTCTCTCTAAGTTCACGTTCATTGCCTTCAAAAAGTCTTGCACCTTTCCCAAGATTTTTAATTTTCCTTTGTGCTCGATTTGTATTATTATATGTTTCTCACACCCAACAAGCACTGATGTTCATGAGATGGCTGGGGATTGGTGCTCATGATCACTTGAGAGGGAGGTTTAAGTGAAGCCTAATTTTAAAGTTCCTCAGTCACTATCTTGATGGTCCCTATACAAATTGGTAGCCCCGAAGTCCCATCCACTCCTTGAGGTCAGGAATATGGGCGTTCAACACAGCATCCTCTGTGCCTGGAACACACCTCGTGCTTAATAAACACTTCTCTCTGACTACTGTTCAGATGAGAAAAAAGGAGTAGCTGGAAAGGAGCATGAGGAGGTGGAATTTAAATTGTAAGCCTATAAGATAAGATTTACATAGAGGGAAGTAGCGGAAAAACAGTGCTCAAGGGCGCATGGGTGGCTCAGTCAGTTAAGCGACTGCCTTCAGCTCAGGTCATGATCCCAGGGTCCTGGGATGGAGCCCCACATGGGGCTCCCTGCTCTGTGGGGAGTCTGTTTCTCCCTCTGCCTCTCTCTCTCTGTCTCTCATGAACAAATAAATAAAATATTAAAAAAAAAATAGTGCTCAAATGAAAGGGCCAGGGTCTTCCAGCAGATTCCTCACCACTGAAGGCTAGCCTGTGTCATCTTATAAGCATCCCGTCTCAATTTTTCACGACTCTAGGTGTCATCCTTTGTTAGACTTTTGGGGGAGTTCTTGAGAGAACCCCAGTAACTCATCAAGGTTTTAACTACTTACCTGATTTATTCACAATCTCTCTTCTCCATTGAAACATGTTTCCCCTGGAACATGTAGCTAACCAACAGAAAGATTCGACTGAAGAAGGGAGAAATATTTCAGTCACATATTTGTCAAATGACTGAAGGCATAGATGCAAAGACACAGGCATTCATTCATTCATTCCTAGAGTAGTAAAGCTGGAAGGGACCTTCAATATCCAGTACAATGTTCCCCACAGAGTGGTGACCTTCCCATCGGTAGTATTTGGGCTGATTTTAGAGAGTCTAGGAATGAATTTTTTTGAGCTTTTAAAAATATTGTATAGTTATTATACATTTTCACACATACTAGAAAAAATATATATACTCACATGAATCTGGTGATTATTTTGAAATTTAAAAAGTGAGTCAAATTAAAAGAAAAAACATCAGTCCTAGTGCTGGTGCCATGATTCATAGAAATAATTAACACTTAATATAGTTCTAGCACATACCAGCCATTATGCAAGTGCTTTCCTCACATTAACGTATGTAACCCTCACAATGACCTTCATTTTACAGATGAGGAAGCTGAGGCACTTGACTGAGATCTTGTAGCTAGAATTTGGTAGAGCCAAAATTAGAAGTCAAGTCATGTGGGTCCAGGGATCGTGACCATAGCCACTATACGTGGTATAGAAATAATGGAAGTCGGAGAAATACCGACATCGCCTACCCCTCCCCACTTCTCCCTCTCTCAGTTTTACAGATGACAAGACTGAGCCTCCGAAAGGTTCAATAACATGCTCTAGGTCAACAGGAATAATGGCAAGCTCTTCACAAGGCTATTATTAAAACCCAGTGTCTCCACGCTCAGCTCTGCTGCTGGTACCTCCCCACCACGCTGTCCCTGAGCATCCTTCTCATTGGATCAGAATGTTTGCTATCTGTAGTTTGTGCAGATCAATGCCTGACATCAGGGCAGGCTCCACGGTGCAGAACCTCTGCAGTCACACAGGGCCCCACATTTGGTCTAATGCTCTGCTGCTGCTTCCTTGAATTCTTAACAACTTTTTTTTTCTTAACGACTTTTTAACAAGAGGCTCTACAGTTTCATTTTGCACTGGGGCCCACAAATTACACCACCAGTTCTGCATCACATCTGTGGTTTCTGGAGCACCAGAGGCATTTTACAAAAGCGGTAAGGTGGCGGGGATCCTTGCCTTTGAAGTCAAACAGCCCAGGTTCAAATCACAGCTCTGCCACCCCTGGGTCTTGTGACCTTGGGAAGTTCAATTACCTCCTTTGCATTTCAGTTTACTCATCTGTAAAAACGCAAATAATTCTACTAGTCTTGATCTGGTTGCCCTTTGGGGCTTAAATAAGAAAAAGGGCACCTGGGTGGTTCAGTTGGTTAAGCACCTGACTCTTGATTTCAGCTGAGGTCATGATCTCAGGGTTGTGAGGTCAAGCCCAGCGCCAGGCTCCATGCTGGGCATGGAACCTGCTTGGGATTCTCTCCCTCGCCCTCTGCCCCTCCCCGCCAAAATTAATGAATTAATTAAAATTTAAAAAGAAAATATTGGGGAAAGTAATATGAATTCTTTCTCTCCTGCCTTTCTTTTTAAAATCTAAAATGACTCATTATTCCCCAGACTAGCTATCACATGCCAAAGTACAGCATGAACCTGTTCTGACTCAGGCTGCCCTCCCAGTTATCAGGCAGAAGAGAACTCCCAGAGAGCCTTTTGTAATCTTGGCGATAGCATAAACTTCAAACTCGTTCCAGAAACGGATACTCCCTGACATGGGAGGATGTCACCCTGCAGCCTGGGGCTGGCCAGACAGAGGGCACAGGAGCTTGCTCCACAAGCACCCAGCTACTAGCCACTACCTGCTTTAGCATCATGGTCTTTGAAGACCAGTACATGAGTAAGCTTTGCCTAGAACAGAAATTCTCTATCTTGACTACACAGCAGAATCACCTGACAGCTTCTGAAATATTCTATGCCCAGGATCCCCCCCAGGGATTTTCTGATTAAATGAGTCTGATGTGGCCAAGTACTAGGTATTTTTCAAAGCTCCCCAGGTAATTTTAATGAGTGGTCGGGTTTACAGTGATCTAGAACCGTGGTTCTCAAAGTGTGGTCCCAGAACAGCAGCATCAATATTACATGGGAACTAGTTAGAAATGCGATTTTGAACCCCACCCCAGACTTACCAAGTCAGAATCTCTGAGAGCAAGTTAGGTTTTAATAAACCCTACGGATTATTCTGATGCATGCTCAAATGTGAGAACCACAGACCTAGAGAGAAAAATAAGAAATTAGTAAGCCAGGTAGATAATTTAATTACAAAAACTCCCTGTTTTCCAAAAACAAATTTTTGCCCATGTAAGATATATCTATCCCACAACCCCAAATTGGCTTATAAAATTTTCAATGCTCTCATAGAACAAAGATCCCACCTCTAAACTTCTGAGTCTCCAAAATGTCAGATTTTTCTTCCTAATTTCTCTATTCATAGTATAACTTTCCTGGAGAGAACAGTAGAGATATTTTTAAATGGAACTTCTTATGAAACATCAGCTATTTTTTAAAAAGATTTACATGGTTAAGCTGAGTCATAACTTGATAATCTTCTTGGGCACATTTTTTCTAACCAGCCTTCTCTAAATGAATCTTAATTACAGCATTTTTCTAACAATGTTTTGCTAAGTTTTTGACCTTCAGATGAGCACGACTCATAGAGTAAAATAAGGCACAAGTCCCAATAAGATTACTCAGTGCTTGTTTCTTTTCCTTCAGACAAGAGAAATAACACACATAGTAAATGTTTGATAATCCCAACAAAATGAGCACAGAGAAGCCTGAGTTTTCCTTTCCTCTTAGCTGATGTGGTTTTGTAAAAGAACACCTCAAGGGGTTGGGCAGTCTCAGGGAGTCTGAAACTAGCAGTGACCAATGATGACACTACTCAGTGGCACTTTCCAGCGTCTACTGTTCCCTGTGGGACTTTATTAGAAAGTAATCATCTGGTAGACCAGCTCCTGGGCCCCCTCACCCCAAGGGCTGCCAAGTTCTCGCCTGGAATTTTTTCAGCCCCTCTGAGAAAGCAAATTCTTGTCTATAGATTTAAAGAACAGACAGTGATTTGGCAATGAACTTCGTAAATCCTGTACTAAGACATAATTTCCAAAGAGAAGACACACCTATGGTCTTTACCTGCCCTATCATTCAGAAGTCCTTTTGGAAATGGACTCAAAGCAGCCATTGTCATGAAGGGAAGAGGAAGGAAGGAAGAGAGTTGTGAATTGGGGACAGAGATGGCATCAAGATAAATCAACTCCTGAGGATATGTCCATAATAAGCTTGAAATTCTCCTTGTAGGCAGAAGAGAAAACAATTGGCAATTTCATCAAATAAATCATGCTCAAATGGGCAAAAAAAAAAAAAGTCATGAGGGCCAGGATGAGGATGGCAACAGGGCCAGGGCAATTCCAAGAGAGAGTGTGGAGGGGATCCCGCTACAGTCAAGGCTGCGTGCTGGGTCGGGGGCTGAGCATGGGGAAGAGGGCTGGGAGATCCCAAGGTCCTACGCCCAGCGGCAGCTGCAGTGTCAGCTCTCCTTTGAGACAAAAGAATGAAGGGAGAGGGGGCCGTGGCAGAGACAAAGGCCCTGGAGCAGGTGTGTGCAGGGTGCCTGGAACACAGAGCCCTGACAGAGTGAGCACTGGGCATCTTTCCCTCAACATTACATTTGTAAGATTCATCCATGCTGTTGCTTGTGGTTTTAGGTTGTTCATTCTCCTTGCCCGGCTAGCCTTCCACCGTGATAATAATATAATAATATAATAATAATATAATATAATATTATAATATAATAATAATAATATGCCCATGGACATTTAGCTGGCTTCTAGTCTGGGGCTGTTACAAATATGGCTGCTGTGAACATTCTTGTACATGGTTTTTGGTGGACACATGGACACATTTCCCTGGGGTTTCTGTGGAGTTAGAAGTAGAATTGCTGGCTTGGATTATTGGATTTTTTTAATATTCCTTTACAGGATTGCATTCTGTCTCCTGGCCATTATACCCCTCCAATAAAATAAGGGTCCCCAGTTCCATTTTGCAGATGGGAAACTGAGGCATAAAGTAATGTGACTTTATATTTGACCAGTGGCAGAGCCAGAGAGAGACTCTCCACCACCCCCCAACCCCCCCCCATTCAGTTCAATCGGAGACCGCTCTTCCTGGCCACACCATATTAAACAAACTTTATTGTTATTATAATCAACAGGGCTTGTGAAGGTATGTTAAAAACTAACCAGCAAAGTGGGAGTTGGTAGGGATTGCAGTGGGTGGGGAGGACACCCTCTCATGACCATCCAGTCTTCCTTTCTGCATTGGCAAATGTCTGTTTTGGAAAGCTGATCCCAGGGTAGTAAAAATAAAAAAGGCTCTGGGCATAACAAAGTGCCTCAGTTATCTGCAGAGGGCAGGGCTTCCTGCTGGAAAGTGAGCCCCAGGAAGAGGTAGCTCCACCCAGCCTGAGGTCAGCCCACCTCCTCTGGCCCTGAGCCTGTGACTGCCTACAGAGGACAGGAAGCTCCCATGGGACTCTAGAGATCTGGCAGCTTCTCCTCAGTCAGAGTTGGGGCCAGTGGGGTTAGAAACCTGCAGTTACTGTCTCTCTCCAGGTTACCCGGGCTCTTTACAGAGTTGAGTTTTTGTTCGTTTTCCCCCCATATGATCCAGAGACACCCCCCGCAACCCTCTACTTGGTAGGTTTGGGGTCATTTACTTAATTTGCACAGATGGATTCACACAAGGAGAGTAAATGGGTGTATTGCCCACTGATGCTCAGGTGTCCCAGCATCTGAAAGCAAGCCTGGCATTTCTAAACCTTCCCTGGAAACGCCTGGGTGGGCTGGGAACAGCCTTCAGTTTAGACTCAAGAGATGTGAGTTCCAGCGCCATTTCAACCACTGATTTATTAAACAGGTTTTAACCTCTCTGGGATGATGGATGAGAAAGTACTTTTTTACAAAGGGTTTTACGATCACAAAGTGTTCTACTACATAAAGAAAGCCCATTAAATCGCCAAAGGCATGATTCTTCATCTTTTCTAGCCTGAACCTCTCTTGGGCACATTCTCCATCAGGGAATTTCTGTCTGGAAGAAAAGCCGATGCCTCCTTTCAAATATTTCCCTTCGCTGCAAACAGCCCTTCTCAGGACTCATTGCCATTACCTTTGAGCCGGGCTGGCATTCAGCCCCTGTGCCCGGGTACAGCCATGTCTGTTTTTAAAATACTGAAACACTTGTCCCACATCGGGCTCCCTGCTCAGCGGGGAGTCTGCTTCTCCCTCTGACCCTCCTCCCTCTCATGCTCTCTGTCTCCCATTCTCTCTCAGATAAATAAATAAAATCTTTAAAAATAAATAAATAAATAAATAAATAAAATACTGAAACACTTCTGTGCCTACTGCTAACTAGTTGCTGCCCTGAGTGTCTCCTCTCCCTAAGATCCAACAACTCAAAATAATAATAATAATAATTCCAGCCCAGCAGGAGGGTCTCCAAGACCCTGCTGCAACACAAAAGCTAATTCCCTTCTGATTTTTTTTTTTTAAGATTTTATTTATTTATTTGACAGAGAGAGAGATAGCTAGAGCAGGAACACAAGCAGGGGGAGTGGGAGAGGGAGAGGCAGGCTTCCCGCTGAGAAGGGAGCCCGATGTGGGACTCGATCCCAGGACCCCAGGATCACGACCTGAGCCGAAGGCAGACGCTTAACGACTGAGCCACCCAGGCGCCCTTCCCTTCTGATTTTTAACACCACCCCTGCCTTTCATGTATTACAGCTTGAAGATGTATAACTACAATGCAATGGATCTAAGTTTTTAAGGAACAGCAGGATTAAATATGCAAATATCAATTAGCCATCTCATTGTTGAGGCTTGGTTCCAGATGACTTCTGGCTTATGCTGAAAGCAAATCCTCTCTCAAAAGATAAAACTTTGCCATCTGTAAGAGTTTACAAAAGAATACGATGCCAGTCCCAGTGACAAATAACAGCGCCCCAAAACTATATCAAGCAGTAATAGCATCATTGGAGTGAGTCTATAGTCTCATAAGGTGTAGAGTTTTTCCCCACATGCTTAATCATTCAGGGCAATTTTAATACTTCTGGATATCAGATGATATTAAGGAATTATTATCATTTTTTAGATGTGATAATGATACTAAGTTTTTTTAAGTCTATTTGAAAGATACACCCTTAATTATTTACAGATAAAGCATAGGATGGAAGGGATTTGTTTCAAAATAATCTAAAGAGAAGGGCTCAGGAGGGTGGGTGTCAGGAGGGAGCTAGTGATGAGTATACGGGGTTCTTTATACTATTCTCTCTGCTTTGGTATATGTTCGGAATTCTTCAAACTAAAAAGCTAAGCAAATTTGTTTTCTATCGGTCTATACCCCCTGGCCACCCCTGGTAGGGGAGATACACCCTGGATCAGGACATGGAGAGCCCCTGAGGATTCACAGTCCCACCACTAACCGTGTTGCTGTAGAAAATCTCTTATTTTGTCCTGTGCCCCAGTTCCCTGTCTGTGAGATACACATAATCCTAACCTTCCCACTCCCTGGCCCTCCACACACACGCGCGCACTCACACACACGCACGCGCACACTCACGCGCACGCACTCTCTCACACATGCGCACACTCTCACACACACATTCCCAAACAGGCTACGAGGAATCTAAACAATCACATGTATAACATTTTGAACTCCTTGGGAAAAAGGTACAACATAAATAATGCATCATTAAGACCTCAGCACCCAAAAGTGTTATGTGAAGTTCAGTTTAGATGATTCAGAATTCCCAGAATCTCCACAGATCTTTCAGAAACTACCTCATGCTTAGTTTTCTAAGCCAGCTGAAAAAAAGGAGCAGAAACAAAAAACACCCTGCTCCTACACAGGAGGCTTTTAGCAGCTCTGTTTACTCCCTGACACAAAGCCTTTGTCTATGTGTGACAGATGGTACTACATGCTTCTCTGCTCTCTCTACCTCCCTTCTCCCCTCCCTCCCTCACTTCATTTGATCCCCTCTGTTTCTTTGTCCCCATCTTTTTTTCCTTTTCTCCAATCCTTGGTGCCTTACACCACTCTCCTTCAACTTAAGGGCCAGCAAGAAGGGTCAGACAGAACGCCAGACCTTTGCCTGGGCTGACCGTTTATTCCATTAGGCTGCATGCACACAGTCGCTTCTTGGTTCAGAGCACTTATATTCGAAATATATATATTTTTAAATTTATTTATTTGAGAGAGAGAGAGAGCATGGCGGAGAGGGGCAGAGGGAGAGAGAGTTTCAAGCGGATCTGGGCTGAACACGGAGCCCAACGTGGGGCTCCATCCTACGACCCTGAGATCATGACCTGAGCCGAAACCAAGAGTCGGACGCTCAACAGACTGCGCCTTCCAGGCGCCCCGAAATATATTTTTGAAGACAAAATAACACACCTTTGAAATGATAAGGGGCTCAGAGCAAATATTAAAAGGCCCATAAATATTTACATAGCAGATTTCCATGGGTTGCTTTCTCAAAGTAATCGTAGTCAATGCATTCACGCGCACACATGTTCCTTCAGACACAGTCATTCCCAAAGAACAAATAACCTCTTACTCAATACATACTGTGATAAGCATAGTCTCTAAACCAGCCTGCGGGGGGCAGCTGTGAAGGACTGGGCATACAAGAGTCCTCTCTCTATCCGTATGGAATGCTGTTTCTGCCCTCAGCCCGTTTCCCAATCTGTTTCTTTTTTTGTAAAATGAAGGTACTCAAACAGATCTATAGACTCTTTCCAGTTCTAAATATTTGGATTCTATGAGGCTCTTAGAGAATGTCCATTAATCAGTCTACCTGACGCCACCACACCGGGTGGAGGCAGGGGAAGGTCTGTCAGAACGGATGTCAAACCAGTGCTTGAATGATGAGCAGTGTGATGGCAGAACATAGAGCTTAGGAGCAAAGGGAAAAGGAAAAGAAATGGTATTAAGTTCAGTAGGGAAATAACTCATTTTTAAATAGGGTCTGAGAAGGGGATCAGATGGAAAGAATTGATAATAATAGAGACCAAGCAGGAATAGGAGGCAAGATTTGACACCTGCCTCAATGTCCAAGAAAAGATAGCAAAAAAGCAAAAATGGGCAAAAAGAGCTGCGTGCCTGTTGATCCCACCTGGTCTCCTGAAATTTATTCTCAGGTCTCAAACATGCTTCCAACGGAGGCATTCTCCAAGAAGTAGCATGCTGGCCCTTTTAGAAGGGGCCTTAACTTGGTGCCTTGTCCTACACAAGGGTAATTAACTATCCCCCCATGGCTACTCCCCCTCACCCCCACCCCCAACAAGAAAGAGTGAAGATCTGTGTTCAGAAAACTGAAGTGGCTATTTGAGAGTAGCTACATCTGCAAATGATTAACTCCAGGATTTATTACCAATTAGGACTATAAATCTCTGCTTACTTTGGCTCCTGGCAAGTTGATTTCACTGGGGGATTGGGCAGGGGGTGAGGAGAAAGTCATTGAAAACAAAGAGGGAGAAATCCAAGTTTAAAAAAGACCCACTTCAAATTCAAAAGGAGCAGGATTTCTCAAGCACCAAAGAGGAAAGCAGAACTTGACCTTGTGGTTCTAAGCAAACAGCTGTGCAGATGCCTGCAGGGTTAGCAAAGTCAAACGGACTAGTGCCACTCAGAAGAGGGGTGTCTGGGGTCTGGAAGGGGGTTGCATAACTGAGTGGCATCCGGTGGCCAAGCCCTAATATGGCTGGTGTTGGCAATGGAGTACGTGCTCCGAATCTAAGGGATTCCGGGTCTTGGCTGACCATTGGACTCACCTGTGAAGCTTTAAAACATACTTATGCTTCGATCACACTGCAGACCAATTAAAGCAGAATCTCTAGGGGTGGGGCTTGGGTTTAAGGGCGGTTCAGAAACTCCCCAAGAGACCTTCCAGCTGAAGCCAGGGTTGAAAGCCACTGCTTATCTCATTTCATCTTAATGGCAACCCCATGTTATAGGTACACTGACTATCATGAAGAGAAAACTGAGGCACAAAGAAGCTAAATAACTGGTGCAGGGTTACATGGCTAATAGTGATGGAGGCAGGATTTGAACCCAGGGTTCACACTCTTAATCACCGTGCCCTATGACCCCCCAAGGCAATGGTTCTCAGCTATTCCAAACCCTTAGCCTTCATGAGCTTTTCAAGATAGAAAATGGGGGTTCTCAAACTATTTTTTAATATTTATTTATTTATTTTGAGAGAGAGAGAAAGAGCATGAGCAGGGGGACAGAGGGAGAGAGAATCCCAAGCCAACTCCATGCTGAGCAGACCTTGAGATCACAGCCTGAGCCGAAACCAAGAGTTGGATGCTTAACCGACTGCACAACCCAAGCACCCCTCAAACTATTTCCATATGTAATTTCAAAAAAATTATAATAGAAATGAAACATTAGCCCTTGTTAATGCTCCATATTAACTAGGAAACAAGTTTCTTCCCTTTGCTTGGAATGACATCAACTAAGGAGGTTGCGCTGGAAATTTCATGCTCATCAGAGTTCTCATTCATTCGTTCAACAAACATTAAGTGCCAGTTTTCTGCAGTCTCTAAAATAGAACCACCCTGGGGCGCCTGGGTGGCTCAGTCATTAAGCGTCTGCCTTCGGCTCAGGTCATGATCCCGGGGTCCTGGGATTGAGCCCCGCATCGGGCTCCCTGCTCTGCGGGGAAGCCTGCTTCTCCCTCTCCCACTCCCCCTGCTTGTGTTCCCTCTCTCGCTGTGTCTCTCTCTGTCAAATAAATAAAACCTTTTTAAAAAAATAAATAAATAAATAAAAATTTAAAAAAATAAAATAGAACCACCCTGTGCAGATAATCACACAGTAAACGTTCTAAGGGCCGTAACAGCGGCAGGCACCAGACACTCTGAGAGCCCACAGAAGAAAGTGAACAGCTCTGAGTAGCAGTAATATAATACTCCTTCGGTGAGTGAAAAATGGCAAAGTAAACAATAGGGCAATATATACACATTGCTCAGTGGTGAAATAAAAGATGGCATCCCTAATTGGGGGTATGGGATAATAAAATGCTACAAGAAGGTTGGGGACCCACTGTGGGTGATCCGCAGATATTTAAGCCAGGGCGGAAAATGCAAATTCCTGGTTGGCACCTACATGAGTGTAGTGAACAGGGAGGTGGGGACAGAGGTGACTAGAGAGCCCATATTCTATCTAAAGAGGCAGCCAGGGCTCACCTCCAGCCAAAACTGCCATATAGGAATGTGGGAGTAGTGTCGTGAGACCTGACGTTTTTAGGGGAAGCTGTAAATATGGGTTGCTTAATGCAAGATATCCCAAATTTTTTTAAAGATTTTATTTATTTATTTGAGAGAGAGAAAGTGAGCAAGCGAGCGAGAGAGCACAAGAGAATTAGGGTCAGAGGGAGAAGCATGTTCCCTGCTGAGCAGGGAGCCAGACATGGGACTCGATCCTGGAAGCCCAGGATCATGACCTGAGCTGAAGGCAGTCACTTAACCAACTGAGCCACCCAGGCGCCCCAGATATCCCAATTTTTGAATGACATCTAATTCGAGTCTTTTCCGGACACGATGTAGACCAAAGAAAACATATCTACTGCCAGCCCTGCTTTCACCATTGAGTATCTCCCGGCTAGTCCCATGGATCCCAGAGCAACTGTTTATTCGCCTGTGCCTTTCCCCCCGCTGCAGGTATGCTCATTTATTTCGGGTACGGCATCTGGAACAGCACCCTGGAAATCAGCGCTCGAGAAGAAGCCCTGCACCAAAGCACGTACCAGCGCTACGACGTGGATGACCCTTTCTCGGTGGAGGAGGGTTTCTCCTACGCCACCGAAGGCGAGAGCCAGGAGAACTGGGGCGGGCCCACCGAGGACAAAGGCTTCTATTACCAGCAGATGTCAGATGCTAAGGCCAACACCCGGACAAGTAGCAAAGCGAAGAGCAAAAGCAAACACAAACAGAACTCAGAGGCCCTGATCGCAAATGATGAGTTAGATTACTCTCCCGAGTAGGAGTAAACACACAAATGTGGCGATTTCTTTTCAGTCACTTAACCTGTGGGCTAGAGGGTGAAAACATTTTTGGCTCTCATTTCAAAAGTCCAGCCTTCCCCCACAGTCAGTCCCCAGTCATAGCCTGTCATTTGCTACTTTTGTTCTTCAGGATAGTTCTGTCGAAGGGTTTCACCTGGGTTTCATCACTGATCCCCTTGTAAAAAAAATAAATAAATAAATGAACCAGAGGCTGCAAGAAATTCTATCGTAGGTGCAACCATCAGAGCTGATGGCAGCAAATGTTTCCTAGGCCTTTGCTTTGCTGGTTGAATCTTTTTGCTTCTTACGGAGGCAAGGGGCCTCACTTCTTGAGCCACACTGAGGCCACAGCTCCTCCTGGAGATGTGCCAAAGCAGGTGGGTGTGGGCACCAGGCAGCATTTCCACCACCGGGATCACCCGGGGAAAGATCCTCCGAGCACGCCCTGCTGAGAGCTGCTCCCCGAGGATGTGTGCAGGTGGACACCGGCACTTCCTCAGCAAGCAACACTTGGTCCTGAAATCTCACAAAAACGAATTCATGGAGAAGACGCATGCTTCTTCTTATTCACCAAGGTTCTCACAGTCTTCAAACTCTAACTTTAGGATCCAGCAAAGGTTAGGGACTCTCAGACCATTTCCCCAGAGGTTTCAGAGTTACCATAAAGCAGTCTTGCTTATTGCTACTTCAATGACCAGAAAAAAAAAATTAGCCATCTCTTGCCGTGAAGGCCAGAAGGGCGTTGGCAGAAATTAACTCTCGGTCATACCTTTTCTTCGACCAGCCTCTAAGCTCCTGCTAATATAATGAAAGGGGGCATAGTTGGAGCATGATTTCATGGTGTTAATATGCCTTGAAGAAGGAGGCCGCTTGTTTTCTAATCAGATAAAAATCTTTACAAGGAGATGTGACCCAGCCACTGAGATCACATTGCAAATTCTATTTCAGATTTCCAAAATTACAAATTGTGTTGTTTGTTGAGATTTGCCACCACTTGAGCGGTGGGGGCCCCTCTGAAAACAAAACTGTTGAAGCTCAGCTACTTAGGTAATGGCATTCCTAGAGATCACATTTCACTTCTGAACCTTACTCCTCCCGAGTAGCTCGCTTTTAGATACATATTTTGTCTGTTATTTCCCAGAGCAGGTTTACTGAAGCCCAGAGAGATACCTACCTGGTAAGGTCTACATCGGGCCCTAATGGGGACTCTTAAAGGAATTTTCTCAGAAATAACCTAGAGGAGAGAATGTGCGGCAGGAAAAAACACATGGTCTATCAGTTTTACTCTTGGGTCCCCAGGATTCCCTCGGCTGCCCTGAGATGTGCATGTGTGAACGTGAAGGCCTAGTTTCGATCAAGCTCCAGTCTTTGTGGGGCTTCCTGAAAGGGGGGCAAAATAGCAAATTTCTCGCCCTCTCTCTCCCAGATCTAGCATTATGCCAAAAGTTTTCCAAAATACATCAACTAATGTAAAGCTATTCTTTGTTAAAAGGTTGAGGTTCGTACCATCTTGGTATGCCTTAGGATTACAGAGAAGAGGCAAAAGTCCATTTTTTCACTCAGTGAACACTGAGACTGTATCAAGTGCTAAGCAATGGGAATAGAACGAAGTGTAACATTATGCCCTTGGGAGCTCCCAGGGCAGGGAATGAGCAGCACTGGCCCCTGACAAACGCAGATAAAACCACCAAGCCTGACAAGTCTTCCTGGTTGATGCCCTGGGCTTTAATATAGAATAAAATAAAAGGTTAATTGAAGATAGTTTTTTTTTTTAAAACATGATTTTAGGTAAATTGCATATCTCACCCAGGGCCAATGAATGCCAGTAAATTCAAGCAACTCCTATTTTCTAGAACTTCTTTTCCATTCCTCTGTATTAATTGTTTAGAATTCTGGTTTCCTCGGGTAATGTTGTCATTTTAATGTAATGCATGGCAATGCCGTGTTTTATCTTCCCTAAATTTAACCCTGAAGATACAGTGCCTGGTCTGTGAAATATATCCTTAGGGATGAACTGTGGACTAATTATCAGTAATTTTTTGTGAATACAAAGTTTTGAACTAGTTTTGAGACTCAACAAATCTGCCTAAACTAAATACAACGTGTGAGACCTGAAATATCCAGATAGATGGGGTGGGGCTATATTCATTAAAAATGTCCAAAAAGAAATATGAGTGTAAAATAACAAAATCTTAACGTGGGTGAAAGAGCTCCCTTTTAGCAGTGAGAGTTGGTAACGATAGTTCGGTGGTGGATGTATGAAATTTCTGTAGCATGAGGAGAGAGAACGCAGAGTAAACACCATTGGTATTGATTTTGTGAAGATCCTATGAACCGCTCTGGTTCTGGAGACATTTCTCCCAAGTAGTATCTCCTTCTTTTTATAATCTTGGTCTCTATTTCTCTAAAGTTAGTCAACTCCCTAACAATCTTGGTTTAAAAAAAAAAATTAGTAAGCTAGAAAAAAGATTTTTAAGGTAAATTGATATGTTTTAGTTCATGTTTCCCAGCCTCTGTGAAATGGTCCCAGATTTCACAATGCAGTTTCAAATACCATCAATTACTAGAATGATTATATTAGTGTTTCCTAGCAATTTTCTCAAGACCACGTTAGTGGAATCGCATTAAAAGTAAGATCATCTTATAATTACCGTAGAAACTTAGCCTTCTTGAATGGAGTCCAAGAAAGACCTACATCTTACTGAATTCTTCTCTCCTGCAAGAGCTTTTCCAGGGAGGTTTCATCGTGTGAATTAGTAGTATGGAAACAATTACTTGATTTTTTTTTTTTGTAATTGTATTCTATTTATTGGTACTCTGCTTCCTTTCAGAAGGATTTCAAGGTGGCTATTGAAATACATATAATGCAAAAAAATAAGTGAGGAGCTTGGGTAAATAAAAACAGAAATAGAAAGGATAAGACGAAGCTAGAAGTGTGTTTAGTGCACAAATGCAAAATCTTGATATGCATTGCTAAATTTGCCGATGGGGGGCAACTTGAAAAATAATGAAATCGTTGGTAATGACATGAAGAACTACTCCTGCATGATAAGAACAAATCTTTCCCCATGAGGGCAGAGAATAGCATAGATCATTGAAACCCACGTACAAGCTTCAGACTTAGATTTTACCAGCTACATGTGCCTGGCATAGAACGGATGTTCAATAAATACCTAATAATCGGATGGATGGCTGAATAGATGGGTGAAAGGAAAATGAAATATTATTTATTCAAGAATTTTTTGTGGAGTCCTTATCTGTGCTATGACCTAAGACATGGGGGAAATAGGATATATAAGATATATAAATAAAAACCATAGTGAAGGTGACATGTGAGATGAGGGACTTACAAGGTGCAACGAGAGTTCAAATACGGAAAAGACCGCCTTCCATTGGGAAAAATGATAGAGAATGCAGTCTTTGTGTTGAGCCCTGTGGAATGGGCAGAACATTTCCCCCAGCTAGAAATGGGGAAAAGGCTTGCCAAGTGGAGAATCAGCATGAGTAGGGAGGAGAGGGGCTGACAGCTATCTCTGACTAATAATGTGTACTGTGCCTCCTTCAAGGGAAAGCAAGAAGCTAGTCTGACAGGAGCTTAGGATGTATGCATGATTGATCTATGCAACAGTACGAAATAATGCTAAGAAGGTGGTGAGGGCTTATTCACAAATAGACTTAAACAGCGAACTAAGCTGGCTGGCTCTCCTTGGGTGGGGAGGCACCGGGGAAATGATGAACCTATGAATCAGGGAGGGCTGGGCTTTAAGAAGCTGGGTCGGTGGCTTCATCCACCTGTGTATGGAGCTAACAGATCACATACACATTTCAAATTGATTTAATATGTTAAAGGGAAAAAAATATCCAAATTAAAGCAATGTATGATTGATTCTTCTTTTGAATCCTGTCTGATTTCATCATTAACCTAGAAGCATAGTCATTTAACATGTAGACAGACAACACAAAGTTATTCACAACCATTTTAAAGTTTTCAACAGTAATTTTAAACAACCAAACCTAACAATTTTTTCTATCTAACTAATCTAAAAAAGTAAAACCTCAGCTCCAGCTTTTACTCAGCTTGAGTGCAAGGCCACTTTGAACTGGTGAAAGGAATCAGATGATAGAATTGGGTGAAGAAACCAATTCTACTACTTAGTAACAAACTGACAGCTAATCAAATGTCTACATCATGGTCATGATGTTAGATACACAGGGGGAAAAATGTTGAATTTAACGATGCATTTCTGTAGATATAAACCCAGCAATTATTGGGAAACAAAACCCGAGCCCCTTCAAAAAAAATGTCTTTCCCCTATTCTCCTGAAAAGGACTGATAAACTTGACCTCCTTCACATCACATTTGTTGGAAGTCTACAAGGGAATACCTTTTCTCTGCATGATAAATAGAAGTTACAGGAGTTTGAGAATCAGTTCCTGAGACTAGAAGAAATGGCGTCCCCTCTCCCCAGCTTTTACCGGGGACTGAGATGTCTGTGGAAGTCCATGGAGGGTCAGCCATAGGTTCACCTAATTTTGCATCTCAGAGTGGAGAAGTCAGAAGTTGGGGAGCATGTCCAAAGCCAGGGCTGGGACCAACTCACTGAATCCAGGCAGAGTTAATGGCCCTCTCTTGGATGTAAGCTTTCAGGCTACCGAACAATCCAGAGATGGCTTTAGTTTCTGATGCTGGCAGGAGGAGGGGGAGTGAAGAAAACACACATTAGGGCTGCATGACAACCCCATGTTTATGCCATGTGGAACAAGACTAGTCAAAGAGGGTGTTTCTAACCAAAATTTTCATGGAGCCTCGGTTTCTTCTGCATGCTTGTATCTCCCTGACACCGAGGATCCGTTTGTCTTCAAGGGCCCTCTGGAGGCCCTAAGAGAGAGACAGGCACCAGCTGATAACCACTGATGGCCTGGCCGTGAAAGAGCCAATATTTGTAAATAAACAGCAGGCAAAGCCAGAAACCGCATCCCAAACCGCAGGCCCCACAGCTAGCAGGAACCCGCACGTTGTTCGGTGAGTGGACTTTGTATTTCTCAATTGAAATGGTGATGGGGAGCAAAAAGCCCCTTCCATGTACATAACTGTTAGTCCTGTGTCCATTTTTTTCTCTAAGACTCCAGAGGAGAAGCTATTGTAATTTCTTTTCCTCCTCAGGAGCTACTGCTTTCTAAAACACTTTCCTCTTCCTGCTCAGCTTGAGTAACACACGCATCATTCTGAAAGACCTAGGCAGCTGCCTTTTGTCAAAATTATCTAAGAAGATGTTCTTTTTTTCTCTTAGGACTTAAAACCCAAAAGGGATTAGTGGAAGTTTTGCAGCCCATCAAAAGTGAACATAATTCTGCAGTATCAACTAAAATAGTGTTAGAAACCATTAAACAGTATTCTACATGCATGGAATTACGAAATTCATAGAGGACTTTCACAAAATCAGCTTTGGGCTTGAAGCCTTCTGAAAGCAGGGAGCTGTAATTTCTTACCCCCGGAGAACATTATTAGAACATTCTGGTATGATACAGGGAGAAAACGGCTTTGTATAAGAATTAGGAAACAGAGGCAGCCTGGATTTTTTCATCAGGGACTCCCTCTGTGCTTTATTTTTTATGCCGCTTTCCTAACACTTGACACTGGTGACATTGGCTAAAGAGAATTGTGGGTCATGTAAATTTCCCGGGAAGCGCAGACTTTGAAGGACTTGTGTTCCTTCAGAGAGCGAGGTGAGGGGAGTGCTTCTTGCACATCCCCTCGTGATGGGTATTGGCAGTTGCCAGTTCACGCGTCTCACTCACTCGTGCTCCTGAAGACAAGAATCTACACCAGAAATCAACTCCCCAAAGCAAAGACTTGCTATGTTAATGCTACAATAGCACATAAATACCTCAACTGTCTGGGCTGATAGAGGGGCTGCAGGTTTTAAGAGAGCAGATACTGTCCTCCTACATGTAGTTACACCATCTAACGACAGGACTCGACATTTTAGCTTTTCTCACTGTGGAAAAGAAACGTTACTGTTTAATCCATATCCAAAGTTATAAATACAGCTTGTAAATTTTACTGACTTGTTTCCTTTTTGTTGGGTCCTTGAGAAGTACAATTTGCTTTTTGCAGATGGTAATTTCTAGTGTCTTTCTCTGCTATTTTTTTTTTTTGGTATGAAATTGCTGTATTTGTTAAAGTTTGTTCGTTTTGTGGTCTTTAATTCCCATTGGTGCACTGTACAATGGGGTGTGGTAGTGTATCATCAAGAAAGAAATAATATGCCAATGTGTTATGGAGTGTGTTTTATTTTCAAATGACTGTGGTGTTGACAATATATTGATTTATCAAGATACTAAGGGAAAATTCTAAATTTACCAAAATGTGTATATTTTAATAAACGCATAAAGCTTTATTGTGTGCCTTTAAATTTAAAAATGGGTTATAAGGAAAGTCAGAAACAAAAGTGTCTTACTATAAAATATCCATAGTAATGTAAAGCTTTTACACAGAAGACTACCAACAGAAAAAAAAAAGAAAAAAAGGAGCTTTCCCGTATTTTGTTAACCTTAACCAGTACCTGAAGTCTGATACTTCCTTTCCATTCTAAAATGGAGATGAATAAGTGAATCTTGCCTTAAATATTTCAATTGTCCTTTGTAGAAAAGCCAGATAAATGAGTTCATTTCTTTTGGAACTAAATGCTTTATTGTGGAAAATTCGTTTTCAGAATAAAAATATTTTAAAATTATAGCTAATTGACTATTAAAATTTAAATTTGAAGAAAGTCAGTGCCATCCTATCTTTTTAAATTCACTTTATTTCCATGAAGAGGACAGAAGTTCTTCTGTAGTGGACTCTTGGGAGAACAGCAAGTGACCCAATCTCCCTTTGACCATTTTCTTCTAACACAGTCCTGGACACTGTCTGGGACCCCCACTACACTGCCTCCGGAATCACCCCATTCCCAGTACCAGCTCCTACCCACAGCCACACCCCTGCCCTCCACCCTCAGCACCAACAAGCATTCCAATTCATTGCCCCCATTCATTTTAAGGACAAATCGGAGCAACATTATCTGCCTACAGATAGCATTTGTAGTGGTTTATTTTTACTTTTTGACAGTATAATAGTGACATCTGGAGAAAAGGTAAAGCGGTAGACAGGGTCACATAATGTAACACCCCATGAGTTACAAAGAACCTGCCATCTTTATTTTCTACAATGCATTGCTCACCCTTGCGAAGGTCTACCTGCCTGAGTAGCAGAGTGAGAAAAACAAACTTTAAATGTATTAATTTGTGGAATCACAGTTGTCTTCGAGTTTAGTCTCTTGCTAGATGATTGAGTCTCTTTGGGATCAATGTTCAGTCTTTTGGATTTCCTCCCCTCCCCCTTGCTTCTCTCCAAAATGGCATCTGGGAAGAGAGCCTGTAGGATCTCAAAGAAGCTGGGGGGCGGAGGTGGGAGGCTGGGGGAGCAGATGAGAACTAGGGTGCTCTGAACCCTTGCTGCTGCAGAATGGCTATGTAGACTGCTGCCTGCACAGGGACCACTGAAGAAGAACTGACCCATCCAGCCATGTGGGTTTCATGACGACATTCACTTCCAAAATCCACAAGTCTGGCATTTAACCCCAGTTGTGAAGTTCCTTGCACACAGATGCTCCTTTGTATGATTCCAGGCCTCTGCTGGTCCACCAAGCCCTCAGCACTTGCTTTAGAACCCAGTGCATCCCCTCTGAGACCCAGGGAACCAGGAACACCACCTCGGGCAAAAGTATCCAGCTACTTCCTTCACTAATGATATACTATCATTTCTGGACTTTGCTCACTGATGCTTACAGCCCATGATTGCCGTTTATAGCCGGTGGTGTGCGGCAGCCTGCTCCCGAGAACAATTGTTAACTTTTCATAACTTTTGTGAGTTATACACCTTGTAATTCATTCTTACTGGTGGAAGAGTTACCCATTTACTTATTTACAAATAGTATCCAAGAAGAGTCACAGGACAACCTGGAACGGGGCCAGGGTCAAAAGTAATTGGATTCATATTCCAAAATTCAACCTCACTACATGGGTCTTAATGTTGAAAGGTTACTTAATAACAAGTGTTAGTGAAGATGTGGGGAAATTGGAACCTTTACACACTCTTAGTGGGAATGTAAAATGATGTAGCCCCTGTGGAAAACAGTGTGGCTATTCCTCAAAAAAATAAAAATAGAATTGCCATATGATCCAACAATTCCACTTCTGGGTATATATCCAGAAGAATTACAAGCAGGATCTCAAAGACATTTGTTCACAGCAACATTACTCAACAATGGCTAAAACTTGAAAGCAACCAAGTGTCCATCAATGAATGAACAGATAAAGAAAATGTGGTGTATATATACAATGGAATATTATTCAACCTTAAAAAGGAAGGAAATCCTGGGCACCTGGGTGGCTCAGTTGGTTAAGCATCTGACTTCAGCTCAGGTCATGATTTCAGGGTCATGAGATCGAGCCTGGCGTCAGGCTCTGTGGTCAGGGGGGGAGTCTGCTTGAGATTTTCTCTCTCTCCCTCTCCCTCTGCCCCTCCCCCTGTTCTCTCTCTCGCTCTCTCAAATAAACAAATCTTTTTAAAAAAAAGAATTCACAAGAGGATGGAGTGATGGCTGTGCAACAATATGAATGTACTTAATACCACTGAACTGTACACTTAAAAAACGGTTAAGGGGCACCTGGGTGGCTCAGTCATTAAGTGTCTGCCTTCGGCTCAGGTCATGATCCCAGGGTCCTGGGATCGGGCACCGCATCGGGCTCCCTGCTCTGCAGGAAGCCTGCTTCCCCTTCTCCCACTCCCCTTGCTTATGTCCCCTCTCTCGCTGTGTCTCTCTCTGTCAAATAAATAAATAAAAT
>NC_138369.1:107269518-107299714 GCF_054177405.1 Leptonychotes weddellii | reverse complement strand
GTGGCTCAGTCGGTTAAGTGTCTGCCTTCAGTTCAGGTCATGATCCCAGGGTCCTGGGATGAAGCCTCAGGGCTTCTCCCTCTCCCTCTGCCCTTCCCCCAGCTTGTGCTCTCTCTCTCTCTCTCTAATAAATAATCTTAAAAAAAAAAAAAAGAATACTAAAATTCATACTAGTAATTTTTTTTTTAAAGACTTTATTTATTTATTTGACAGAGACAGAGACAGCGAGAGCAGGAACACAAGCAGGGGGAGTGGGAGAGAGAGAAACATCCTCAGGGAGCCCGATGTGGGACTCGATCCCAGGACCCTGGGATCATGACCTGAGCCGAAGGCAGACGCTTAACGACTGAGCCACCCAGGCGCCCTCATACTAGTAATTTAAAATTTTAATTTTCCTTTCCTAGAACAACATTAAATAACAAAAACAAAAACCATCATGAAAGTCAAAAGAGAGCCCACAGAAAAAGGAAAAAGCTTTATGTTTAGTTTTAACACTTTTTTCCTGCTTTTTCTAAAAAGAGCTCCACATTTTCATTTTACACTGGGCACTGCAAATGACGTAGCCAGCCCTGAGGAAGATTCTATTTCCCCGCGTCTCCTACAGCTAGATGTGGCCATGTGACTTACTACAGTCAGGTTCCTATGGCAGCTTCAGGGAACTCTCCTGGGACGCAGTGGGCATGGGCCTCTGCCCCTTTTCTTTGATCCTCTTTCCACCTGCATTGTAGATGCTGACATCTGGGACCATGAGCTCAAGGGCCACCGATAGGATGGAGGAAGCAGTGTGCTGGAAGGCGCCAGGGTCCCTGGGGGCTCTGTGAGGAAGAACCGCCATACTGGGCCAAGACGATGGCTTGCCAGACTTTCACAGTTGGTGAGATGGATTTCATGAAATGACTCGTATGGTAGCATATTGCCTGTATGAGTCATGCGATACATGCCTGGATTTTTGTTTTTATTGTTTTTTAATCGACTATGAAAAGAAACACTATTCTTCATATTTTGGGAGGGGTAACAGCTCAGCACCCTCAGTCCACCTACAGTTTCCAGCATGGAGGTCAATGTCTCCACTTTACTCTGCCCGTGGTGCCTGGTCACGCTCTTTATGGCTATGTCCATGCCGGCTGATGCAGCTATTTCTGTGCTATCTATCACAATGCAAACTGAGTCCCAACACCTGGGGACGAAGTTTTTAAATAAGCCAGACGAGTAAAAAGTAACACCTTCTACCAAATTCTAGCCCTAAGAAGAAACAGTGTGCTCGTCTACAGAAGGTCTCACCAGGACATTGTGCAGAGGCCTGGGGAAGGCACTTTCTGCCAATTCCTCGCTGTTCTGCTCATAATTAAATCAATAGACTTGATGTAGTTAGGGATTGGCTGACTTTCAACACCCATAAAAAAAGGTGCAAGTTTGAGAGAAAACCCAGTCAATACGCCTTTATATATCAGATATTCTGGAAACTCTTATCTTTAACTTGCACTAGTGTGCTTCTGTTGGCATTTTATTTTCCTCTTTCAGACAGGGTGTCAGTTTCCAAAGTAGATTAAAGACAACAATGATAAGAAGCTAACAGCATCCTTATTCGTGATGTACCAGACTGTGCCCCTAGGCAGTGAGTTATCTGAGGACTGGGACTGTCTCTGTGCTTATTTTTTATATCTGGGGGCTAATGCATGACTGGCACATAGCGAATGCTCATTAAATGCTTAAGTAATTAACTAATTAACTGAATAAATGTATGATTAAATAAGTAATACACTTAAAACCTATTTTAAATGATCAAAATTCTAAGAGCTTGTAAATTTTTTTAAATAACAAGCAAGATTTCAAATCTTAATGTCAATAAGCTCTACAGAAGCCCAGATCTTAAAACATGTGAATTATGTAGCTAGCATCCTACCCTGAAGGCCAACTTGTTCAGAATTCTGTTCTATTCTGAGCAAAACTGAGGAAGATATTTTAATTAATAACAGCTTTATAGGTTCTCTGAAAATATAAATAGCCCTAGGGAACAAGTTTAAGATTTGTAATAATTTATCCTCCAGGAGATTGTTCCTATAAAAAGTCCCTTGTTTAGTGGTGATTGATTCCTTCCAAAAGATTCTCTAGATGAGATCACAGGGCAATAAGGCAGGGCAGACCAATGTAGAAGAAGTTCCATGATTGAATTAAACTTTTGCATATTGGTGAGTGTGATGGACATATATTATTTTAGATCCTTTCAGTATCGATGTGCCTTTTTCTGGTAAAAGCACCATGCTCTTTCTCACCCAACAGAAAAAGAAACTTACACAGAGCATATGACCCAGCCCTGCCCCAATTTCCCTAGCTTCCGCGATGGGCTCAGGAGCAGGCGCATAATCCTTGCAGCCTGATCAGATGTTCCCTTCCTGGTATTTGAATCTTAAGCTGAGGGACAAAAAAAAACTAAACATACTCGGAGTTCCTTCATCCTAGCAATAGAGCCCTTACGAAACTGTCCTTGCGCTTGCCCTTCTCAAAGTTTGGTTTTCCTAAAAAATTGTCTTGTTCTCCAAAAATCCTTTTCTCCACCCCATCCTTTTTTGTTTGTTTGTTTCATCTATCCAGAGTCTGTGTCTCTTACTCATAACCAAAGACCTTCATCTAAATCTTTTTAATAAAAGCCAGGTATCCTAGGGGCATATTGTGAAGCCTTGCATGCTAAGCTAAGGCATCTGCGCTTTATCCAATGCGCAGAGGGAACACATCAAAGAATGTCAAGCCAGAGAAACACATGTTGTTGAGATTTGTGTATAGATGTGAAGCAGAAGATGGATAGAAGGAAGAAAGGGAGGAGTCATCCAGGAAGGAGATGATGTAGTCTTGAGGCAATAGGAGACAGTGAGAACGGACAGGTGGAAGGGCCCCCCTGGCGGGGTACAGCCTGTGTAGCATCAATGGGAAAGGAAGTGGTCCAGAACCCAAGTTCTGGTTTTGGGTCTAGGGAACACAGTAAGAGAAGCAATTTTGTCTCTGAGCCTGAAGAAAACTGTAGGACATCCTGAACGCTATCAAGAGCATAACCGGTTCCAGTGGGGAAGGTAGATTTGGGGATCTGTTTTGAATCAGTATCTTAAGCAAACCTGGAAGTACTTATTTGTGAGGTACTTTCAGGCAGCCTCTCAGAAAATGCCCACCCACCCTCCCCCTGCACCCTCTTTGCCCTCAGCAGTTTCCAGACTTTGAGGCTCCCTAAACCTTGGACCTGCTCCACCATGTTCAGACTCAACTGCCCATGTGCTCTGAGAACCATTTCCTGCCCTTCTCTCACTCTTCTATGTACATTTCCCAGGTCCTTTGACCTCTGCTGACTTCTGGCAAGTTCTGCCAAAGACAGGCACTGTCAGAAGACTAGAGGGTAGGAAGAAGGGCAAAACCAGAGTATTTCTCCTTTCACTCTGCTTTGGCGGCGTCTTGAGCAGGGGCTGAGTCTCCTTCGTGGTCCCAAATCCCGCAGGACAGCCCCTCCGCTGTCTCAGCCCTTACCAACTACCCATCGTGGTCCCATCCCTAACAAGATGGCTCCAACTTCTGGATTGTGGTCATGTGGCCTCCTCCAATGGCCTCTCCATCCCCTGCCAGTGGCTTCCTTCTCCTACCAACTCTGTTACCTCATCATCCTATTTGGCTTTTCAGCTGTTCCATATCTACAACCAAGTCCCTGTATTAAAATCTGTTTGTCATCCTAAGGTGGTTTCTGTTTTCCTGAACCATGACTTAGCAGCTAGTATGGGAGGAGGGGTACGTGGGGGAGAATGGTGGTGGCTGGGAGGAGGGTGTCTGTGGGTTTCAGTTAGGATAAACACTCGTGACAAAACCCCAGCCGTCCAGCCTGCATAAACCTACCACAAGCAGCAGCCCAAACTGGAGACGGCCTCAGGCTCCAGGTCTAAGTCAAACCATTCACAGGGCCCTCTATTAGAGAGGACTTCTTTTTATTGCAAATGATGGCACCCCAGCTCAGATTAGCTTTACCCAAAAACGATGGTGGTGGTGCCCAGGTCATCTGGAACCAGACACCTGAATGTTGCTGGGCTCTCTGCTCCCCATCTCCCACTTCTGGTCTTTCTCTCCACTCCCACAGACAAGGTGCTTCACAGAGTTGATGGACGCTATGGACACCGGAAACTCTCTTAGCTGGGGAAGAAAGAACCCCTCTTTTAATTTCAGTTTGAAAAATTCCAGGAGAGAACTGAGAACTTGATTGGCGTGACTTGGGTCACACATCCGTCTTCTGGACCTTTGACTGTGACAAAGGAGTCCCATGCAGACCACGCAGCTAGCGAAAGAGAAGGCACAAGGCCCAGAGGCAGAGGCGAAAACTAGCATGGGCATTGTGGGAACTGCGCCCATAACCACAGCCTCTGCCTCATCAGAATTCTTTTGGTTGCAACTGACAGAATTCAATTAAGAAAAGTAAATGGGTGAATGGAGGTACCGGCTTGTATAACCAAAGAGTATTTGTAAAGCTGGCATCAGAAACGATGGAACCGGGCCCCCTTACACTCTCTGTTCTTCTATCGTTACTTCCCTCCACATTTGGCCTCATTTTCCCAGGTTCACTTTTTCCACGAGGCTGGAAGCACAGCTCTGAGAACTTGCAGTCTCACGTCTTCCCACTCTGGTTGTCAGAGAGGAATGCGCTCTGACCCACAGCTCCAGTAAAGGATGGGCTCCTGTTTGGGAAGGGCCATCCCTGTCCGCTCAGGCCAGTGAGGTACCCTGACTGACTGAGCCTGAGTCAGGTGCTTGCTCCAAGACCAGGGAGGAGGGGTGAGGTAGGAAAATGGAAGACCTCATTCTGATGGAATGGCTAGTTCAAAGAAGGAACAGTTCTGGGGCACCTGGGTGACTCAGGCAGTTAAGCATCCGACTCTTGATTTCGGGTTAGGTCATGATCTCAGGATCATGAGACCGAGCCCCGTGTCAGGGCCCTGCACTCAGCAGGGAGTCTGCTTGAAGATTCTCTCCCTCTGCCCCTCCCCCGACACACCTGTGTGCTCTCAAATCTTTAAAAAAAAAAAAAAGGAGCAGTTCCCCTAAACCACAACCCCATTGTTTTACAGTCCTAGGAAATGAGAAATGACTCCTTAGAATATGGCCTTGGGTAAATCACCAACCTTTCTGGCTTCTGGTTTCTTCATCTGACCAAATATCCTTCTAGTACCTACATTCACTGAAGCTTGTTCAATGGTTCTCAAACTTTGGGGTACATCAGAATCACCTGGGGAGTCATTTAAAATGCAGATTCCCAGGGGGCACCTGGCTGGCTCAGTCAGTAGAGCATGCGACTCGATCTCAGGGTTGTAAGTTCAAGCCCCACGTTGGGTGTAGAGATTACTTAAAAATAAAACTTAAGGGGCGCCTGGGTGGTTCAGTCAGGTAAGCGTCTGACTCCTAGTTTCTGCTCAGGTCATGATCTCAGGAACCTGGGATCAAGCCCCACATCAGGATCCATGCTCAGTGCAGAGTCTGCTTGACCCTCTCCCTCTCCTCCTCCCCCTGCCAAATAAATAAAAGCTTTTTAAAAAATTTTTAAAAATAAATAAAATAGGGGCGCCTGGGTGGCTCAGTCAGTTAAGCGTCTGCCTTTGGCTCAGGTCATGATCCCAGAGTCCTGGGATCGAGCCCTACATCGGGCTCCCTGCTCAGCAGGGAATCTGCTTCTCCCTCTCCCACTCTCCCTGCTTGTGTTCCCTCTCTCGCTGTGTCTCTCTGTGTCAAATAAATAAATAAAAAATCTTTTAAAAAATAAATAATAAATAAATAAATAAAATAAAAATAAAAATTTTTTAAAAAATAATAAATGTTAATAACAAAATGCAGAGTCCCGGGCTCCACCCCAGACATTGTCTCTGTAGGTCTGGGATAGGACCCACGAATCTACATTTACTGAATGAGTCTTTTGCTGGTGACCCCCATGCCATACTTCAGAAATAATGAATGGAATGGTTTGAGATCCCTGCTTAGATAGTCTGTGACGGAGGCAAATATGAGCTGTGTTCTGGTTCAGGAAAGAAACAACATGAAAGCGGGGAAGGGTTTGGCATAGCCCAGAACTGAAGGAAAGAACAGCACCCCAGGTCAGCCCGTGGGCTGGACTGGGCAAGGGAGGCCTCCTAACTGTGTGCTGAAACAGTTCTGTTCTGCTCATGGAAGCCAAAGTGGGACCAAGGGAAACACCCAAAGATCCCTGGCTGCCTTCATCCAAGAGTCCTGGGCCTTTCCATGTCTCTAGAAGCTGCTTTATGTGCATTTTTTCTGACCCTTTGTTGAAACATAACTTAAATAAAAGCAGTCGGCAAGAGAACCCAGGTCAATTCCCTTTCAGCATATGCACAGGATTAACATTTAGAAAGTTTGGGGCAAGGGCAAGGAATTCATTTTTACCATGCTTTGTTTTTTGTCTCATGCTTAATAGATTTTGGGGGGAGGGGGGCCAGCAAATAAAACAAAGAATAATGATTCAGCTAGCCATGCTCCCGGAGCTTCCCACTCCTAACCAAGGCATCAGAGTGGTCCCTACACAAGGTCTCCTGGAGATAAATGCTCACCTTTGGACCCCCCTATAGACCAGAGTCAACTAAAGCAGAATTGTAATGCAGAGCAAGCTCCTCTCTCACACCTTTTCTCCTATCATGATCTGGAATTTTTCCATTGACTATTTATTACAAGGATTTCTTTGTATAATTCCATATCAACATAACTGAAATGTAAACTATTTCATGTAGCAATAATCGCGCCTCGGATAAACCTCATTGGCTACGATACCGCCACTGCGCAAAGCTGAAATGTAAAATATTTCAAATGATTCTTCCAAAACAGCATATTAAATTGATACACTGCACCTATTATAAGAGCTGGAGGAAGCGAGGCACCCCTTTATCAAAAAAATAAACTGTTCCTAAAACACTGTCTGGAATATGTGACCCAGCAATTCCTTTCTAGGAATTGATCTTAAAGGGATCATCATGTGTATGTGCAAGACTTACCTATAAGGATGTTTGTGGCAAAATTGCTTTGAAGAGTTAGAAAGGAACCAAAATAACCAAGATATTCTTGGGAACTCCTTGAGTAAATTATGGTACATCCAAACAATGGAAGATTGTGGAGATATTAAGATTTTTGTTTTAGAAAAGCATTTAATGATATAAGAAAATGTTCTCTGGACATTTTAAGTTTTTCTTAAAATAGATTACAAACCATATGTATAGTATGTTAGAGGTTTTTATTTTACCATAAAATAATGACCACATATATATATATATAAAAGAAATTGCTCTAGTGATGAAATGATGGGTAATTTTTTATTTTCTTATTTCATCTTTGAACAAGTGTTCAAATGTTCTTTAATGAGTATATATGATTCCAGGTGTGAGTTTACACCAACAGCATCAGCATCTCCTGAGAGCTTGTTAGAAATGCAGACTCCCAGAGCCCACCCCAGATCTGCTGGCTCAGAATCTGCATTTTAACAAGACTCCCCACACCCCACACCCCCGTGATCTGTATGCACATTACAGTTGGAAAAGCACAACTCTATATAATGCAATACAAGAGAAAAAAACTGTCTTAAATCAAGAAAGCCCCAGGCCATGACAACTGGGTGCCCTTTACTATTTGGAAGTTAATTCTGATGTAGAGCATAAGCAATTCTTACCTTCCAAAATCCAAAATCCTCTAGAAATGGCTTAACATTTCCACATTTTTCATTTCAACAATGGGGCATGGAGCAGTGACAAGTCCCTCCATCTCCATTCCCTCCCCCGGCCACAGGGCCACAAAGCCTGAGCTCTGAGATTCTGCATGAGGGAGAGAAACATAGATTCCTCAAGAGCTGCTATTCAAGCCATTAAGCAGCATGTGCCAATGTTCCCCCCACAATTCTGGGTCAGTCTCCATTAAGCTGCACATCTGGCTGTCACACACTCTTTTGTGGGCACATCTCAATGGCAGCACTGATCGGCCTCTCCCCAGGGCCAGCCCTACAGTGGCCTCCCTGTCCTCCCAGCATGTGATGTCATGAGCATGAATGTCCTGCCAAACATTTAAGATGTTGCAGTTCACATTGTGTACATTGTATAGAGAAACACTGACGGGCAGATTTGAAATTTAAAAAAAAAAACCACACACGTGGGGCAAGATACAACCAAACCTTGTTCTATTGTTATTCCAAACTACCAATTCAGCACAAATATGTAACTTGTATTCGTTAAGTACACAATCTTTTCCTTTTTGTTGCTGTTGTTGTAACCAGCGTCCCTAGATGCAGAGATTTCCTTGAAACATTCTTTCTCTAATTTGGTGGCTATCAAATTCTTGGAAAGCATGAACAGAACTGGTTTATTTCAACCCAAAGATCTCCCTGCATGTGGTCTCTTCAGAAAAGGCCAAAAAGGGAGAAAGCTGGATGTAAGTCCCAAAGTCATCTCTCCTCCAAGGACCATCAAAGCAGAGGGGTGCCTGGGTGGCTCAGTCGTTAAGTGTCTGCATTCGGCTCAGATCATGATCCCAGGGTCCTGGGATTGAGCCCCACATCAGGCTCCCTGCTGGGCGGGAAGCCTGCTTCTCCCTCTACTCTGCCTGCCGCTCCCCCTGCTTGTGTTCCCTCTCTCACTGTCTCTCTCTCTGTCAAATAAATAAATAAAATCTTAAAAAAAAAAAAAAGCAGGATGGGGGTGGTTAGCTGCGCAACAGAAAGGCATGAGAAAGAGGCCCTTCCCTTCACTGTTGTTCAAAGTGGGGTATGAGGACCATCCCATCAGAATCAACGGGTGTGCGATCAAAATGCAGATTCCTGGGTACCAGCCCAGAACGACTGAGGGGTCTCTAGGGGTGAGGAGAACGAATCTACATTTTACCTGACTTCCTAGCAATGATTCATATATGAGAGTACAAGGGCTTCAGAATTAGATAGACTTAAATCCAATTTTACTCCTCTCTAGGGGCTATCTGAACTTGACGAATAACTTGAACTCTCTACATCTCATTTTCCTCCCTATACACTAGGGACTGTGCGGAGGGTTAAACGTGTGAAGTTCCACACAAACATGTCCTGAGAGCGTGAATTGCCTTCTCCCTGTGATTCAGGTAGAGCACTTTGGGTCTGCTATTTTACTTGTGTTGGGGGTGGGGGGGGTGTCATTGTTTTCCCCTGAGTGACAATTATTGTCACTGTATTGCCCCATTCCGATGGGAACTCTACTGAGAGCAGACAAAATCATCAAGACTGAATCCCTCTTGATGATTGCCGGAACAGAACCTGTTGTTCTATAGCTGTGCTGTCCAATCCAATAGCCACTAGCCCATGTGGCCACTGAGTCCTGAAGGTGTGACTAGTACAAATGGAGACGTGCTGTAAGTGGAAAATAAACACTGGAATCCAAAAAACGTAGTACAAAGAGAAGGACATAAAATATCCCATTAGTAATTGATTACGTATTGAAATGGCAATATTCTGGATATATTGAATTAAATGGAATATATTAAAATTAATTTCACTTGCTCATTGTTAGCTTTTTAATGTGGCTTCTAGAAAATTCTAAATAACATATGTGGCTATATATTTCTACTGGACAGTGCTGTTCTGGAGGAACAGCTACCCCTCCTTCCTTCCCTCCCTAGCACTGATAATAAAACCCAATCCTGTAGTTATGACCTACAAATGGGATTTCCTAACTAGGCAGGCAACGATCAACTAGGAGAGATTTGGGGTGTGTCTTCTCTCGCTGCAGGGAAAAGTGGGCTCATGTAGCGCGCCCCCTCAGGTGGGAAAGCGAGCAGCAGCCTCAGGGAAGGAGGTGGCTGAGTGAGCACATACATCCTTAGGAAAAGAGGAGAACCACTTGAAACACTTGAGACTCAAGCCAGCAGTGCTAAGGAGAGGGTATGGGGGGCCTTACTTGTCCACACCCCCTGGATGCCTTTTTGCTCCTCTCAAGCTCACCGTCATTAGACCCTGACAAGTTTTTATTAGAGAGAGTCCTCTAGTACAATTACATGACTTGTATCCTTATAAAACATTATCATAACTAAGCAAATACTTTGGTCAACATGAAGACTGTCTCTTCTGCACAAGTAACTTAGAAATAGTTATAATCTCCTAATGTACACAAATATCTACCAAAATGACTAGCCCAAATGGATATTTCCAAAGAGGAAATGTTTGCCTATTATATTATCGGCTAACAGAATTAGTATTTTTGGAAAAACACTGCCAACGTAGATTGTAATCTGTGTTTTTTAGAGCAGATTCATAACTTGACAGAGTTTCTGGAATAGAAAACAAACAAGAATCAACTCGATGTGTCTATCTTTGTCCAAAATTTCCAAACATCTATGTGCATATGTTTGAGGACACTGCATTTAGATATTATCACCAAAATATCCAATATAGGGGGTTTGTTTTATACTTCCCTTTATACCTAGCCAGTTTCTTTCCTAAGTGTTCAAAGTAGACAAAAACGTTTATCTGTGTAATGCTAGGGACTTGGTTTCTGACTTCTGCCCATTTATGTATGACTCAAAGTTGCTCTAACGTCACTCCACTGGTTTCACTTTTATGACCACGCAGGACCACCGTGGTACAGTGAATAAGACAGAGTGTTTTCATCACTCAGGGCAGTGCAGAATGCCTTGTTCCTGAGTCACGACCAGGTTCCCTATCAATTACTAGTAGAAATTAATGAGAATGGTGAAAATCCATGGATGGCGCCTCTGGACACGACAGACTATCGAGGCCACTTTTGCACACAGTCTGTTATTTTATTGCACGGGTTTCACTTAAAGGACAAAATGCACCATCAATGTTTGGAGAGTTTGGGGTCTCAAATACTGATACAGCATCAGTGTTTACACCCGTAAAGCCAAATTCAACAGCATGATTTATGTTAAACAACACCACTTCAAGATGGCTAACAAAGTGAAAATAGAGAAAGGGGGGAAAAGCTTTAAAAGTGTGTTAAGTTGAAGCATATGCAAGTGTAGGATTAAAAACTGTATCATACAAATCTGGAAATCAAAAATATTTTGTGGCATGCCAGTTAGAGTTATATTCACTCGGACTGTTATTTATCATATAATTAAGGCCTATTTGGTTCATTTCCTTCATACTGATGAATTGAGAATTTCAGGAAAACCATGGTTATAAAAATGATCAATCTTGAAAAAGTATGTACAGATAAATGTAAAATCACAAACTAAAAAATATCCCCACCCCTTGCCCTCGATTTACAAAAGGGAAAGTTTCCCATGGAGGGAAAGTTCCACAGTCCCCTCCCTCCCCACCTCATGTCCCCACTTCTGTTTTTTTCTATCGCTTAAAACTAAATGACCTTGGAGCCGAAGAGGAGGGAGCGAACAGAGAGACATCTTTATGAGGCTCCCATTGTCATCTGTAACAGTTTGAAAAGTGTCTTTTCTTTCTTTCCCCACACCCAACTCAGCAATGTTTGCAAGATATTTAAAATTTAAAGAGGGAGAGGAAAATATATATACATATACATATACATATACATATGCATATACATATATATACTGGTGAACAACAAAGGAATGCCCAAGAAAAGAGCTAATAATGGGCAAAACCACGAGAAAAGTGTGTGGGCATTTTCTGAGCTAAAGATGCCTTTTAAGGCAATGAACGGGGAGAGGGGTATTAAGACTAAAAAATGCCAGACAGGATGCTTTTCTAGAACTTTGGCTTTGGAGCCTGGCATTGGAGCAGGCTTCCACTGCCTGTGGCAAGCAAACCCAGGGCCACGGGCCCAGTATCTGCAGCACCTCGGTGGGCAGGCTAGCAGCCCTCTTATACGTGGGCACTCTTGGCGTGAGTGGGCGAGCTGGAGCCCGAAGAGTAGTAGAAACGGTTTTCGCCGAACGACTGGGCATCTCCGGCGCAGCAGAGGATGACACAGCCACCCACGAGGCACAGCACGGCACCGATCCAGCCCGCGTACAGGGAGTAGCCGAAGCTCACGATGGTGGTCTCGCGGTGGGCGCACACGGGGAACCAGATGGTCGCAACCATGGCGCAGAGAGCTGCGGAGACAAGAGAGAGCTGTGACCGGGCACGCCCGTCACACACCAAGTACAGCGGGCGGGCTCCCCTTCACTCCACAGACACGCTCCTCTAGCTTCCAGCCAGGTCCGAAAAGCCCCCCACACACAGCTCTGCTCCCGTGGCAAGCCAAACCTAAAGGTGTGCGTCTGGGGAATAAGCCGATCCAAAGCTGTGTCAAACTGCTAGGTCCTTATTTTTTCAGCAGGTGCCAGACACCAAAGAACTCCAAGGTAAAAGCCCAAAAATAAATCACTGAAGCCAAAAAAGAGGTATTTGTGTTTACTTACATATCTTCACTTTATGTATCTTTACTTACAGTTCTATGATTACGCTTACCTAATTGTGTTATAATTACCTCTTTACATGCCTATTTCCCATTCCAAGTTCTGAGTTCCTTGAAGGAAGGGGCCATGTCCTACTTACATTTGTAAAGTCGGGGTTTAACTCACTGTGAGGCACATAGCGTGTGCTCAGTGCATGCCAGCTGAATGACGAGATGGCCTGATGAATTCGGAAATGAGAAATAAAATGATGCCTACTTGATTTTTCCACTCTATTTTTTCAGTTTGTCAATTCACATTACAAAGACCTTGAAGAAGCTCTGAGAATCCTCTTGCTGTGGTGGATGTTGCCAGACATCAGTCGAGTTTTGGCTACGAGTCTGAGTTTGTGTTACACTGTTCACAATCACACAAATAAATGATACTTGGAGTGAAAGAATTTACTCATTTTATGGTGATGATATCTGTGGTGATGAGTCACAATGGTGGAATTTTATGGTCTTCCACCAACCAGTCTTTCAGACTTGGCTTAGATTTTTAAGAGTAGGATAAGAAATAGCTTCTGTATCATTTAGTTCTTCCCCTCCTCCTAAGCAGAGTAGCAAAACAAGAACAGGCAGGAGGTTTAAAATTTTTCGTAAAGTTTTTACAAAAAATTTTAAACCTCTGCATCAGCATTGTCAAATAGGGTAGTCACAAGCGACAGGGGCTTTTAAATGTTTCTCATGAGGCTAGTGAGATCAAAAAACCGTGTTTTGAATATTAATTAATTAAAATTTAAATAACCCCATGTGGCTAGTGGCTAATGTGCTGAACAACACAACTCCAGACAAAGTAACTCCATAGCTTCCTTTGGTATCATCTGATTTCTCACAGCTACAAGCAGGAAAGAAATTTTAGTTGAAGCTTTAAATTGGGATGACACACTAAAGCTGGCAGATCAAGAAAATAATAATGAGGTTGCCAATCATTAGCCATAAAGCCTTCAATAAATTCAAGGCAGGGCACTGCGATGTTTGCTACCTGGAGTATCCTTGTCACTTTCAACTCAGCAAGCGTTTCTGATTTCTATTCACACGGAGTTATTTTCTGACTTACCTCTACGCCCACAGAGAAGATATATAATTTTTCTTCAAACATAAGCACTCAAATCTAACAGCCTCATACATTAGTTCTAAACTGAAGAAAAGATTTCAGTCTCACCCACTTTGAAAGACCTCTTTAGCCCCCTCACTGCATTTGTGTAGCTTGTAAGAGGCCTTGTTAACAACAGACGAAGCCTACCCCACAAGCTGGGTGTACATACACTTAAATAGATGTGATTCCTATTATATAAAAAAGCACAGATCCCTAGTAGAAGTCAGAGGGAAGAAAGTTAATTTGGGGGTTTTGAGTTGCTCAAATTGGCTTTCTAACAGCCTAAATTCACTCCACTAATTGTGAACTACTCACATATTTCAGGAGTTTTTATAGACTATCTAAGAAGCTAAAATCTATCCATATGTTAATGGCTTCATTTTTTCTTAAAGAGTAAGAACAATCATGGCAGCCTCTGTAATATGTTCGTATGAGATACCATGAGACGATATATTGTCCTTCTGTGAGTAGTGTTCTCAAGACCAGTGTCAATGGAATCTTCCCTTTCCAGCCCAGGGCCTCGAACACCTGAGATACAGGGGAAAAGGCTTTTTCTCTCTTCCTCCAGCCACACATTCCAAATGCAGCCCTCACCAAGAACAGCTTGGCTACTGTCAGAGTCATACCCTCAGCAAGACACAGAGAAAGAAGAGAAGAAAAAGAGAGAGTCTTTTCCTGTGTCAGGACAAGAAACAGAAACTCTTTCTAGAGTGTTTCAGCCAGAGAGAACTGCTCTAGATTCTTCATATCAATACACAATCCAGCTACACATCCCTAGACCCCCAAAGTGGGCACTCATTCTGCTTGAGCAAAACAGCAACGTAGCAAGGGTTTCCAAATGCCCAAGCTTGATCAGAAGGAAAAGGTGGGGAGGGAATAGCTGAATTCCATAGGAAAAAAAAAAATTTGATTTCTCAAACAACTGATTCAATTCAGTTGGTTCAATTCAACCGATCTTTCCCATAAACAATTAGCCTGGCTTCAAAACAGCTTATGATTCAAATTAAGTTTTATATTTTTCAGTTGTTTCGTATTTTTACATGCAACACATATACATGCACAAGTGTTCCCCACACTTCATGTAAACCTACCTCAAATGCAGATTTGGTGTAGATTTTATAAAATAAAGATATATATTTTATATATACTTTATATATATAAAATAAAATAAGAAATTGCCTAGTTCTTCCCCTCTTCCTAAACAAAATAATACGGGTATCTTCACGTGGGGAAAGAATCAGGCTCAATATTCCAAAAATAATCATCAGCCTTGATTTCTATTGTTTTAGGGATTTTGTTAGATTTTATTCCAATGTAATTCACTAGAAAAAGGAAACAGGAAAATGTCTAAATGCCTACATAATGAACCTAGAGGACTAGATGAGTGGACGGGTGGATGGATGGATGGATGGATGAGAGACAGTCTCATTTCAAGCCTACTTTCCACTTCAAACACATCAAAACTGACTTCCCAAATCATAAAACTGTAATGTAACTTTAACACACTTAAAGTTACAAGTTCATGATTTACCTCATTAAAGATTTCCTTCTTTTATAATCCATGCAAAACAAGACAAATGAGTGCCAGCAGGGTCACATTATTTCCTAGTAGATAAATGAACTCTGGGTGAATTCCTGTGGCTCTCAAAGATGAACCACATCAAAACCACTAAAAGATGACAGGCTGCCACACAACATGAAGGGAAATGAGAGGTTCGCTGGAAACAGTGACCTTCAAGTGAACTCAGAATGAAGAATGTTTAGAAACCAAAAAAGAAGAATTTACTCAATATCAGCATGGTTTGAAGGGAAAGGGGGATGTTTTCATCAGTAAAGTTAAAATGCAAGTTAAACTATTACTTAACTAAAAGATGTGAAATATTAATAGAACTAGCAATAATATTTGACTTTCTTAATGACATAGAAGGCCTGCTAGATTATTTCTATTTGCAGACACACACACACACACACAGAGTTTATAAAGGTTCTCCCAATTACTTGGAGAAAATAAAGAAAATGCTTTTCTAAAAAAGTCACAGTTACCCATAGGTAAAGAAAATTGAAGAAAGATAAAGAGAATTTTCATTGCTTTTCTTTTCATGTCATCAGAATGTATTTTTAAAGTAAGTCTCTAACAGAAGAATTTTAACACTCGGATTTTTCAATCTATTTCTCCTCTTCTACCTTCCAAAGATGCAGTAGTTAATTTTACAAGGGGGGGCAGGAATCTGTCATTTGGAAGGGAGCAGAAAGTGAAAATTGGGGGCATACTTAGCTAAAAAAAAAGAAAAAAGAAGAAAAGAAGGAGGAGGTGGAGGAGAGCAGGGAAGAAGGCTTCACTGTGTAGATATAGATTTCTCCAGACTTGGTGCTCTCACAAATAGAAATCCCTGCTCTTCATGGAATAAAACTGTTTGCCTCTTTTGGTTAAGTTTCAAATAAAGTAATACAATGTGTTCATTAGTAGATAGAATACAGCCTTATTAAAAGTTAACAATGATCGATGTAGCCAAACACAGAAAATAGTTGGAAAGGCAATTTTAGAACAATAAAAGGTACTTGCAGCTTTTAATTTCTTTAGGGATTAGATGACACATAGTAACATAGTTAAATAAATGTGATGACGTTAAATAAAATTAGTAAACGTGTGTTTGACTTTGAAGGCAACAATTTAGAGAGAAACGGAAAGACTGACAAAGAGGCCCAAAAAGGCAGAAGAGCACAAGACTGACATTTCTTCCTTCTTCCAATGAATACCACTGTTTTCAGGTTTTGTCACTTTCAGAACTAAGAACTGACAGTACTTTTAAGAGCATTATTTCTAGCACAAAGCAAGATTTCCATTAAAATCACATAAATTACTCTGAATGATAGAAGTAATACTGGAAAAAAATCTTGATATTGTATCTGAGATTTGCTTCAAAAAAATTCTGGGGACTGGAAGAAAAGAAGTACATAGATGAAATAGATTGGCTATGAGTTCATCATTATCAAGAATGAGTTTGGGTTATACTAGTTTTTCTACTTTTGGGTATGTATGAAATTTTCCACAATAAAAACAATTTTTTAAAAATGCCTCCATTTAAACATTTGACAATGCACTTATTGCTGCCTTCTATAACTGATGCTATTATAACATATGATCGAAATAGCAACTAACTTTAGCTTTGTACCAATTAACTCAAGGCAACAAGTAATGAGATTTCTAACGAGCTGTTGGAGTCATATTCATTTGTTGTTTCCTTATAATTTGAATCTAGAAAAATTTTATTTTCTTTTTTTTAATTTGTGATTCGCTAAATTTTGACTTAAGAAAACATAGCTGCCAAAGGACATACTCTTCTTATACAATGACTTTTATGAAGACCTAATATTTAAAACAATAATCAAGTCAATGGAAGATTTGAATACGTTATTTTCCTGGCCTGCTTTCAACATTTTTTCCTTTTATTTCTATTTCATACTTCATATCTTTTTTTTCCATAACCTTTTTTAAAAGCCAGTCCCGTGGTTATTTGTTAATTTTTTTCTAATCACAGAACTTAGAGATGCGAGAGACCTCATAAAGCAGTTAATTCTTCCAATTTTACTGATACCTGTCGTTTTAAGTCACAAGCATACCAAAGGTGCCACAATCTTTCCACTACCCATATGCAATTTGATTTACGTTATGGGCTTGTTTGTATAAAGCTAATGAGTTTAGAGAAAGACTTTTTCCATCTATTCTCTTAAGACCCCAGGATTAAGGGCATCACTGTTTAACTCCACACCGAAGGGTGACCTTTCCTAGGACATCTGATTCTGTGTGCATGACAAGCTCAATCTCTCCCACAGTAGCACACACCCTTTATTTTACTACAATTCCATTATTAACCTGTCAGTTCCAAGTTAAAACAACTTTTTTCTAATACAAATACAATTCCTGGGGCCATATTTTTTAAAAGAAGGAGAGAAAACAACAGGATCCCACTTAGGAAGGAATATACACTTCCTCTCCTACCATTCCCTACCCCGTCTCCCCAAAAACACCCAAATCAAGTACTTTCTAAGTTACAATGAGGTGAGAATGAGATCAAATCAGAACCAAGCCTGACCGTTTTTAGCTGGGTAGTTTAATGTGGCTTCTTATAATGGAATAGGCAAAAAACTCCAACTATTTGTGATCTACACTCTGGTTTTTACAATGTAAACTATGGAAATGTCTCCATTAGACCAGGATGCAGTCTAGCACTTCCAGGACCAGCTCACTGACTCTCTTGACCGGTGCCATGTGTGGAGATTACCCCGCAGGAGTGAGACATGATCAAAAGAATACCCAACCGCCCTCTGGGTTAACTCTCTATTTCCTCTAACCAATAACAGCAATGATAATAGCAACCATTTGCTGAGCACTTACTATGTGCCAGACACCAGGCTAAATAACTTGCATACCTCCTTTCACTATTCTTACCAACCTCAGATACAAGCATTATCGCCTCATTTCAAATAAAGGGTCAGAGACATTAAGTAACTGCCCCTGTTCACACAGCTGGAAAGTGGCAGATCCAAGATTCAGTACAGTTGGTCTGATGCCCAATGATAAGATAAGGCAGCTCAGGGCATAGGCACCTCCTGCCCTAGGGGCTCTTGAAAAGCCACAGATGAGATTCACTGGGATCCATCCTAGATCTGAGAAGTCAGCTACATCAGGCTCCCATTCCTTCCCCGCAAAGCAGGACCAAATCCTTACACCATTAAACTTAAGACTATTGAGAAGATAAAGCAGTTGTACAACAGACATAATTTTTTAAGCTTTTGGAAAAATAAAAATTTTCAGAGTCAGGAAGAACTGACTTTAATTAATAGTGCTTAGTTTCCATACCCAGATTAGCTTCAGTATTGTTTCCAGTTCCCAGGCCCCAAAACCCCAGTGCTGCCTGGTCCCCTTTGGTCAGCCACCACACCTCAGCTGGGGCATCCCTGGTGACCCCCAGGATCCAGCAGGAACCCAGCACTGGCTTCTCCAGGGAGAGCGCAGAAGCCAATCCCGAGCGACACAAAGGGAGCCTTCTCTCTAGCTCCTCCCACCCACTGCCAACAGGGGAACCGAGGCACCGGGCTCCAGAGAAGACCCAGAGGGGAACAGCAGGTGCCACAATTGAGACAATGAGCGTTGCATTTCCAGAGCAAGCTCAGTCCAGTCAAAACAACATCCAACCTGAAGGCAAGCGGCGACCCACTGAGAAATAAACCTGACAGGAGCCATCAAAGAGGCAGCAGGTAACTCTGGAAATTCAAAGCTACAAGAGGGCAAGGGGTGGTGTCCTCACTCCAACCTAATCATGAGTGGCCAGAAGGCTGCAGCGGCTCTGGAAGAGTCCGATCCCTCAATGCCCCTCCAGGTTTTCACTCCAGGCAGTGACAGGGGACTGAGGGACTCCCATCACTACCGGCCCCACCTCCCGTTCCTCTCTACGATTCTGTCCACATATTCCAACCAACCCACTTGACAAAGATAAAGAAAAGCTTTAAATCAGCTATGAAGTTTCAAACAACTCACCTGGACAGTTCACTTGTTTTTAGGGTTTTTTTAAATACCGATTTGTCTATATATACTTGCTTTATATCTTTATTTCCCACAGGGTTTGAGGTTTTTGTTTTGTTTTGTTTTAATGTATTCTCTTAGTGGATATCCTATGACTCTCATATGGAAGGTCAGAATTTCTAAAAATGAACACCTAACACAACAGATTCACCCGTTGGGTCTGGCATCCTCGGAGACAGAGAGAGCCTTCTGGGGCTTCTGTAAGAATGGGAGGCAGGTAACAATGGCAACTGCCTAGGATGAGAAGGGTTTCCACCTGGATTCTGCACACCAATTTACCTGTAGAGCTTTGGTCTAACTGTTGGAAAGGGAATTTGAATGTAAAGATCTGATCTCCAAAAAGCAATGTAACAGAGAACCCTGTGAGTTAGATGGATCGCCTGATACTGAGTCTGTGTTCCACGTGGCACTCCCACACAGATTCTTTGTGCCTGGAACCAAAATGTCCATGCCCTTGGGATGCCTGGGTGGCTCAGTCGTTAAGCGTCTGCCTTTGGCTCAGATCATGATCCCAGGATCCTGGGATCGAGTCCCACATCGGGCTCCTTGCTCAGTGAGGAGCCTGCTTCTCCCTCTCCCTCTGCTGCTCCCCCTGCTTGTGCTCTCTCTCTCTCTCTGACAAATAAATAAATAAAAATCTTTAAAATGTCCATGCCCAGATTCTTCCCTGGAAATGACAGGTGGCCCTCTGGTCTTTTCACTCCCGTTACCCAACCCCACACACACCTACACAAGCCCCTCCTCTGAATTCTCTGTGGCTTCACAAGTCCCTGAAAACCTCCATCCCTTTGCGAAATGGCACCCCTACCCCTCATGTCCCCTTACCTCACCAATGTCACTGCGGATGACCATTACTAAGTGGCACTGACCCACATAGAACCCTGACCCTTCCCCTTCCCCTTCAACATATAGTCTGATACCAGTTTGGGATGGGAATTCCTTGTCTCAGGAGAACCTGACTCGATGTCTAACCCATAGGCAGACCAGATGCTGCTCACCAACATATCAGTGCACTTCGCAACAAGAGCTGCTCTTAAAATTCATGGCTCCTATTAGGATTTAGAATGTGCTAGTGGAATTAGAATTCAAGAAAAAAAGTAGAGAGAATTGAAATCACTGAAGAGAGCAGAGCTAGAAGGATCCTCCCTAGGTTGTTAAATCAAGCCCTCTGTGTGCAGGTGAAACTAGGAAAACTGAACAAGCACGTGCCATTTCCTTGGCCTGGGCTGTTCCCCCACCCGCCTCCAACCCATGATCTGACTACCTTCTCTTCAACTCTCAACACTCATCACTGGGGTCCTCTGCTCTGGGAAACTCCTCCAGCCTGGCTTAGGTTCCTTCCTATGCATGTGCACACCCTGTGCACCTTTTTTAAATGAGCACATGCCACACTCTATCAAGATGTCCAAGTACACTCAACGCAGAGACCGCCTTTTTCCCCCAGTGTCCCCAGTGCCGATCATGATGCCTGGCACTCAGCAGATGCTCCATGAATCCTTACTGAATAAAAGATTAAGGGACACCTGGCTGGCTCAGTCGGAGGAGCATGTGACTCTTGGTCTCGGGGTTGTGAGTCTGAGTCCCACATTAGGTGTAGAGATTACTTAAAAATAAAATAAATAAAATAAAATAACTGCATCATCACTAGTGATCTACCACCCTCAACATCTTACTTTTCTCTTGCCCTCCTCTTTCTCTACTCTTCCTTCATACATTAAATGAAGTTCTCAATTGTAGCTACACGTAAGAATCACCTGGAATGCGGTGCCTGGGTGGCTCAGATGGTTAAGCATCTGCCTTCGGCTCAGGTTATGATCTCCAGGTCCTGGGATCGAGCCCCACGTTGGGCTCTCAGCTCAGCAGAGAGTCTGCTTCTCCCTCTCCCTCTGCCCCTACCCCTGCTTGTGTTCTCTTTCTCTCTCTCTAATGAATAAACTTTTAAAAATCTTAAAAAAAAAAAAGAATCACCTGGCAGCTTCCAAAAAATATCTTTGCTTGGCCTGATGCCCAGTAATTCCGAATGCTGGGATCTGGACAGAGATATTCCCAAGAAAGGGATTCCACTGTGAAGCCTGAGTGGAGAGCCACTGTGTTACTCTCTCCTGTCCCCTGGTCTCTCTCTTAAGTATACTCACTTTTTTCCTTTTGCTTTTTAACTTTTTTTTCATGTCCAGTGACCCCTGCAGACATTACTTATCCCTTTGCATCAACTACCCATGAAACATAAAGAGATACACATTATGGGGGGCTTTTCCCGGGTAGATACACCTGGCTGCCTTTCACATGCCTCCTGAACTCAATGAAGCAGCAGCAGGATCTGAGATTCATCAGGTTCACTTGAAGATGGAGTGCTCTATAGAAAGTTGTCTTACCCAGCAGAATGAGCAGAACGCCAGCCAGCTGGGCCCGCCTGTACTTGGCCACACCAGGCTCCTGGCCCATTCGAATGAAGGGGAGAACCGTCAGCAGCAGGAGAATGGCGGGCAGCCCCAGGACTGAGGCTGCTATCATCAGGGCTCGGCAGGCCTGGACATAGCCTGGACACAAAAGAACAGACAGGGGCGTTAGACCATGGGTCCCCTTGGAGCCTGAACCCTGGCTCAAGGGAATTCAGCCCATCTGCCTTCCTCTGGCCCTATTCCAGGACTCAGAATATGGTAAATGCTGTTGAAGATCACTTCACATGTTTAGATTTTAAAGTCACTCCCTGACAGACAAAGGAGGTTGGAGGCTGGAGAGACTGGGTGGAGATCTCTGGTTTAGACCACCTTTCTAAGCTCCCAGGATGAAGGGGTCAAGAGTCCAGTTACACCATTACATCGCCTTATGAAAGAGTCAGATTAAAACTCAAACCCTCCCGGATGTCTTCTGTGATGGTCTGTGCTGATCCCAGCCTGCTGCTGATTCGCTCTGCCTGGGTGACCGTGGGCAAGGCACGAAACTGCTATGTCTTAGCACGGTCCTCTTCGGTAACATAAAAATGGTAATAGTGCCTGTATCTCTCTAAAAGATCAACTAAGATTAACTTAGTTAACTCATGCAGTGCTTAGAACAGTGCCTGGCACGTACTAAGTATTCCAAAAAGATTAGCTATTTTTCCTGGTGTTATTACTCTGTGTCAGGGCAATCATTTTATCTCCAGGTGTACGCGGTGATTTTGTTCCTAACCATGTGCTTTTAATTTCCATTGTATATAGTGTGTGATCCTAACTGGACTAAACTAAGACTCGGGCTTTCTCTCTTGATACTTCCGCAGAGGCTACTGTGCTCATGAATCCTGACCCCTACTGACGGTCAGGCGCTATCTCCTGCCTCACCCAGTCTCCTGGGCGTGGTTCCACTACGGTCTGGTATCGCTTTAAAGGCATCTCTGCGCCTGGGTGGCTCAGTGGGTTAAGCGTCTGCCTTCAGCTCAGGTCATGATCCCAGAGTCCTGGGATCAAGCCCCGCATCGGGCTCCTTGCTCAGCCGGGAGCCTGCTTCTCCCTCTGCCTGCTGCTCCCACTGCTTGTGCTCTTGTTCTCTCACTCTCTCTCTACCTCTCTCTACCTGACAAATAAATAAAATCTTTACCAAAAAAAAAAAAAAAGGCATCTCTCCAGACCCAAGGATTCCTAGAGGAATCCTGCCTTGGTCTTCAGCAAATGATATAAACATGAAATTATGAATGAAGGAATAAGAAGTTGAATAATGAGAGTGGAGCAAAACCAAATGAACTTTATGCTGTCAAATAAAATGCCAGGTAACAATTTCATTAAGAAACAGATTACAGGGCGCCTGGGTGGTGGCTCAGATGGTTAAGCGTCTGCCTTTGGCTCAGGTCATGATCCCAGGGCGCTGGGATCGAGTCCCGTGTCAGGCTCCCTGCTCAGCGGGGAGCCTGCTTCTCCCTCTGCCTCTCTCTCTCTCTCTGTTTGTCTCTCATGAATAAATAAATAAAATCTTAAAAAAAAAAAAAGAAACAGATTACAATATGTGCAATATTTATGTAAAATAAATCTGACAAGATACTGGCAGAATATGGCAGACTTAAATGTGCTGTTTCTCACTAAAACACTCTCTCTCCTCCAAAATCAAAGGAGGGGGGTGTATTTATTACTCTCCCTTTTCCGCTCAGACGGAATTTGAGCTAGTGGCCTGGGGGAGGCAGAGTTAGAGACAAAGCCAAAAATGAGCCCCAATTTCTGCCTCACACACCAAGACTGTCATACCAAATCTGGTCAGCCTGCCCTGTGCACCAAGACCCAGTTGCAACACTGTCTTAGCAAGATCTAGTTTGCCAGAATTCAGACTCTTTAAGGGTACTTTTCCAACCATTGCCCATCTCAGCTTCTTCAAAATGAAAGGTGAACAATCAATCAACTGTCTGTTGACTTGAAGATCCCCCAGAGAAGAGCCACGGATTCTGAGGGAGAACCTCTGACTGAAGCCCAGTGCCCCTGCAGCTTGTAGGAAGGCCAAGGTGGACACAGCAGAAGCAGTCAACTAGCAACTGAGGTTCTGAAATTCATGGTGCAGGCTGTCTACGTGCTCAAGACCAAGGCCATGTCTGAAAAATCAAAAGATGGAGATGAGATCTGTTCCTGGGCCCACCCAATTGTGAGGGAGGGGGACAGCAGGAAGGATTAGGCCCTCCCTAAAATGTACTCCATCTGTAGGATGGTCTGTTCTCTGAAAATAAACCACTTGGCTCTGAATACTCAGGAAATTTAACTTCAGGGGAAAGGAAAGAGAAAGAAAAGAAAGAAAGAAAGAAAAAAAAAAAAGAAAGAAAGTGATTTTATGCTATAGTCAGATTCCTACAAATACCATGCCCAGCTTTTAATAAAAAATCATAGCAGCAACTTATGAAGCCTCTACTACCAAATGAGGTTTACATTTCTTATCGCATTTAATCCCGCAAAACAACTCTGAAAGAGAGGTGGTTGGTTTGATTTTAATTTTTAAAGGAAGACAACTGGGATTCACAGAGATTAGGAAATTGTCCTAAATTATCCAGATGATGAGCACTGGATCCCAGAGTCTGACCCAGGTCTACCCAAGGCTGCCATTAAGTGAAGGTGAGTGCAGATCTGGGTTCCCAGGACTTCTGTCATTCTGGAAGTTCAAAACGGAGTAGAAGGGGTTGCCTGTCTGGCTCAGTCAATAGAGTGAGTGACAACTGATCTCGGGGTCGTGAGTTCAAGCCCCACGTTGGGTGTAGAAATAAATTAAATAAAAAACCTTTTTTTTTTTTTTAATTTTTAAAAAATGGAGAAGAGGAGAGTGCTTGGCAGGACTGACATGCATTGTGTGCACCAGCTGTGCTTCCGTGGCAACGCCTGATGCAGAAGATGCAAAGAGAGTAGGACGCCATCTCTATCTTGGAGGAATTTAAAATGTGGTAGAAAAACTTCACTCACAATGAGCAAAAAAGTCAAAATGCGCCCTGATGGTGATAAGCGTCAAATACCAGGGCAGCAAGGAGGAAGGGGGATTGATTCCAACTACACATGTGGGAAAGCTTAAAGGGGAGAGCAGAGTTTCCAGGGGAGCTAAAGGATCTCCCAGGAGATGGCACAAAGCCAAAGGCTCCCAGACTGGCCTTGGGGCCCACTTACTCCGCTGATGAAAGAAACCAGGATAGGCTTTTAAATGGGTAACTCAGGGCACCTGGGTGGCTCAGTGGGCCGGGGTCATGATCTCAAGGTCCTGGGATCAAGCCCCTGGACAGGCCCCCTGCTCAGTGGGGAGTCTGCTTCTCCCTCTGCCCCTCCCCCCGCTCGTGCTCTCTCCCTCTCCCTGTATCTCTCTCAAAATAAATAAATAAAATCTTTATAAATAAATAACTAAATTTGCACCATACTCAAAGGCTAGCGGGACAGAAGGCAATCGTGTCTAGGCTAAACCCGCTAGCAGGACAGAGAGAAAGAGCAAAAACCCGAAGGGGAGCCTGCGATCTAGCCAATCACCCAACTGGCTCGAGGTTTTCATCTGAATTGAAACTGTTGCCCAGAATTGTTCAGTAGGGAAGCAAGTGAAGATGGGCCCTCCCCTCCCCCCGACCTGGCGTCGGAGGAGGTGGAGGCTAGACAATTCTCTCCTCTCCCTCCTCAGAGACACAGCTGGAGCGGAGCGGGCAACCCACGGTGGCTCGCCTTCCCGCAGTGTGAGCGCGCCCTCCGGGGGGCGACACCACCTCCCTATCGGACCCGAGAGGTGTAGAGGCAGGGAGGGGGCGGACGGACGCCCCCACTGCAGGGGCAAGGGGTGGGGAAAGACAGCTCCCCCCCACCCCCCTCCCAGCCTACGAGAACGGACCTGGCGGAGCTGGGAGGGCCCTGACTTAGCCAGGACTAACCTTTACAACAAGGTGGGACTGAAGGTGTCAAAGATGTGCCCTAAGGTCTTCAGTGTTTCTGTGACCGCCATCTAATGCGCCCATCCCCAGTCTGCCCCGAGGGTCAGGGTTAGGAGCAGCCACTCAGAGGTGGGGTCCTTACCGGGCAGGATGAGGATGTCCACCAGGGGCTTGCAGTGGTACAGCCCCGTGGCCATGACGCAGTCAGCCCACAGACCCTTGGAGCCCAGTTCGTCCAGCTTGCGGCAGGTGGGGATGGTGTAGCCGCAGGTCACCACCCAGTCATTGGTGGACGTGGTGACGATGATGCCGATCCAACCCACGAAGCTCGTGACGAAGCCCACTACCTGCAGGCACGTGGCTACCATGGTGGCCGCCACCTCGGCGTCCCCGGGCCTCGCCCCTCACTAGCTGTGCCCGCGCCCGGGACCGGACGGCGCCTGCCCCGGTCCTCTCTTGCGCACGCTCGCGAGCCGCTGACCGGCGACGGCCGGACGTGGGACGCTGGAGGCGGCGGCAGGCCAGGAAAGGCTGCGAGCCCAGCTCCGACGGCACGACAGGCGCACGGCGGGGACAGCGGCGCGGCTGGGCAGTGCGCCCCCGCCCCCCTCTTTAAACCCCGTAGACCCGGCCGGCGAGCGCCAATCGGCGACGGCCCGGGCGAGCCGGCCAATCGCGGGGCGGGGCCCGGGATGAGGTGTGGGGGGAGCGGGGTTAGGGAGGGGGGCGATGCGGCCTCGGCGCTCAGCCCCGCGTCGCGAGGTCCAGGTTGGAGAGTAAAATAATTCGTTCAGGTCCAAGAAATGGAGAGCGTCAGGCGCGAGTTCTGTTTTGCTGCAAATTCTTTCTCTTCTTGCTGCCCGTCTCACATCTCTGCCTCTGGGTCTCCTCTTTGCTCCATCCCTCCTCCTTCTCCCCATTCGTTCTTTCTTCCCAGCTGAGAGCAGGGACCGTGATCCTCCCAAGGGTGCCCGGTACAGTTCCTCTACTGCCCAGGACAGTAACAACAGAGGAGCTGAGAACTGCCCTGAGGAAAAGAGGCGAAGCATCCAGCATTCCATAGTTACTAGCGGAAAGAAAATGATCCTTTCCTGTGGGTGACGATCATCAGAGGTGGCCATGGCCATAATAACGGTGTCAATAACAATAGCAACTCACACTTATCCAGCTGTACTGTCATGTTCTATGTGCATGCATTTATATTTATGTATCACCTCATTCTCCTAACAACCCTCTGTGATAGGAACGATTGTTTACGCGTAATACGCCTGAGGAAACAGCATGAGAGGTTAAATTGCCCAACCTCACTCAGCTGGGAAGGGGGAGAGTCGGTGGGCCCATCTCACCTTCCCTCGTTAACCATTCCTGGGAACCTCTCCTGATTATCACTTTCTGAAAATCCCTAAAAGGCTCAAGTTCCCCGTTTTGACACCTTGAAAGCTTCGCTGACTTCTCTGGCTGACAGTAGGTTATATCTGCGCTCCACCGAGAACTCCGCCTAGCCTAGAGTGAGAGCTCTAGGAGTGTACCTATCATCACCATCATCATTAAGCCTCCTTCTCTCCCGGCATTCAAATAATATCCATTGTATGCCCTTTTTTATCATGCAGAGAAGTCCTCCTTGGGCTATGTTTACATTAAAGAGTTTCAATCCCCTTTGATATATTTGGCTTCTCTTATTCTATCCCTCTATCAACAATCATAAGATTTAAAGATGAGGAGGGTTTCAGCAAACCAAAACTTCCTATTCAATACTCTAAATCTAAGATACGGATTGTAAATCACAGCTACTAAGCTTTCCCATATCTATGCTGGGTGTCAGGGCAAATCACCGTATCTTCTAGGGAAGACTAGCCTTGAGGAAACCCCAAGGAAATCAAGTGCACAAATAGAAAAGGCTGACAGATAGATGACAGAGTGTCAAGCAGGAGAGCCCACAATTGCCCCAGAGAGCACAGCGGATAGCAATACAGGCTGAGCTGCCTGGCTTCAAATCCAGGCTCTACCACTTACTAGCTGTGACACCAAGTAGCTTCATCTCTCTGGGCCTCAGATTTCTTGTGTAAAATGGGGATGAAAATAGTGCCTACCCCATGGGCTGCTTGATTATCATGTGAGTTAATATACATATAGAACTTAAAACAATGTCTGGTACAAAGTACGTGCTTAATAAACCTGAATAATGATCCAGAGCCCTTGCTTCTGCACTCTTATGTTCTCCCTGCATTCATACAATTTGATTTGTAGAAACTACTGTATAGGAATATGTCCTGTTTTTGAGGGAGCCATTGTGTTTGGGGGCATTTCATCATCTGGATGTTTTCAGATATTTCCTCATAACATTTTTAAAAAGAGAGAGATTTTTGTGTTAAGTACAATATAAACTATAAAACCCATGCGACATCAATTCACTGAGAAAGCAACTGTGAAATCTGCACTCTTGTGACTCCATTAGCATTTGACATTTGAACAATAAAGATTCGACCAATCAGAATTCAACAATGCTCGGGTCACCCACAGGTGACACACACAGGTATTTGTAAAGGCAGATTTCAGAACTCAGACCCTAAATGGTAGAAAAAGCTGTCAGTTGTTAAGATCTTGGGCTAGAACCTCCTGAGTTTATATTCCAACTTTATCGCTTGGGTTGTCCCTTAACCTACATAACTCTCAGGTTCTCCATCTATAAAGTGAGAATAGCAGATGCCCCACTGGGTTATTGTGAGGGTCAAGTGAGAGGACTTACACCAAGATAGATAGATAGATAGATAGATAGATAGATAGATAGATAGATAGATAGATAGATAATTTATGTGTATATACACATATATATTATAAATGGGCACTCATAAATGTTAACTACTGTTAATATATTCATAGGCAAAATAGATCAATTGAAAATATGAATTGCTTTTGACAAAGATTAAAGCTAAAATAATTAGGCTATAATTATCATTATCTATTAACAGAAGAGAAATCCTGAGATGAATGTCTAAACAATGACAACACAGATGTACAAAAGGCCACTGGAGGAAGACCAGCAAAGGTAACCTGTTTGAATAAATCAGCTCCAAACAAAGAGAGAGCATGTCCCTTGGAAAGGAAGTGGGGCAGCATGGAAGCAGCACAGGAGAGGGTTTAGTGGCCCACAGACTCCAAGGCTCCCTGTATCATGGGGAAGTTCCTGAAGCTATTTTACTGAGGGACTTTTCCTAAAATCATCCACATTCCTTGGCTGTGGTGATTCTTCTCCCTAAGGCTTCCTTGTGATTAGGAAATGACTTCCCACACAGTGTAACTTAACTGACATTCCTAGTCTCCCACAGACCCAGGTACCCTTTTTGTTGTGAAAGTCAGTCTCTCAGAGTCCAGTCACCCCAGATCATTGTCAACAGTGGGTCCCCAGTACTCCCAGACAAGGTCTTTCCAGTTAATTTTCTCTCGGAAAACTGCCTTGCCATCTCTTCACATTTCTATAGTATATCACAGAACTAGTAAGATAAAGCTGAAATCTGATTCCACGTCTTCCGACCCTAAGTCCAATATTCTTTCTATTATTGAAAGTGTAAGAAGGGTCTTTCCTTCCTTAATCTTATGCAAAAATAGGGGCGCCTGGGTGGCTCAGTCGGTTAAGCATCTGCCTTCAGCTTAGGTCATGATCCCAGGGTCCTGGGATCGAGCCCTGCGTCCAGCTCCCCGCTCAGTGGGGAGTCTGCTACTCCCGCTCCCTCTGCCATTCCCCCTGCTCATGTGCTCTCTCTCTCTCAAATAAATAAAAGCTTTTTTAAAAAAAATCTTATTCAAAAATATGTGAAGGAGAGCATGAGAATGTCAGTCACTGACCTAAACCCCACATGTGTACTAAACAAAGAAGGTGGCCTGGTTAACTGTTCTTCTACCATTTCCATCTAAACCTAGTCAGTCATAGCTTGTCATTCAGTTACAGCACTAATGCACATGGCATTGGCAAGTGGGTTTGCTGACAAGCAGCAAAAAGCCCACATAGAAAGCGAAACTTGGGCCAAAGGAGTGGGCTTGCAGCGACTACTAGTGGTTGTCTTTTCTCATTGCATGGTTGGTAAAAAACATTTTCTGTGTAAAGGGGCCTATGACGGCGGAGAAACATGATTAACAACAACTTCCCACATTCCAGTGTGTGATCATTAGCCCCAAATGGAGTGTCCACTTCTTTGTAAAAAGCTTTCCTTATAGAGACGCCTGGGTGGCTCAGCTGGTAGAGCATGCAACTCTTGATCTCAGGGTTGTAAGTTCAAGACCCATGTTGGAAAAAAGAAGTTTTCTTCGCGTATTAGGAAACACGCATTTCTTTAGGAAACCAACTGTGAAAACTTAGGACATATACAATACCACTTAGGTGAAATTATTCATGTAAAAATTAAAATACTTTTAGTAAGACCCCCTCGTAAAGGATAAATTCCTCTAGTAGGAATACAAAATTGCAAATACACACACATTTTTAGAAATACTGTAGTATAAATCCATAGTGTAAACAAATGTATCCAAACATAGACTTTAAATGAAATGCCCTGTGAATTTGGGGGTTTTGTCTATCTTGTTGATCACTGAAATCTGAGTGTGGCCCAGCGTCTGACAGACATAAAGGCACTCTGTACGTATCTGTTGAATGTAGCTGAATTGAAATGTTCCCCCAAAAAAGAGAGACTGCATTTGCAAGCCTCCAAGTTTCACTAGGATGCTGTCTTTGTCTGTCCGGGCTGCTAAAACAGAATACCATAGACTGGTTTATA
>NC_138369.1:107226039-107269418 GCF_054177405.1 Leptonychotes weddellii | reverse complement strand
CCTGGGTGGCTCAGTTGGTTAAGCGACTGCCTTCGGCTCAGGTCATGATCCTGGAGTCCCGGGATCGAGTCCCACATCGGGCTCCCTGCTCGGCAGGGAGTCTGCTTCTCCCTCTGACCCTCCTCCCTCTCATGCTCTCTGTCTCTCATTCTCTCTCTCGCAAATAAATAAAATCTTAAAAAAAAAAAAAAAAAAAAAGAACTGGTCTGAGAGGAGACAGAGGGAAGGCCCTTTGTGGTCTCAGTACCCACCTGCTGTCCTTGTAAAGAAGAGCCTTCTCCAATAAGGAATGTGTGCTGCTCAGGTCTCAAACAAGAAAATCTCTAATAACCTAGAGATACTGGCTCTGTCAAGGTATCTCCACCAAGAGCAGAGCAGAGCTTTCACAAATGACTTCCATCTAGAATTTCGACTTCAACTACTGGGGAAAAAACTGCCTTCTCGGGGTCCCATTTCTTGGCCTTCTTGATGCAATTAAAAAACCATTCCTGCAGAAGCCAATTTATTAAAAATTTCCCCTCCTTCCACTTGGAGATAAAGCAAAATAATGAAAAGTTGTACCTGGATTGTTAGGTGTGAGTCCTTTCCAGAATGTTTTCTCTCCTCTGCCTTCAAACAGCTATTCATCTGCTTCTCTACCAGAAGTTTCAGAATACATTGGATGGGATAGGTCTCATTCAACCTCTAAGATCATATGTCCTGAAGACCGGTAGAAGTCCCTATTTTTAATTCAAACCAGAGATCACATTTTCTGAAAATAGAATAGTAGTGAAGTATGTAAGTACTAAAAGGAAAATAAGACAATTAACTCAAAGGCCACACCATTAAATTCTCTTCGAAATTAAGAGCAGGTGTTTCCATTTACCCACCTAGGACATCAAAATACAGAGCAATCTGTCAAACTGTAAGTCTTGCACTGAAAAATGTATGAATTACAAAATAATCAAAACTATCATGTGTCCTCTTGTTATTCATTCAATACATGATATAAGATCATAAATTATGTTATCAACACTGTACTGTTCCATAAAGAATTACTACAGAAGAAGTGTACGTCTCAATTGTACTAATTGTTTTCTTTTGTTTTTTCATGTGTTTGTTACATAAATAAAGATTCTACTTTACGAATTATCCTGAATGAGAACATTCCTGGACACCAAGATCCAAGGGAGACATTAGAGTAGGTGGTTAAGGGCACTGGGTTGGAATCCTAGCTCCATCACTTACTAGTTATTTAACTAGTTGGGCAAGTTATTTAACCTCTCTGTTAAGTTATTCTGTTTAGTAACTAATAATATTCTATTTCTTGCCAGTAAAATGGTATTTAAAATAGTAATTATTTTACAATAACCATGAGAATTACTATATGTAAAGTGCTTGGAGCAGTGCTTGACACATATAAGAACTCAATAAATATTAGCTTTTATAAGTAGTTAATCAGTTGGTTTTAAATCTATTTGAAACCAATATAATCTTCATATTACATAGCAGTGAAATTCAAAACATTTCATAATCTGGTAGCCGATGAACAAGAATTTGAAAGGAAAGCAAATGGCATCTCTTCTCTAACTAAAGGAGAAGGCCTTTTTAACAGCCAAGATATTTCTAGCACTTCCCTCTTTTTGCCATTAAGATTTAACAACTAGATACAATTCCTTTTTAATTCTACTGTTGGTAATATTTTTGCAGAAATCAGCTTGGCCACTGGAGGGCTCTCATAGTCGCTCAATACACTATATAAAAGTGATTCAATAAAAATAACACAAAGAATGAACATTACAAATACTAATAAAACATATGATACATCCTTTTATAAAAGTAATTTAGCAATATAAGCTAAAGGATTTAAATATGTATATTCTTTGATCCAGCTTCTAAAAGTCTTCCTAAGAAAATCATTATGTAAGTATTCAATTAGTTTTTTTTTAAGGTTTTATTTATTTATTTGAGAGAGAGAGAGAACACACGCCAGTGGGGTGAGTGGGGGCACAGAGGGAGAGGGACAGACAAGCAGACTCCCCACTGAGCAGGGAGCCCCACAAGGGGCTTAATCCAAGGATCCTGGGGTCATGAACTGAGCCGAAGGCAGAGGCTTAACCAACTTATCCACCCAGGGACCCCCAGTTTTTCAGTTTACATTTCAATTAAGTGTTCAGTTAAGAAGCAAATATGTTGGGATGCCTGGCTGGTGCACTCAGTAGCATGTGACTCTTGATCCTGGGGTCATGAGTGCAAGTCCTGTATTGAACATAGAGCTTACTTAAAAAAAAAGAGAGAGAGAGAGAGAAGTAAATATATTATAAAATATGAATTTCAAAATGCAGATTGTTAAATTTCATTTAGAAATATCTGGATGGTTGGAGATTGGCTTTTAAATACATACAAATGTATGTGGAAAATCAATGCTGAAATGATAACAAGCAGTTCCTTTAGGTAGTGAGACTGAGGGTTCTTTCCCTCGCTCTTGTTCTTTAGGCATTTTCCAATTTTCCATAATGAGTATGAGTTGATTTTAAAATGAGAAAAAGTTTTTTAATTTTTTTCATTTAAAATGCTTTCAGTATTTTTAAATGTCCATGATTATAAGGGTCTATAAAGAGTACTCATGTCCCTATACACTATGTGGCCATCCTGATGATTCTGTCACTCCCTCACTGGCAGTCCTTTTCACCTTCAGAACATAGTCCGAAACCTTTAGGATGCAAGACCACACAGACCCTTTGTGAACAACCCTCTCAGCAACCTCTCCCCTCCTCTGTACAGCCCCCCACCCCAAGCAACCTCCATACCAGTTATAATGAACTTTCTGGCAGTTCTTCATAGAAGAATGCCACACTCTCTCATTCCCTATGCTTTACACCTGCCCTTCACCCTGTAGGAAAGGACCTTTCTCCACCCAGCTATTTTCCAGTCACCCAAAATTAGTTAGCCCAAGAACTTCCTAAGACAGGACTTTCCCTGCCTTTTCCTATAAAGTTCTGAAGGGTTCACAAAGCACCTTGTGTATGCTTATATCAAAACATAAATTACCGGGGCTCCTGGGTGGCTCAGTCGGTTAAGCGGCTGCCTTCGGCTCAGGCCATGATCCCGGGGTCCTGGGATCGAGCCCCGCGTTGGGCTCCCTGCTCAGTGGGAAGTCTGCTTCTCCCTCTGCCTGCTACTCTGCCTGCTTATGCTCTCTCTCTCTCTGTCAAATAAATAAATAAAAATTATTTTAAAAAAATAAAATAAAGATTTTATTTAAAAAAAAACATAAATTACCAATATTATACTGTTAAGTTTCAAATTAAACTGTGTGACTGGTTTTTTCATAAAGTATAAAACTGTATTCATTACTAGCCTCCAACCTATCTGGATGTAGATCCTTCTTCCTAGAAGGCTTCCTGACACAGCCACAGCTCCTCCTCCCCAAATTCACATCTCTCAACGTTCTGTTCAGGTATCATTTGGGACAGGAACACTCCTCACCTTTCAGGTTAAGTTAAGTGTACTCTTCATGTTCCCCTGGCCCTCTGTCTAGAACTGAGACATGCTGCTTTGAAATTATCTGTTCAGGTGTCACGGAGTTCCTCAAAGACAGAAGCTATGCCTGACTCACGCTGATACATCCGGTATCTGTGTCAGGCCAGGACAAACAGTAATCATTGCTATCTGAGCTAAACACCTTCCCTTAAAGCTTTCCAAATCAAGGTTCCAGCTATAATGTATACAACTCTGTGGGTTCAACCAAGATTATTTTGGAGGAAAATTCTGGTCCTATCCTGTGGTAATCAACCTCTAAGCCAACACCCAGTGATCCCTGCCTCCTGGTATTCATTCTTGTGTAGTGCCCTCCCACACTGTCCCAGGGTGAGTCTGTATGAACAATAGCATATGACAGAAGTCATGGTATATCACTTGCAAGATCAGGTTATAAAATGTCTGTGGCTGGGGTGCCTGGGTGGCTCAGTCGTTAAGCATCTGCCTTCGGCTCAGGTCATGATCCCAGGGTCCTGGGATCGAGCCCCGCATCGGGCTCCCTGCTCTGCGGGAAGCCTGCTTCTCCCTCTCCCTCTGCCCCTGCTTGTGTTCCCTCTCTCACTGTGTCTCTCTCTGTCAAATAAATAAATAAAATCTTTAAAAAAAAAAAAATGTCGGGGCACCTGGGTGACTCAGTTGGTTAAGCGACTGCCTTCAGCGCAGGTCATGATCCTGGAGTCCCAGGATCCAGTCCCGCATCGGGCTCCCTGCTCGGCGAGGAGCCTGCTTCTCCTTCTGAAACCCTCCCCCCTCTCGTGTACTCTCTCTCTCTCTCTCTCATTCTTGCTCTCTCAAATAAATAAATCTTAAAAAAAAAAAATGTCTATGGCTAAATAGGACAGTGGTAAGCCAAACAATGAACCTAGTAGCTCTAAGCTCTCATTCTCCCACAGAAACATTAAAAAAAAGGCACTTTGTCAGTGCTCTGGAAAATAGTCAAAGGTTTATAGCAACCAAGCAAGCACCCAGTCAAAAAAAAACCATCTTCTAAGATGATAAGAATGTTTGGGGATGTTTGTTTGCCCTTTTTCTTCCCCTCCGCAGTCTTGATCTTGAAGCGCCAACCCAGTTTCCAGATCCCTCCCTTGAACAAGAGGGAGCAAAGCAAACCTTATTTGAAAATCATTGTATACATCTGGGGCGCCTGGGTGGCTCAGTCGGTTAAGCATCTGCCTTTGGCTCAGGTCATGATCCCAGGGTCCTGGGATTGAGCCCCGCATCGGGCTCCCTGCTCTGCAGTCTATTTCTCTCTCTCCCTCTGCCCCTCTGCCCACTTGTACACTCTCTCTTTCTCAAATAAATAAATAAAAATCTTTTAACAAAAGAAAATCATTGTGTACATCTGTTCTGACTTGTCTGGGAATACTTGAACTACTGACAAAGATTCTCATCTTCAATTTGCCTAACTTGGAACTTAAGTGGAAAAAGCAATGGGGACTGCTTATAAACAATGCCAGGTGAACTACAAATTCACAGATGCCTGGGACAAGAGATAACAAGGTAGAAATGATCAACAGACTATCTAAGAACTGAAGAAGAAGCTAGGATGAGATTCTTTGGGAAATTAGAACATTCAAAAGCAGCTCTGTATGTGAGGGAATTTAGAAAGCCACACACATGCTGGCAAGATGCATGCCCAGAAAAGACCCAAGAAAGCCTTAAACTTTCAGTTTGGGCTGACTCCTAGGCTAAGTGTTGAAGGAGTGCTCCAACACGGAGTCAAATTGCAACAATCAGGAGAAATATTTGTACTTCTTTGTTTACTTTTCTGTTTCTCTTTTTATGTTTTTTGTGAGTTTTTGTTGTTGTTTTGTCTGTTTAACTCCTGGCATTCAAGGAAATCTTTCAAAACATTAGCTGAACATGAACTAAAGGAACAGATACTTCAGTGACCACACACAATAAGGAACAGTCTTTGCAAAATAGTGTGGAAAAGTCAACAAGAAATCTCTATTTGGCAAAACTGTCCTTCCAAAATGAGGGAGAAATTAAGACATTCCCAGACAAACAAAAACTGAGGAAGTTCATTTCCACTAGACCTGTCCTACAAGAAATACTAGAGAGAATCCTTCAGATTGAAATAAAAGGACACTCAATGGTAACTTGAAGCTTTAAGAAATAAAGATCCCCAATAAAGGTGAATACTTGGACAAATATAAAAGCCAGTATTATTGTAATTTTGGTCTGTGGTTACAGTCTGAGTTCCACACGATTTAAAAACCAATTGCATTAAAAAATAATAAATCTATGTTATTAAGCACACAATATATAAAGATGTAATTTGTAACATCAATAATAATAAAGCGGGGGGAATGTAGTGGCATAGGAGCAGAAGTTTTATATGCAATTGAAGTTAAGTTGGTATCAATTCAAATTAAAGTGTTGTAAGTTTAGGATGTTAAACATAAGCCTCATGGTAACCACAAAGAAAATGTTTATAGAATATACACCCCAAAAAAATGAAAAGGGAATCAAAATATGTCATTACAAAAAACTCAACTAAACATAAATTAAGGCAGTAATGGAAGAAATAAGGGACAAAAAAAGAAAAAAGCCATAGGACTTACAGCAAACAAATAGTAAAAAAAAAAAAAAAAGGAAGAAGAAGAAAACAAATAGCAAAATGGCAATAGTAAGGCCTTTTTTAAATCGGTAATTACTTTGAATATAAATGGATTAAACTGGAGAGTGGCAGAACGGATTTTTTTTTATTTAAGATCCAACTATATGCTGTGTACAAGACACTTTAAAACTATAAACACAAACAGATTGAAAGTGAAAGGATGGAAAAAGATACAGGAATACCTCAGAGATATGTGGGTTCAGTTCCAGATCACCCCAATGAAGCAAATATCACAATAAAGTGAGTCAAATGAATTTTTTTTTGTTTCCCAATGCATATAAAAGTTATGTTTACACTATACTATAGTCAATTAAGTGTATAATTCCATTATGTCTAGAAAGAACAATGTACATACTTTAATTAAAAAAACACTTCATGGGCGCCTGATGGCTCAGTCTGCTAAGCATCTGTCTTTGGCTCAGGTCATGATCCCAGGGTCCTGGGATTGAGACCCTCATTGGGCTCCCTGCTCAGCAGGGAATCTACTTCTCCCTCTTCTTCTGCCCCTCCCCCTGCTCGTACTCTCTCTCAAATAAATAAAATCTTTAAAAAAAAAAAAAAAACAGGGGTGCCTGGGTGGTTCAGTCATTGAGCGTCTGCCTTCGGCTCAGGTCATAATCCCAGGGTCCTGGGATCGAGCCCCGCGCCAGGCTCCCTGCTCTGTGGGAAGCCTGCTTCTCTCTTTCCTGCTCCCCCTGCTTGTGTTCCCTCTCTCACTGTCTCTCTCTCTGTCAAATAAATAAATAAAATCTTAAAAAAAAAAAACTTCATTGCTAAAAAATGCTAATCATAATCTGAGCTTTCAGTGAGTCATAATCACTGATCACATGTCACTACAACAAATATAACAATAATGAAAAAGTTTGAAATATTGCAAGAATTACCAAAATGCGACACAGAAACACAAAGTGATCAAATGTTGTTAGAAAAATGGCACTGGTAGACTTGCTTGATGTACGGTTGCCACAAACCTTCAATTCATAAAAAATGCAATATCTGTGAAATGCAATAAAGCAAGGTGCAATAAAACAATGTATGCCTGTATTCTGTGCAAATAGTAACCAAGAGAGAGCTGGGGTAACTATGCTAATATCAGATGAAACAGACTTTAAATCAAAAGCTGTTACAAGAAACAAAGGATATTATATATTGATAAAAGGGTCAATTCATCAAGATGATATAAGAATTGTAAACATAGGGGCACCTGGGTGGCTCAGTTTCTAAGCGTCTGCCTTCGGCTTGGGTCATGATCCTAGGGTCCTGGGATCGAGCCCCGCATCTGGCTCCTTGCTCAGCGGGAAGTCTGCTTCTCCCTCTCCCTCTCCCACTCCCCCTGCTTGTGTTCCCTCTCTCATTGTGCCTCTGTCAAATAAATAAAATCTTTAAAAAAAAAAAAAGAATTGTAAACACCAAACAACAGTGTCTGAAATATATGAAGCAAACATTGATAGAATTGAAGGGACAAATAATTCTACAATAATAGTTGGAAACTTTAATACTCTGCTTTCAATAATGGATAAAACCAGACAGAAAATATATAAGGAAATAGAGGACTTGAACAACACAATAAACCAATTAGACCTAACAGACACATACAGAACATTCCACTCAATAACATCAGAGTACACATTCTTTGCAAGTACATATGGAATTCTCCATGACAGAACATATGTTAAGCCATAAAACAAGTCTTAATAAATTTAATAAGATTGAAATCATACAAAGTATCTTTTCTAATCACAATGGAATGAAACTACAAATCAATAACAGAAGAAAAACAGGAAAATACACAAACTGGAAATTAAACAACTCAATCTTAAACAACCAAGGAGGGGTGCCTGGGTGGCCAGTTGGTTAAGAGACCAACTTTTGATTTTGGCTCAGGGCTGATTTCAGGGTTGTGAGATAGAGCCCCATGATGGGTTCTACACTGAGCATACAGCCTGCTTAAGATTCTATCTCTCCTTCTCCCTCCCTTCACCCCACTCATGTTCTCTCTCTCTCTAAAAAAGCAAACATGCAAACAAGGAGTCAAAGAAGAAATCACAAGGGAAATTAGAAAATACCTTGAGACAAATGAAAATAAAAACACAACACTACATACCAGAACTTATGGGATGCTAATTAAATTTCTATTCTAAGACAGAAATTTATAGCTGTAAAAACATCCATCAAAACAAAAAAGAAAGATCTAAAATCAATAATCAAACTATAAATCCTGAGTAACTAAAAAAAGAAGAGCACACTAAACTCAAAGCTAGTAGAAGGAAATAATAAAGATTAGAGTGGAAATAGAGAAGAGAAAATCAATAAAATCAAAAGTTAGTTCTTTGAAAAGATCAACAAAATTGACAAACCTTTAGCTAGATTGACTAAGGAAAAAAACTCAAATTCCTAAAATCAGAAATGAAAATAGGAACATTTCTACTTATTTTACAAAAATATAAAGGATTTTAAAAGAATACTATGAACAATTATATGCCATCAAATAAGATAACCTAGATGAAAAGGACAAATTCCTAGAAACACACAATCTACCAAAAACAACTTATGAAGAAATAGAAAATTTGAATAAAACTATAACTAGTAAGGAGATTAAATCACTCATCAAAAACCTCCCAAGAAAGAAAAGCCCAAGGTTTCACTGGTGAGTTCTACCAAACACTGAAAGAAGAATTAACACCAGTCTTTCTCAAACTCTTCCAAAAAGTCAAAGCACAGAGAATATTTCCTAACTCATTCTATGAAGCTAGGATTATCCTAATACCAGGACCAGATACACTACAGAAAAAGAAAAAACAAAACAAAAACTACAGACCAATATCCTTTATGAGTATTGATGCAAAAACCCTGAACAAAATCCTAGCAAACTGAAAAATATATAAATGCATCAAATTTACATGTTGTCCATCAAGTATATTTCACATAAATAAATAAATAAACAGCATATTAAAAGAATTATTCACCATGAGCAATGGGATTTATTCTTGGAATGCAAAAGATAGTTCAACATACAAAAACCAAGCAATGTAATACATCACAGTAATAGAAGGGGGAAAAAAACCACATGATCATCTCAAGTGCTGCAGAAAAAGCATTTGACAAAATTCAACACCTTGTCATTATAAAAACACTCAATAACTTAGATATAGATGGAATTTTTTCAACGTGATAAGTAGGCCATATCTGAAAAATCCACAACTAAAAAAAAAAGGAAAGAAAAAGAAAAAACCCACAGCTGACATCATACACAATGATGAAAGATTGAAAGCTTTCCCTCTAAGATCAAGAACTAAACAAGGATTCCTGCTTTCACTACTTCTATTCAGCATAGTATTGGAGGTTCTAGCTAAAGCAATTGGGCAAGAAAAAGAAATAAAGTCATCCAAATGAAAAAGGAATAAGCAAAATTATCTGTTTATAGATGATGTGATCTTACATGTAGAAAACCCTAAAAATTCCATGCACTATAAAATTGTTAGAGCTAATAAATTCAGCAAAGTTCCAGATACAAAATCAACACACAAAAATTAACTGCACTTTCTACACACTAGCAATGAACAATCTGAACAGAAATTAAGAAAATCCCATTTACAATGCATCAAAAGGAAACTAATATATAAGAATAAATCTGAGGGGAAAGTCTTGTATGTTGAAAACTACAAAATATTGTTGAAATTAAAGACATAAATAAATGCAAAGCTATTCCATGGTCATAGACTGGAAGACCTAATATCGTTAAGATGACAATACCATCCAAATCGATCCAGACTCGGTGAAATCCCTATCAAAATTCCAATGGTGTTTTTGTAAAAATAGAAAAACCCATCCTAAAATTCATATGGAATATCAAGGGACCTCAAATAGCCAAAACAATCTTGAAAAAGAACAAATATGGGAGACTCGTTTCAAAACTTGCTACAAAGCTACTGTAATCAAAACAGGGTGGTACTGGCATAAGGAGAGATACACAGACCAATGGAATAAAAGAGAGCCCAAAGAGGAACCTTCTCATATATGGTCAGTGATTTTGGACAAAGGTGTCAAAACCATTCAACAGGAAGGACAGTTTTCAACAGATGATGCTGGGAACTGGATACTCATGTACAAAAAAAAAAAGAAAGAAATTGGACCCCTTAACCTTACATCATTTACAAAAGTAACTCAAAGTGGATCAAAGACCTAAATGTAAGAGCTAAAAAACATAAAATTCTTAGAAGAAAACATAGGGGGAAAGCTTTATGACACTGGATTTAGCAATGATTTCTTGGATAGGATAATAAAAGCACAGACAATGAAAGAAAAAATAAGTAAACTGGACTTCATCAAAATTTAAAACTTTTGTGCATCAAAGGACATTAGAAGTGAAAAGGTCACCTACAGAATGGGAGAACATATTTGCAAGTCATATATCTGATAAAAGATTAATATCCAGAATATATAAAGAACTCCTATAGCTCAACAACAAAAACAAATCATCCAATTCAAAAATAGACAAAGGACCTAAGTGGACATTTCTCCAAAGATATACAAATGGCCAATAAACACATGAAAAGATGCTTAACATCTAAGCCACTAGGGAAATGCAATCAAACCACAGTGAAAATAACACTCTATATCCATTTGGATGGCTATTATCAGTAAAATGGAAAATAACAAAGTGTTGGTGAAGATATGAAAAAATTAGAACACTTGTGCATCCCTGGTGGGAATGCAAAATGATGCAGCTGCTGGGAAAAAGTTTGGTGGTTCCTCAAAAAGTTAAATGTAGAATTACCCAATGATCCAGCAATTCCACTTCTGGGTATATACCCAAAGGCTCAAAAGCAGGGACTTAATCAGATACTTGTAAGCCACTGTTCATAGCAGCATTATTCAATAGCTAAAATGTGGAAACAACCCAAATGTCCATCATCAGATGAATGCATTAACAGAGGATATGCATTGTATATATATACACATATATTTACAATAAAATATTCAGCCATAAAAGGGAAAGAAATTCCAATATATGCCACAACACGGATGTATCTTGAAAACATTTTGCTAAGTGAAGGAATGAAGAAGTCAGACACAAAAGGACAAGTATTTTATGATTCCACTTATACAAGATACCTACAATAGGTAAATTCATAGAGACAGAACATAGAATAGAGGGTGTCCAGAGCTGGGAGTGGTGGGAAAAGGGAGTTATTGTTTAACAGGTACAGAATTTGTCTGGGATAATGAAAATGTTCTGAATACAGTGGTGATGGTAGAACATTGTAAATGTAGCTAATGCCACTGAATTACTCTTAAAAACAATTAAGATGTTAAGTTTTATGTTATGTATATTTTGCCATAAAAAAATTGGGAGGATATGGTAATCAGACTCTAGGATGGCCCTCAATAATCCCTTCCTCCCAGTGTTCCATACCCTTGTGTAATACCCCCCAACTGCATATAGGCTGGACTTGTGACTCATGAGTCTAAGTAACAAAAGAAACTGCCATCATTCTTTCTCTCTTTTGGATCATTCATTTGGGGGAAGCCATCTACCATATTATGGAGAGCTCCATGGACAGATCCAAGAGGAAGGAAGTAAGCACCTGTCAACAGCCATGTGAATGAACTTGAAAGCAGATCCTCCAGCTGTCAAGCTTCCAAATGACTTCAGCCCTAAATAACATAGTAACTGCACACTTGTAAGAGCTCCTGAGCCATCACTCAGCTAACCTGCCTTCGCGTTTCTGACCCTCAGATATCGCGTGAGATATCTGTTATTTTAAGCAGCTAAATTTAGGAGTAATTTGTTATGTTGTAATAAATAATAATGCCAGAGGTGGGAGTAGAGGAGTAAGGGAAAGAAGTGAAAGCAAGAGACCATGTATCATGAAAGAAAATAATCACAAAATGCTGGTATGTTCTATACCTGAAATATTGCATAAAATTTCATATTTTGTCATTAAAAAAAGATTCCTCAAGTTAATCATTTAGTGTGTAATGACTAATAGACTTTAAAGGAACAAAAGGAGAAAATGTCAATCTTAAGGGACAAGAAAGTTGAGTTCACACAGGATACTAAAAGGGCTTCAAATCAGTTTCATTGGCATTAAAAGTTTTTATTCTGAATTTAATCCACAATCTATACAAGTTATTTACAAGGCATGAAAATGGAAAACAGCACAAAATACGATTGAGGTATAAGCTGAGAGCACAGTATGTCATGTTTCAATAAATATAATTCAAAATTTGTAAACTAAGTGACCAGATAGATGAGTCTTGTTTTATAGTAAAACCATATAAAATATTTATTTCACGTGAGGTAGAGGACAGTTTTGTGTGTCATGTGATGCAACCAACCACAGCAATTTTAACCATAAAACTGTACATCATTGGCAAAATTTTAAATTGAATTATGGTCAATGTAGTCAACAACTTGTTTCAACAGTTGCAGAACAGATATTTCACTTACTGCCTTCACAGGTTAGAAATTCAGAAACAATTTAAGACTACTGTGTTGGCTTAAAATTATCAGGATAAGCAAATACTTCTAACAGGATGGTTAAAAGCAAGTATATTTTATTTCTCCCAAACTATAATTCCCCCAAAGTTGTCCTAGATTAAGCAATTCTTTTAGCGGGACTTTTTTACTACAACTACTTTAAGTATGCTGTGCTTTATTTTCAAGTGAGGTATCTATATTGAAGAAAAAAATCATAAATTTCTTTTACATTCAACTAACTTAATATACTATTTTGTTTTCTGGGCTTAATTTTTAAATTTCAGTTTTTACATTTGATCACTTTCTAATTCAAAAACAGTAGCACTATATAAGACCTTTAATTCTATTACTAAAGAAACAAACTCCAGATTGCATTACAGTTTCAGAAGCCATCTAAAATGGAAAGATTTTATAAAAACAAAATGAAACAAACAAAAAAAAACTGTCCTTTAAACAAGATGTAATATAGAATACCCATACAAATTTCTTCTAATGATGGAAATGCTTCGGTATCCTATACTAGAAAAAAATTTAAGCTGTTTATTCAATCCCACAATGTATAATACAGCAGTAATGTATCCCTTATTGCTGACAGCTTCAGTAAAAATTAACAAGTAGTTCTAAGCACAGAAATAGATGTACAGTATGAGCACAACTTATCATTACATTGATTTTTAATGTCCTGTCGTGCAGATTAAATGCATAAGAGCAAATGAAAATGAGGATTTTCCCCAAAGCAATCAAAACTAAGTCACTGAGAAGAAAATTTTAGAAGCTGATCAAAAACCTTCAGCACCAGCTTGACAATTAATTTTAGGAAAATACCTTGAACATGTTTCGTATTACTGGAGTTTCCTTATCATTCTACGTTCCTTCAAACAGAAGCCACAGATGTGCAAATAAATTGGTCGTTCTGTCATGACTTCTAAAACCTATCGATAACCTGCAAATATCATTGTACTCGTCTATTTCACCTATTTTAGTAACTGGTTTTTAATTCAGTATGTACAAATGATTTTATATCTCAACTGGTAATATATTAAATATGTTATAAAATTAGCTCAAGGAGCATAAAACATCCTGACTCTCATGGACACAGAAATTCAAGCAAAAGAATATGCTCTACAAAACTAAAGCACAAGCCAAACTTACTTTTGTTGGTCAAATCTTTCATAGTGTTACAAGTTGCATTTGTGAAATCAGGCTGGTTTAGAGCTTCCTCAATGACAGCAGATTTTACATTTACTACCTTTATAGATTTGGTACCTTTTACTCACAACAAATACAGAAACTATCATCACCCATCACCCAGTAAGCTAATATTCTATCTTTTCTTCCTTCTTAAGATGCTCTAGCACTTTTGATAGGTCGTTCCTTTAAATGCAGCTTTTTAAAGTAAATATTTTTATATTTTTCCTAAAAAGAATAATATTACAAAGTCTGAGGAAAAATCTGCTTGCCTAATAAATTGGCACACAAAAACTAACACCAAAACAAACTTTGCTAGTAACCAACACACAAAATGAGCATGCAAAGAGTAGAAGAATAAGTTTATATGGATATTTCAGCAGAGGCCACTTTTAAAGTATTACAAAATCTCTCTATTTTCAACCTATGTGGTGCAGTTTAACTTAAAATTACTTTTAACTAGAATAGGTATAATATTTACAACTGACTAAAAAGCTCTATTTTCAAGGAAGTTAGACAGAAACCTATGGCACATCAATGTATCTTCCGGAAAATGAAGACTATACAATTTTACGTGGCAAGTTTTCCTTACGCGAAGGACTAGAAAAAATATTTTACTCAATTCTAACTTAAGAGTTTATGATCATTTAAAGATGTTTAAGCACTGCTTAGAATTTTAAAATAAAATATTTCAAAGATTAAGCAATTTATTTTAGAAGTTTTGGGTTGAAACTTAACTTGTCATTTACTAAGTAACATAAGCACGAAGATTTTTTAGTAAATTAGAAAAACAAAATTATAGGGGCTTGAGTTTATCTCCCGAAAAGCTTAACTGTGACACAACTAAAATGAACTTTATCATAAAATGTCTTTCTGATTTTTCTTTCTCCATATCTAAATAAAAGGTATTAGGAGGGTCTATCATTTTTAATATTTATTCCTCCTTGAGGAAGCCAAGAATCAACAAATTAAATTGCAGGGTAATATAGTAAAATTTAAATGGAAAATAGAAAATACACATTTACATCACACTCTAGTAAAGAAACTATACTTTGAGAAGTACAAAAATTCTTTTAGGATATGTAAGTACCATTAAGTGAAATACGAAAATAACTGGCTAAACGATAACCTACTGATTTCTGAAGTTCTACACCAGTAGAGCATCTACTGTCTACACTAGAAATAGTATACAACCTTAACTCTAGCTGATTTATTTTAAAAATAAATTTAGCTCTCAAGTAATTTCATACAGTACCCTACATGAGAACATAAACATGTAATTCCTGGAATAATAATGTCAATTAATGGTAGCTTCAGGAAACTTCCTTTAAAAAATGCACACTAAGAATTTTACCTAATATCTTTCAAGCCAATAATTAATGAAAATGAAATTTGCCATTAAAGAATGACAGACTTTTCTGTGCAAAAAAAAGTGCAGAAGATTTGCCCCTCCCCCAAACTAGAGGAATTCCTCTATCTTCTAAAAATTATCTAAAAACCTTTTAGTAGCTGGTAACTAAACTTCCCTATATTAACCTACCATACACTACCAGTTGACTGTAAATTCCTGATTTTGATATTAAGTAGTAATTGAAAATGGTCCATTCGTGCAAATATTGGTAAGACTTAACATTTAAACATACAAAAATCCAAAAGAACCTTCAAGGTATTTAATATTTTACAATTTAAGGAAAAACGAACCCATTAAGGAAAACAAATCCATTATATAAATTTCAGTAAGACCCATAACTACATATAAAAACTGTACAGGAGGATTATGAATCGTATACAAACTGATGTACGTCAATGGTATCAGTTTTTCTCAAGAACATTAACATTTTCACACCTCTATTAACAACATAAACAAAAGTTCAAAAATTACTACATGAAGTTGTTGCATAAAAAAAACTTCTAAACATAACCACATTTAAACCAAAAAACAAATTACAACTGCTTTTTGTATTTAATAGCAGTGTATAATAAAGTATGTTATCCTTCCTTCCTCATTATGCATATGAGGTGTGCTATAACCTCATCAATGAAATTCCTCTTTTGACAAAATGTCTCTTAGGAGACATTAAAAAAAAGAACTGCTGGAAATTCATACTATAATATGAACAAAATAAAAGCAAATTTTATGTATAATAATGAGTATACTGTATCAATTTAGAAAGGAGACTGTTAATGAAAAAAATGGAGATTCAACTCCTTCAGTAGCTCTATATATTTGAAATATGAAGCCACCATTGTATGTAAAGTTGAGTCTGAAATATGGGTAACAAAACTGACCACAACTATCCATCACACAATGCAGCTTTTAGAAAGTATACAACTGCTAAATTTGCATTAGAAATATAGGCAGATTATCTAATAGTTCAAATCATAAAGTACTGTTTTTAAGCCGGTTGAAAAAAAAAGTACAAAGAAGCATACATTTTCATTCATTTGGAAAATGTAAAAATTTATGTATTAATATATAATCTCTTCACTTTCTCTGATCTACAAATGGATAGGATGCCTAGTAATCTTCATGCAGACAAGTTACTCAGAATTCAATAACCAAAGCAAACAAACAAAAATAAACCCTGTTGGGAATACACAGATGAATCTCTTTAAAGGTTTCTATTCTTTAACAGTCTTAGATGATTTCAAAATTTGCAGCTTTAGCTCTTTTATCATCATCTCTAACTTCTGTCTTGCCTCCCGTTCCTGTCGAAGTTCATCTTGGAGTTCTTGCCTATCAGCCTCAGCATGGTCCAATCTCTGTCTCAGTTCTGCCAACTGTGAGATTTAAAAGACTGTCAGTTTTCATTCAGTTTTGTTTTTCCATTTAATCTTCACATAATAGCAAAGACCTACTTTCAAATTACTTTTTACAAAATGAACTACATTTGTAAATTCATGCATACTACAATCTCTTGAGTATCTAATAATATTCATCCAGTTTTGACATAATATTGAATTGAGGGGGGAAAAAAAGGGTCAAGAGAACTAACACCTAGAGCACTTTCATTATGCCCTACAGTTTAGCATACCTCTCACACAGCCTGCTCGAGTTATTTGTTCATCTTCCCCAAGTTGCGAGCTACTATTCATTTTTGCTCAAGTGCTTTTGAACATAGTGGGCAACAATTCATATCTGTTAATTTGGTGATTTGAAGGCCCATAAACTACATTAAGATAATACAACATTTGATATTCAGAGAGCTAGAGATTAGCAATTTGGGCAACTAAAATATAGAAACCTAATGAAAGTTTAATAAAGCAATCAAAATAAAAAAAAATCATCTTGGGGGGCGCCTGGGTGGCTCAGTCTGTTAAGCATCTGCCTTTGGCTCAGGTCATGATCCCGGGGTCCTGGGATTGAGCCCCACATCGGGCTCCCTGCTCAGTGGGGAACCTGCTTCTCCTTCTTCCTCTGTCTACCACTCCCTCTGCTTGTGCTCTCTGTCAAATAAATAAATAAAATCTTTTTAAAAAAATCATGTTGGATGATACACCATAAACTTGTGTTTAACAGAATTATCTATTTTGAAATCTTGCCCAATGAAATGAGCTTGACAAAAAGTAACTTTAATAGAGAAGGTAACAGCTTCAATTTCCACATTGAAAGGGTAACATTATACGAACTGAGTAATTCTTACCTGTGCTGCATATTCAGCCTCTTTGTCTTTTTCTAAATTTGAATCACAGGTACATTTTTGCTTCATTACCTGCTCTAATTTTTTCTCTAAGTCTTTCTGTTCAATATGAAATTCTTCCATTCTATGAGCATGTTCATTCTGCAAAGATTCAAGCTCTTTCTGCAAATTTTGCTGTTCTTCAGTGAGTTCCTTCATAGCTTTTGAACTACTCAACATTTCAACTTCCTGTAATATCAAGAATAACAATATAATTTTTATTTTATTTCCATCATGCTAAAAACTTCAATAAAGGAAAAAATAGGACAGAAAACATCTGAAATTCAGCTGTCACATCAGTTTTATATATAAGTAATTATCCTGAAAAACTATTTTCTCTAAAAATCTGAAAGAAAATTGCTTATGAGTATAGAACCCTAAATCTTAAACACATTTACAATATCTCCCTTGACTTTTCTTGAGAATGTGCAAAAGTATCTTTTCATAATAGACTATCATTTAAATAACAATTTTACCATCTGAAGTTGTTGCTTCTTCTGCAAAATTGAGTTCAGTTTTTCCTGTTGTTTTACATAAGTTCTCATTACTTCTTCCATGATCTTTCCCTTATCATCCTCACAGATGATATCTTTGACAAGAAGTGGAGATGAAGCTGCAGTATCATGGTCTATTCCTGCCTTGCTTGTGTCTCTGATGAAACTGCAAGTGGTAGACTCGGGTTTCTTCTTACTTGTAGAATTATTTGAGATTGATGGATCTTTGAGAGGCAAAAATGAAGTAACAAAAAATGAACATCACTGTTAAAAAGTCACTAGAACCCACAAACAAAATGAAAAAAAAATTCCATTTACAAATGAAATAAAAAATAATGAAATAGTTAAGAATAAATTTAAGAAAGGTAGTACAAGACCTATACAATGAATACTACAAAACATCATTGAAAAAAATTAAAGACCTAAATAAATGTAATGGCATCCCATGTTCACGGATTGGAAAATTTAATATTGTTAAAATGGTGTCATGAATTGAATGTTAGTGACCCCAAAATTCATATATTAAAATCCTAATGCCCCATGTGATGATGTTAGGAGGTGGGGCCTTTGGAACATAATTAGGTCATAAGGGTGGAGCCTCCATGATAGGATCTATACCCTTATAAAAGAGACTCCAGAAAGCTCTCCTGCCTTTTTCACCATGTGAGGACTTCCACCATGTGTCTGAAGAGAACACAGACCTTTATGAACCAGGAAGCAGACCCCTACCAGACACCAAATCTGCTGGTGCCTTGATTTTGGACTTTCCAGCCTCCAGAACTGTAAAAAATAAATGTTTGTAGTGTTAAGCCACCCAGTCTAGGGTATTTTTGTTATAGCAGCCTGAACAGACTAAGATAGATGGTAAATATTCCCCAAACCGATCAACTTTTTTTTCAATTCCTATTGAAATCCCAGCTGGCTTTGTGGCAGAAATTAACAAGGTGATGCAGAAATTCATATGAAAACGCAAGGAATCCAAAATAGCCAAAATATACTATTGAAAAATAATAATAAACTTTTAGGACTCACAATGCCTAATTTCAAAGCTTATTACAAAGCTACAGAAATCAAGGCTGCATACTTTTATGGGCAACTGGTATTTAACAAGGGCACCAAACAACTCAATCAGGAGAGAATGGTCTTTTCAACAAATAGTGTTGGGACAACTGTAATCACATACAAAGAGTGAGACTGAACCTCACACTGTATATAAACATTAACTCAAAATGGATTGAAGAGACCTAAATATAAGAGCTACAACTCTTACATGTAAATCTTTGTGACCTTGGTTTAGGCAATGGTTTCTTAGACATGACATCTACATAAGCAACCAAAGAAAAAATAAATTGGACTTCATCAGAATTTAAAATTTTTGTGCTTTGGGGTTCCTGGGTGGCTCAGTCTGTTAAGCATCTGACTCTTGATTTTGGCTCATATCATGATCTCAGGGTTATGAGATTGAGCCCCACCTCGGGCTCTGTGCTGAACATGAAGCCTACTTAAGATTCTCTCTCTCCCTTCCTCTCCCCCTCCCCACCCTACTTGCGCTCTCTCTAAAAATAAATAAATAAATAAATAAAAATAAATAAAACTTTTGTGCTTCAAAAAACACCAACAATAAAATGAAAAGACAACTGATAGAATGGCAAATCATATATCTGATATGGGTCTACTATCCAGAATATATAAAGAACACTTATAACTCAACAGTAAAGAGAGAACTCAATTTAAAAATAGGCAAAGGATCTGAAGAGATCCAATAAAACATGGAAAGGCACTCAATATCATTAGTCATTGGAGAACTGCAAATCAAAACCATGAGATACCACTTTACAACCATTAGTATGGCTATAAAATTAGAAGAAAGACAGTAACAAAAGTTGACAAAGATTGCAGAAATTGGAACCCTCATAAGCTGCTGGTAGAAAGGAAAATGGTACAGCTGCTTTGAAAAACAGTCTGGCGGTCCCTTGAGATATTAAACATGACCCAGATATTAAACATGACATCACTCCTAAATATATACCCAAGAGAAATGAAAACATGTCTATGTTAAAACATGTGCGTAAGTGTTCATAGCAGCATTATTCATCACAGCCAAAAAGCGGACACAATTCGGGGCACCTAGCTGGTTCACTTAGTAGGGCATGCAACTCTTAATCTTTCTAATCTTGGGGTCATGAGTTCAAGCCCCACGTTTGGCATGGAGCCTACTTTAAAAAAAAAAGTGGACACAATTCAATGTCCATCAACTGATAAGTGGATAAACAAAATGTGGTATATTTATCTATACAATAACAGAATATTATTAAACCATATAAAGAAAACAAGTATTAAAATATGCTACAACATGGACTGAAAAAATATTATCCAAGTGAAAAGCCAGACAATAAAAGGTCACATATTATATGATCTCTTTTATATGATATGTCCAGAATAGGCAAATCTATAAAGACAAAAAATAAATAGAGGCTGGGGAAAGAGGAAAATAGAGAGTAACTTCTAATGGATTACAGGGTTTCTTTTTGGGGTGATGAAAATGTCCTGAAATTAAATAGCTGTGATTGTTGAACAACTTTGTGAATTTACTGAAAGTCACTAAAGTATACACCTTAAAAGGGTACATTTTATAACATATGAACTATATCAACAATTTTTTAAAAGTCACTAGAATTAATTTGGGGAAAAAATATAACACAAATATGACATAACAGTATGTTACTAATTAGTGTTCACCATATTTAAATCCAAAAAAAGTTGAATTTTAAAAATCTCAAAATTAAAGTACAGAAACCCCCCAAAGAATCTCAGTTATCTATGAAAACAGTTAAATGACTAGTGGACACTTCAACTACTCCAAGATAGCTGAAATAACTGTCACACTTGCCTAAGCTGTAAGCAAAGCTCTGCTGCTATGTAGAGGGTAAAACAGGCAGCATTTGAGCAGACATGTCTCCTTTGGTCCACAGTATTTTAAAAGACATTGTAACTAGGCAGCTTTTTTTTTTTTTTTTTTTTTTAAAGATGTCCAGCCAGCATTCTGCTTTTTATGCCATCTGCCTGGCTCCCATAGCTATGAGTTTTCAATCCTTGCTTATCACATGGCTAAGTTTCCCTGATTCCTATACCCAACAACTCTTACATACTTCTTAGCGTTATTTTTTTCTAAGACTTTCATTCATTTTTTTTTTTTTTTGAGTAATTTCTACACCCAACGTGGGGCTCAAACTCACAACTCTGAGCCCAAGAGTCACATGCTCTACTGACTGAACCAGCCAGGCACCCCATTACATACTTCTTAGCATTATAAAATGGTTTCTCAGTTCGCAGCAAATTAGAAAGGACCTTCTGAAGAAAACTGACAGCAAAAAAAGGGCAGGAAAGGAAAAAAAACAATCACGCAAAAATCACTTGCAGTATGAAACCATGTAGACTACATAACTACATCATTAGCCTCTATAGCTATAACTGTTCTAAAAAAAGTATAGGACCTGAGGTTCTAAGTAGTCACTCAGAGTTTTGAAAGGTGCATTTTTTTAAGATAAAAGCTTCAATTATCTGGAACACTCTCTTAAATAGAAATCCTCTTTGAAAATGCTGACTAAGGGCTCCTGGGTGGCTCAGTTGATTAAGGTTAAGTGTCTGCCTTCAGCTCAGGTCATGATCCCAGCTCAGTGGAGAGCCTGTCCCTCCCTCTCCCACTCCCCCTGCTTGTGTTCTCTTTCTCTCTCTGTCAAATAAACAAAATCTTTTTAAGAAAGGAAGAGAGAAGAAAGAGGAGAGAAAGAAAGAGAGGGAGGGAGGGGAGAGAGAGAGAGAGAGAGAGAGAGAAAGAAAGAAAGAAAGAAAGAAAGAAAGAAAGAAAGAAAGAAAGAAAGAAAGAAAGAAAGAGAAAGAAAGAAAATGCTGAATAAATGTGTTTATTAAGTGTATGATTTCAAAAAAATAATTTCTGAATACTTACCTAAACGGCTACATAATTCTCTACTTGTTTTTAAATCCATTTTCTCCTGTTCCTCCAGTGAGACATCTGGGTAAGACACCATTTTTTGATGTTTCCCACTACTATGAGGCTTCTCTGACTGTCTTGGTATAGATCTACTTGCCTCTGTCTTTGTGACCTCTTTAGACTGGGATACAGCAGAAGTAATCGACACATTTGGGGCAACCACTTTATCACACATGTATAAGTAGTAGCTAAAAAGAAAGAAAGGCAAAATAAGACATATATTACATGTGGGTAAGAAGTAAAATACGTTAAATCTATTTCTATGGTTAAAAAATTTTATACCAAAATAGACAACATAACTCAGAAAATAAGGATCATAAGGGTATGTGTTGTGGGGAGCGCTGTGCATTGTGTAAGACTGATGAATCACAGACCTGTACCCCTGAAACAAATAATACATTATATGTTAATAATAAAAAAGAAAAGAAGGATCATAGAAAAGAATTCTTTAAGACTTCAGTACTTTAGACAGTAAGTATAAAATTATGAATAATTTTTGTTACTTTGCAAAAAGTAATTTCTAGGCACTAAAGAGATACTCACTGGGAAAGAAAACTAGTCTCATCTCCTTCCCTCAAAACCACCTGAGAACTAGAAGCATGAAGCACTTTAGAGCTGTTTAATAGCCCTGAATAGGTAAGGCTTATGCCAGAAAGGACACAGACCGTATGCTACTTGGAGAACTATTTTCTTGCCCACCCCCCCGTGAAAGCAAGGAATCCTCACTCTTTGTTATAGAGGCTGATTCAGTCCCACACCACAAGGCTATGGCCTGATTCACCACAGGCCCAATGAGGAGCTCCCAAGGCCCTTCTTACATAGCACTCTGAATACCGCCCAGCTACTGCTACTGGGCAGTTGGTCCTACTTGTTTCAAACCCCACAGAGCAATCTTCCTAAAATACTTTAGTACTTCCTAATTTGATAAAATTTCGATAAATTGCGCAAAACTAAGATTGAAGGGATAACTACCAATTTTGCTCAAAGCTCACATAAAATTGTTCAGATTATCTGAGAGACCCATGGGACAAATCTGAGCTAAATACTGAAGCACTGTATTATTAACTATAATCTGCATAACCTTTAGCCAAAAAATGCAACCATTTAACTGATGTACTACTTCATTCCCTAAACTCTAAATGATCTCCTCTTACGTCTTATTTTCTTTATACAATAATCTATATTGTTCCTCTTTACTAATTACATGAATTCTGAGGATAAAAAGTATTCTGCTAAGAAAACTGACAGGTTTAATAATGCCCAAAGATTTATTTCAAATACAACAGGAATGGTGGGAACTGTGCAAATGTAAGTAAGACTGAGATTCTTCATCACCATGTTTGGGGGGAATATATATCTACAGCAATAAAACCTAGGAATCAATAAAAAGTTTATCATCTAAGGTGCATTTTTATTAAAAATAGGAAACTGGATTTTGAAGGACGTGGTTACTATGAAAGCTTCTAAGTTTCAAAAAATTTCTTTGTAAAATACCAAAGTCGCATACCAAACTCTTAAAGAGTTGGTTTACCTCTTACAGGGAAGCAAGGAAATTAAAGGAAAACTTCCAATTTTTAATTAGGGTGAAAAGGAAATGATGAATTCCTAGAAAGAACATAAAAACACCAAGAAAAGGTTATCTCAAATATTCAACACAATTTACAATTCATTTCATTAACAAGCCTAAAACTAAATAATGAATTCCCAGGAACTAGAACAGTACTTGACATATAGATGTCGAATGAATGAATGAACAAATGAATGAATGAACAAACAAATGAGTCAATACCCACTCACCTGGGGTGTAAAAATGAATGTGTCTGAGAAACATGGTCACCTTCCTGCTTTATAACAGGGTACCATGATTGTAATTCCATTCCTGATGGTGTATCTATCTGTAGAAAAATGTAGAAGGGAAAAAGTTCATCGAGGGAAGATGTGATGGTTAATTTTACATGTCAACTTGACAGGGCCAGTGTATGCCTCTGAAGAACCCTGACTAATAAGAGTTACATTATTTGAGAGTCCTCTTCTAACGAGGCAGCTTTCCCTTAAAGTACCAAATCTAGTCACTCACAACTATGTGAACTATCCTATAACAGAAAAAGTTTCAGTATGCATATTAACATGGGTTACCAGAAATGATTTCATAAAATTTCATACTAAGGAATCTATTTTTAAAATCCATTTTAAGGGCACCTGGGTGGCTCAGTTGGTTAAGTGTCTGCTTTTGGCTCAGGTCATGATCCCAGGGTCCTGGGGTCAAGCACCCGCTGCATCTGGCTCCCTGCTCAGTGGGGAGTCTGCTTCTCCCTCTCCCTCTGCCCCTCCTCCCGTTTGTGCACTCTTTCTCGCTCACTTTCTCTCCAGTAAATAAATAAAATCTTTTTAAAAAATAAATAAAGGGGCGCCTGGGTGGCTCAGTCGTTGGGCGTCTGCCTTCGGCTCGGGTCATGGTCCCGGGGTCCTGGGATCGAGCCCCGCATCGGGCTCCCTGCTCAGCGGGAAGCCTGCTTCTCCCTCTCCCACTCCCCCTGCTTGTGTTCCCTCTCTCTCTGTGTCTCTCTCTGTCAAATAAATAAAATCTTAAAAAAATAAATAAATAAATAAAAATTTAAAAATAAATAAATAAATAAATAAAAAATAAAAACCATTTTAAATAGTACCTTGCAAATGTACAACATTGGTAAGTTTGGATTCTTCTTGCTGCTACAATCAGCTAGAACATACCCCTTCCCTCCGGTATTTGTTAGTGGATTAGATAACATTCTATAGCAATAAATACTTTGCCAGGGGAGAGATGTCACTAAGATGGCAACACAGGTTGTTCTTGACTTCACACCCCCTCACAAGAAAAACAACTAACATCTATTCAAGAACAAGACACCACTGAGAGAATCCTTTAACATGGGAGTGTGGAGGTGGAGGCTGAAGCACCCCACTGCGCCTCAGAGACCAAGACAGACTGCATTACAAGGATGGGTGTTAACTGAACCTACTGTGGTAATCACTTCACAATATATGTAAATCAAACTATCATGCTGTATGCCTTACACTTATACAGTAATGTATGTTGATTATTTCTCAACAACACTGGAGGGGAAAAAAGGTGGATAGACAGAAGAATAGGTAGATTTATAATAAAAGAAGTATGGTGAAATGTTTAAAAAAAGAAAAGAAAAAACAAAACTTGGAGCTGACAAGGGAACCCAGTCAGAACCTCACAGAGTAGCGTGAGTGGAGGAGACAGGATAGAACATCCAGAAAGAGCAAGGCAAATCAAGTCTGCAGGTCAGAGGAAGCTGCCCGGAGAGAACTCTACAGATCTGTGGAGGATCCACCTCAAGAATTCAGCATAGTACCTGAGCAGCACATGCTCGTGAGGAAATGCCTCAAAGCTGAGTCGTGCCTTTCTCTGGGCAGCTGATATGGTGAGTGATATGAGGGAGACAGGAGTCCAAAGGAGCAGCCATTTTATCCTAACATGGTAAACTCAAATGGGCATTATTCACTCCACAGCTCCCTGCCAACTTGGCTGAAACACTGATGGGACTGCATTGCACATTTTTACCTTCCCTCTACAGTCTCGCCTCCACTGCCTTCCTTTAACAGGTAATTGATCCTTAACAAACATCTTACACACCAAAAAAAACCAAAAAACAAAACAAAACAAAAAACTTCGCCAGGCTAACCTTGAAAATACTTTGCTTGCTAACACTTACCAGTAAACCATATTTCCTCATAAACTATACATGTGAATAAAGGAAAAGAAGGTAAGTGGGTACTTAATGAACATCTTTTTTTTTTTTTTAAGATTTTATTTATACATTTGAGAGAGAGCACGAGCGGGAGAGAGGCAGAGGGAGAGGGAAAAGCAGACTCTCTGCTGAGCTGGGAGCCTGACTTGGGGCTCCATCCCAGGAACTGGAGATCATGACCTGAGTTAAAAGCAGACGCTCAACCATCTGAGCCACCCAGGCATCCCTACTTAATGAACATCTGTATACCTGATAAGTACTTTATAAACCCTCCTTAATTCTAACAAGTACTTCATTAAGTAGGTGTTATGACCTCCATTTTACAGATTAGAAAACTGAGGTTCAGAAACTGAGAAAGAAAAGAATAATCTGTGACCACGAACTTCTCCCTTATTTTTGTTTGTTTTATACAGTCTCCCCACTACCACCACCAACCAGCGCCACTTTGTACACACACCATATTTCAAATCACAGTAATTACCCTGCTCTTTTGGGAAAAGAGTATCTTAAAGAGGGAATAAGACTCACATGGTAGAGGAGGGAGCTGAAAGGAGGTAAGGTTTGCGTGAGCAATAAAGACACGAGGAGATTAATGGACAACCCCAGTGGAGTAAGAGAGAATGAAATTGAGATTGAGATAAAGGAAAGATGAGACAAAAATGAGAGCTGGATATTCCTCTGAGTGTCTCCACTGCCTTCTGCAACTAGGTAAGGTGTGTGGGAAATGACATCCTCATCCAATAATTCATAAACACAGCACTCAGGGGACAGCCACTAAATACTAAGAAATTAGAAAAACTATTTTGCCTGATGTCCCAATATTCCAGTTCAGAACCAAGAAACTACATAAAATGGAATAGAAACAGATCTCCAGATGCTAAGCAGTTGTGATTAAAGCAAAATCAATTTGTAAACTGTCCATGGTTTGATTGGGGGGTTCCCGCTAATGGGGGAAAACAATTAAGATGAAGAAACTCAGGAGAAGTCTGACAACCCACAGCCCCAACAAAATGGGTTGACAATTAAAAGGAAACCGCTTCTGGGGCAAACATTACACAACTTGATCAATCAGGAGAAGATTTAAGACCAATGAAAAGCCAAACATAAAAATATGGAAACTTCTATTGGTGGGAAATCAACATTTTGGTTAAGAATGAACAAGGAATTTGAAAAACTAATGAGATCACAAGATTAGGGAAAATAATGATATTTTCAAAGGATTTAAGAGTATTCAGTGGGGGCCTCTAAGCTCTATACAATTAAAAAAACAAACTCAGGGTGCAGGGTGGGGGGCTTCAGTTGGTTAATCCTCTGCCTTGGGCTCAGGTCAGGATCCCAGGATCTTGGGATCATGCCCCCCGCCCAAAACACTGGGCTTCCTGCTCAGTGGGGAGTCTGCTTCTCCCTCCTCTGCCCTTTCCCGAACCCTCCCCCCAACCCCCTTATCCAGCCCCCTCCCCCAACCCTGTGCACATGAGCTCTCTCCCAAATAAATACAATCTTTAAAAAAAAAAACTCACAATCTAGATCAAATATTCTAAGGAAGTTCAGAATCTGAGGCAAAATCAAATGCTTACTTATAAAATAAACCAATCACTTGTTCCCATAGTTTCTCAACCTATAGCTCAGTTCTACAAGTAAACTAGAAAGGGTATTGCTGGTAATAGCAACACTAAATGATAGATGCCAGGTGACAGCTGATGGCCTAAAGAGAGGAGAGTTACAAGATGCAGACCCAAAACCTGATTCAAAAAGCAAGACAATCTGAGGGCTTTATCATAGACCAGGGCAAATAATTTAATACATCTCAATTGCCCCCTACCTTCATCACAACATGTACAGTAACTGATGTTAAAGAAGTCTTGAGTTAACAGGACATAGTTGAATTATATTCTATATTTATGCCAGATAAAAATAGCATACTATATACATATTTACCATAACTATACACCTACCACTTAGAAAGACTGAAAACTAAGACATTTTAGAATTCATGAAAAAGGTTAGTTTTAAAAAACACTCTGCTGAAGAGTAGCTTCATCATCCAGAAAACTCACTTAGGCAGAACATTTTTCACCACAACACTGTATGACAAGAGGTGTTAATAAGCATGGGATAAGCTCACTCTAACAAATCAATGAAATATAACATCAGCTTGAATTAAATGAGAATTTCTTTTCTAGAAGTCATTTGTTAAACTCATTGTTTAGAAAATAAAGCAAGCTCCACTTTAAATGAGTTTTATATCCAAAACAATTCTGGATGTACTGCCCAAAATGTCAACTGTTTCCAGATTTTTTAAAATTCAAATTACTAAAATTGACTTATATATTCAGAAGTTTTTTCTATCATATCTGGAATCTCAAATCTTCAAAATAGCAAGTTCTAAACTTCTTCACCCAAAGATCTTGACTTGAACTCTGACTCAGTTTAAAAAAAAAAAAAATCTAACTCAATTTTGATCACATTCATTTCAAAACTCTACAGCTTGATTTGTTTTACTACTATTCATGATCCAAACTCTGTGTATCTTTATTTCCAGGTCTCTAAACTTCAGATGCCACCGTAAATAATTGCTAGCATGTTAAACACCCATCCCTCTCTAATTTCTGTCCTTTATTTTATTTTTCTAATATCACACCATCCTCCTAACAAAATCACAGTCTAGAGATTTTAAAGAAACCTTCCTTAAAGATCACTTAGTGCAATCCCCTAGCCAATGTCTGAATTCCCCATTCAGAATCCCTAACCAGAGGCTATCCAGCCTCCAATTCAACAGAGCAGCTTGAGGTCAAGGACCAACTTCCTTACTTTTGTATTTTCAGTACCTAGCACTTGGCATAAAGTATTCCTAATACTAATAAATATTTGCTGAATGAATTCTGAATGACAGCTTAGCTCATTAATTCCCAGAGTGGCTTTTTTTTTTTTTTTTTAAGATTTTATTTATTTATTTGAGACAGAGAGAATGAGAGACAGAGAGCATGAGAGGGAGGAGGGTCAGAGGGAGAAGCAGACTCCCTGCCAGGCAGGGAGCCCGATGCGGGACTCGATCCCAGGACTCCAGGATCATGACCTGAGCCGAAGGCAGTCGCTTAACCAACTGAGCCACCCAGGCGCCCCAGAGTGGCCTTTTATCAGGTTACTCTGCTATCCTGAAACTGAGAAGACAGTCTCTTTCACACTCAATATCCTTCTACTCCATGAAGTACCAAAGAAGCCCAACAGTCTCTGGGGCATATTTTTAGAAATCAGATCTACAAATTAAATAATATAACTGATGGGGAAATATACAACACTAACCATGATAAAATGATGGGATTTAATTTTATCCAACATGTGGTAAGCCATAAACACATTTATAACAACTTATCCTAACTGTGTGTTAAAAACAATTAAGAAAAGCACATATTATACAACAGAACATTCACAGGCATGCCAGATTTTCTCATCTATTCTGCATTTGTGTCAACATACAAATTAGGTCTTCAAAAAAAGAACAATATAATTAAATGGCACAGCAGTAATGCTACTACTGATCAGGAATAAAAATCAGATACCAAGATATGAGCATCTATTGTCTCTTATCTTAGCTTTCAATGTAGGAAAAATTTATTCACTTTGTGTATTTAAACATTAAAACAGAATACATTACATTACTTGGCAAAGGAGAGAAATAGATCACTTAGTATCTTAAGTTGGAGTCTTAAACATTTTTAAATGCTTTTATTTCCCAACTTCCCCACCATTATCTATGACAAAATGAACAGATGGCATCCTCATCTGAAACACATAGGAAATTTTTCAGACATATTATTTCATTTCAAAGGTTCTTTCTCTAAGTCATAAAACAACAAATAATGTCTATGAAAGCAAAATTTAAACAATCCCAAAGAGTTATAGAAGAATTCATCTTAAATAAGTAAAAATTAGGAAATGTTTTATGTGAGTTTCTCTAAATTTCAACTTACTGTGTTATGTACACATGATCCTTTGATAATCAGATTTCTTAATAAAGAACTATTGTATTTTGGTAGTACAATGCTTATTAGTCTCACAATGGCAAATAGTTTAGAGAACTTGATTTCATTTACAAAAAAAAAAAAAACAATAAACATTTTAGTTGCCACTTTCTAGATACAAAACAATCCCACCCACTCAGCACTATTCATATATAAGCATTCCAATTTGTACTGGAATAAATAAATAAATCAAAACCCTTTACAATTCCTAGACTTATCTCCAATAATAAACTTTGCTTTTAAGTAGCACTCTAGTTTTTAATTACAATATCAGATTAATATTATCTTTAGTGAATGACAAATATTAATGAACCAAAGAAATCAAGGCAATACCTCAAGATATTGGTGGGATTTCCAAAATCTCACCAAAAATCAGAATTAAATTTTTTTAAATATGTGGAAAAAATTTTAAAAACAGAATTTATAAAGAGCTATAAAAGATACAGATTTTTACATTGTGGTGTTCGTGAGACAGTAAGCCTACAAAGAATTAGCAGATTGGTAAATTTAACAGGTTATCCTAATGATGTGCTTACATAAGAAGTAAAATATAATGCATATTAAATAATCATTACTTTGTACAAGCCCAACATAAGTCATTAGCAACCTTAAAAAACACATGACTAAGCAATAGCTCCTTAGATATAAAGTGAATATACCTGTCAGGGTCTTTTTACTGTTTTATTATAATACTAAGACATTCAAGTGGCCAATAAATGATTTCAGAAGGACACAAAGACACCCTACCACACAGCTGCCAACAACAGTTACTGAAAGAAACGGAATCTCTCACTAAAGGATCAAGTTTCCTCAATACTTCCAACATGTTGTGAATGAGTGTTTCAACAAATGAAACAGGAATAGTGTTAAAAGGTAGCAAATAGCTACTTAAAGAGATTTTAAGGCTTAGTCTTGTGCCTTGTTTCCTTATAATTATTAGAATTAATCAACCCAATGAAAACTGAAATATAAGCACTAACTGCCCAAAAACGGATCTTCAGGAGTTATAGCAATGTCTGCTGCTCCCCAGCACTGAAAGATACCACCTACCTCACAAAGCCAATTTTAAATTTAACGTGCTTAAAAATGTCCACAGGAAAAGCAAAGGCTCACATTTTTTTTTTAAGATTTTATTTATTAAGAGAGAGAGAGAGACAGAGAGAGGGAACACAAGCAGGGAGAGTGGGAGAGGGAGAAGCAGGCTTCCCACCGAGCAGGGAGCCCGATGTGGGACTCGATCCCAGGACCCCGGGATCATGACCTGAGCCGAAGGCAGACACTTAACCACTGAGCCACCCAGGCGCCCCAAAGGCTCACATTTTTATAATGTGCAACTATTATCTTAAATCCTTTACGGAAACAAAACCATGTGAAGTCAGTAGTATAGTACCACTCCCTTTACAATGTGAAGGAAAAAGGAGCAAACTGATAAAAAGTCCTGTTAATAAATTCCTGGTACTTTTAAAAATAATTTTTAAAGTTTATTTATTTATTTAAGTAATCTCTACACCAAATGTGGGGCTGAAACCCACAACCCTGAGATCAAGAGTCACATGTTCTTCCAACTGAGCCAGTCAGATGCCCCTAAAAATAAAGTTTTTTTTATACTGGAATTCTACAGTGTCCAATCCATTTAATATTACAATAACTTAGCAATCTCCATGTCTTATATATCTTTTCACTAAAATATCTGTATAAGTCTAAGGTTTTGCTTTTCTTTCTAAAAAATGATGATCTCGGATTATTTTGGTCTTCAATTAATGTATATTGACAATATCAAAATGTAGATTAATTTTATTATGTGCAATGTAGTCTATTTTTTATTTTACTCTATTTCATTTTATTTGAATGCTGGTGACCCACTAAATTGATTTCATAACCCTCCTGGCCCTTCTCAACTGGGGTTCTCAAGAGACAAGCCCAAATGCCCCAAGGCATCCATTGTATGCAACGAATCAACTTCACTCCAAAGCATTTAGAACCGTACTATATACCATCTTTGGGAGAACTGATGAAACCATCACTCAGATCATTTTCTGTAGGGCTTAATTTTCCTCTCGTGGAAGCCCGGATGAAAAAGGCTGCATGAGTGAAAAATTGCAATTTGAAAAACCTTGCTCCAAGTGAACTGTCTTATAATTGGTTCGAAAGTATTATTTCAACAACTGGTCCTGTATTAATAACACCTGTGTACTGTGCAGGTGCTTTTGCAGATTTACAAAGCATTACGTATGTAAAGGAATTACCACTCTATGTTGCAATTATGAATTATGAAATTTTGTTTTCTTCTTTGCACTTGTTTAGGATTTACTACTATGGGCCTATACTGCTTTCATAATCACACCAAAAAAACTTTTTAATATGGAATAAAAGCCCTAATGTTACCAAAATGGTCTTTAGTGAGTTTCCTAAACTTCTGTATTCCTTGTCCCCATAACACAGACAAAATATGCACTTTTAGTGCTATCTGAAATCTCAAAATAAATTCAATACCATAAATAAAAACAAAATGCTGCTTTGCTTTAAAACTAAACCTGGTTTTCTCCTAGAAAATCACTGGTAACTTTATAGGGCTAGTAAGAATTTTCATCCAGTTATTCAAACCTTTATTAAACATCTACCACATTCTAGATTCAGAAACCAGAAGATAAATTCCTGCCCTAGGGGGCCTGCATTTAGTCTTTATGTACATATTTCTGTGACGCACTTCTAAGTCTAGAAATAGTTGGAGCCACCCTCCACCCTCCAACCCCTATAAAACTGGGCGCCTGGGGCTCAGTCAGTTAAGCTTAAACAGGCTCAGGTCATGATCCTCCTGGGAGTGAGCCCTGAGTTGGGCTCTCTGCTCAGCGGGGAGCCTGCTTCTCCCTCCCCTTCGCCTGCGGCTCCCCCGTTTGTGCTGTCAAATAAATAAATAAAATCTTTTTTTTTAAAAAGTAATTTTATATTTTTCCTAGTCATTCCTTCTTCTGCCTAGCATGGTGCTGTAATACTTTATTTAGTGACTGATGGGCGCCTGGGTGGCTCAGATGGTTAAGCGTCTGCCTTCGGCTCAGGTCATGATCTCAGTGTCCTGGGATCGAGTCCCACATCAGGCTCCCTGCTCTTTGGGAGCCTGCTTCTCCCTCTGCCTTTCTCTCTCGCTCTGTCTCTCATGAATTAAAAAAAAAAAAAAAACACAACTTTATTTAGTGACTGAGGCAAACCGTACCTTAAGGTTAGAATTTATTTATATATTTTCTTTTTTTGCTTCTTGTAGTCTAATGAAATCCCTAAGTTATTTTATGTATGAACCTTCATTAGACCAAAATTCTGCATGTAGACAAAATACAGGTTCCAGCTATTACTAAAGCTATTCCCAAACTAGTTCCACCTCTTTACTTGAACAAATTGAGTTCTGGCTCCACATTTTCCTCTCCCAGAACTCTAAAAGGACTGAAATTAACCCAATTCTTGATTACTTCCTTGTTCTCCCAGTGGCAAAATCATAATGTATGCACAGCTATGAGAACACTATTGGCTGCCTACACATCGATTCAGGTGTACCCTTTTTCTTCTTCAAGTTTCTTAATTTTTTCCAATTTCTCAGACCAAAAAGAATAAACTTCTAAGTTTTTTATCAGAAGCCTTTTGAAAAATGTTAACATTTATAACTTTTATCATTTTTTAGTGGTAAAAACAAATATAGGCTCTGTATTTTCTAAACCATAAGGGGGCACTATTCCCAAAGCCATTCTAAAGATTTTATTGGACCGTCCTTAACATAATTCTTATAATAGACCCATTTCACACTTTTCTTCTTGCGTAACTTTGTTTTAGTAAGCAAATATCCAATTAGTATAATTACTGTGTACAAATAACTAAGAGTGAGATACATATGAACCCAATACTCAGTTATTTTATTTGTGTTAGAAATATCTTCACATAATTCTAAGTTAAGTCAAAAAGATGTTTGGAGAGAGGCGCCTGGGTGGCTCAGTTGGTTAAGCGCTGCCTTCGGCTTGGGTCATGATCCCAGGGTCCTGGGATCAAGCCCCACGTTGGGCTCCCTGTTCAGTGGAGAGTCTGCTTCTCCCTCTCCCTCTGCCTGCCTCTCTGCCTACTTGTGCTCTCTATCTCTCTGTCAAATAAATAAATAAAACCTTTAAAAAAAAAAAAAAAAAAAGATGTTTGGAGAAAGGAAAAGTCCCCAAATACACATTCATAAATATTTCAATAATAGTTTGAAGCACCACCCTACATTCCTAGACTCTTCCAAAATGCTTTCACTTCCATTCTCGTATTGGATCAGTTATCTCATTCAACAGTTTATCTGCAAATTACATTATGTGTTTATTTCCAGATCAAACCATCATTTTTCCAAAAAACTCCACATATTCTAAAATATAATGCAGTGTTGCTTTTCAAAAATTTATTCAGTTAATGGGGCGCCTGGGTGGCTCAGTCGTTAAGCATCTGCCTTTGGCTCAGGTCATGATCCTGGGTCCTGGGATGGAGCCCCGCATAGGGCTCCCTGCTCAGCGGGAAGCCTGCTTCTCCTTCTCCCACTCCCCCTGCTTGTGTTCCCTCTCTCACTGTCTCTCTCTGTCAAATAAATAAAATCTTCAAAAAAAAAAATTTATTCAGTTAAAAAAAGGAATTCGCTGAGTGCCTTTGACGTGCCAAGCACTAAACTATGTCCTGGGAAAATAAGAAAAAGATAGTCTCTAAATTCGGGAAGTTAGTTATTAATTTTAGAAAGTCAGATAAAAATATTCATACTGGTCCTCCATATGAGCACAAACACTTCATCTGATTCTAACCTTATTTATCCCCACTTAATCAAAATTTATGCTAATCACAAAATGCACACTATATCACTGATATAAAAATTACCACCAAATCTGCCCCAACTATTACTGGAACACATTTTGTCTCAACACTACTGTTTGTAGTTGCCCATTCTCTCTAGTGTATTTCCTTACCTCATTTAGATTTGGACTAAGAAACACATTTCCTAAACAGAAGAAAACAGTTTACAAGATGGGAAAATTTTTTTGTACTATTATTATTCCAATGACCTCTGCAGAAATGACGAACTGAAAGAAAAAGGCAAAACTCAAAGTAGGAAAATGTTTAATGGGTTTTAAAAAAACGATCTAGTTAATATCTTTAGATCATCTATTTGCATCATAGATAATCTGGAGGGGGGTTTTTTCCCTAAGCAGAGTAAAAACCATATTATTTTACTTACTTAAGAGTAGTCCAGCCTAAATGTTAGAATTTAAATTTTACTTTAAAAAAAAAATCAGGACATGGGGCACCTGAATGGCTCAGTCGGTTAAGCAACTGACTCTGGTGGTTTCCGCTCAGGTCATGATTTCATGGGTTGTGGGATGGAGCTGAATCAGGCTCCACACTCAGCAAAAAGTCTGCTTGGGATTCTCTCCCTCTGCCCCTCCCCGCCCCTTGTACACAGGTGCACATGAGCTCATGTGCACACACACACTCTCTCCCTCTCTAAAATAAATAAATCTTCAAAAAAATATATAAGGGTATACACCATCCTTAACTTAAAGATTGTCAGCCACATTCTTTAACAGTAAAGAACCACCTATGACTACAAGTGGACTTTTCTACTATGCTTGAAAATAATCTTAAGTAAATATCACCCTTCAAATTTTATTTACAAATAACCAATTTGCAGGGCATCTGGGTGGCTCAGTCAGCTAAGCGTCCCACTCATGATTTCGGCTCAGGCCATGATCTCAGGGTCATGGAATCAAGTCCTGCATTGGGCTCTGGGCATGGCATGGAGTCTGCTTGGCATTCCTCTTGAGATTCCCTCTGCCTCTCTCCCCACTCACACGTGCTCTCTTTCATTCTCTCTTTCTCTCAAATATTTTTTTTTTAATGGGCAATTTGTTTAGCAACCTTTTTTCCATAGACAAAAATGTACAAACAACAAAATCAGAATTAGACCAAATAAATAATACCCACTGAAGATGTGGAAAAGAAATATAACATTCTTGCATACATCCACACACTGTAAAATACAATAACCTTATTTCTAACAAAAAGCACAAAAAGCTCTGGTGATATGAAGAAATAAACAGTTTAAGAACACCATTTTGCAAAGCCACCTAGGCAGATCTAAAATCAAATGTGTTTCTTGTCATGACCTAAGCAAGAAAGAGTTCAAAATATACCTTTAGTTTCTACATAGAGCCAGTTCCTCACTTAGAACACTGACTTTATACCACTTATTTCTTCCATCTAAATATAGCTACTAACCATGCAAATTAAATGTAGCTATTAGTCATGCAAATAGTTCGGTGATCATTACTAATAAATTTCCATCCTTGGAAATAATTTTTAACAGTTGCTACATTTCAATCAACTGCCTATTGAGTTTCATAATTTTGTTTTTTTAATCTAAACCAATACTTTGACTACATTAACTATATAAACATATTGAATTACATTAGTATTTACACTAAACATTAATGTTCTTTATATGAGAGATTAATATATTTAGTATACTCTTCTATTTAAAAAAAAAAAAAAAAGAAGAAAGCTTGTCTTGACTTTTTCAAATGAGCTTCCTCTGGGTCTATTTGGTTTATTTGGCAACCAACTCACTGACTCACAGAAGATAATAATAAATGTTCCCCAGTCAAGGATATCTCCTAGCCCCCCTCCCAGTTAAATACCTCAGTCTTTAATTCAAGTTAATATAGAGGTTATGAACCAATATACTAAGGGAAATTGATAAGAAAAGTTAATGTTTCTCAAAATTCAGTTTCTACTACTAAGTTTGCTTTAGGAAAAAGCACTGAAAATTACTAGACTTCAGTCAGAAGAACTGCATTCAACTCCTGATTCTATCACCCAATAGTTATACAACCAGGAACATGTGACACATCTGGGACTGGTTTCTCATATGAGAAACCTTGATCACAGACCTTCAAGCAAGAACTACCTCACAAAGTTTTAAGGAGTAAATTTTCAAAATATGAAGCGGCAAGCATAATAAACCACTCAAGTATGTATTACACGTGAACCCAAAAGTCTTCTTTCTTAAAGATCTGATTGCTAGAAATTTTCTTAAATTCCCTTAAATTGCTTAAAATTCACATAAAACTGGAAATAATACCAAAATACACTAAAACACTGAAGTAAATCCTTGCAAAAGATAACATAGCCAAAAGGTGGGAGAAAAATCTCACACCTTCCTCAAATTAAAAAATGAATTCAAATTAATAATTTCTGAGACAATAAAGGGCTACATCCAGATGAAGAATGGTTTCAATTTTACCCCAACCCTAGCACATTCAGTTTCAGTTAAATTCATCATCTTTTTCTTTTTAACCTTTATCATGGTTCTCAAATGTTTTTCTCACAAACATAGAGCAGGAATATCAGGCAAAGTAGTTCATCCCAAAAATGCTTATGTCAGAGCAATGAAGATTGGAGCAAGAATATCTGGCAAATAATGTGGTCACCTACGGACACGTAAGAGTAGGGCCTGTAATTAGCTTACGGCAAGGTATCATAAATATCAAAAGGGGCATTCCACATTTTGAGAATATAGATAATTTCCAAGCACAAGCTTCAGCGTGGGACCAATCCAGCTGGTAAGCAAGTCCAGCAATTTGAGAACCGGCTTGAGGTCAATCCTGCTTCAAAATCAGTCAATAACTGCACATGAACAATATAAACTTATCTAGGAGCCACAGACACGGAATTTCCAAGTGTTGACCCTTTGGAAGCAGCAAGTAGCAAACTACTCTGAATTAGAGTCTAAAATTACCTTCTTGAGCTTCAGAAGCAAATCACAGTTTTATAACTAAACTGTAACTAAATTTCCCTCAAAACCTTAAAGGAACTGTAATAAAGCACACGACACCAAATCTTAGATTCTAGCCCAAGTTCTAAGGTTGCTGTGAATAAGCTTCAGTCATTTAATACACCTCATTCATGTCTTCTGTGAAGTAGAAAAGGCAGAGATGATTTCAAGAAATAAAAACTAATAGTGGAAAAATTAGACTCTTAAGATGAAACATAGCCAATCTTTTGTTGTACGAATCAAATAAAATTATACATGTAAAACCGCTCAAGAACAATCTCTGCCACTTTTTAAGTGTTAAATAGTGCTAGCTAGTATCTGGTTTTAATCAAGTAGAAAAATACATATAAAAACCAGATCAACAAACTGAATATTTAATAATCCAAATCCTGTTTTACCCAGACACTCAAACTCTTAGAATAAAGATCTTAGTTACCAGATAATGTGTTGGAAATATAATACTTAAGATCTCTTTGCTGACAAGTTTGTATGTTAATAATTAGTCTAAAATAATCTTTTTATTCTAGCTGTCACAATTTTTTAAAGTTATTTTTCTTTTAAAAAAAGAAAATCACAAATTCTTCAGATAAAGCCACCTTTTCCATTAATTTCCAATACTGATCAAGCCTGAATATCCAGATAGAGAAACAATGTCAGAAATCCAAGATCTACCTTTGAAAAATGCTGTTTGAAGCCCACAGTCAGAATTGTTTTGGCTAGCTATTATACCATTTGCAAATGGAAATAACACCAAAGTGTAAATTATCTTGAGTCCTGGGACAACAACAGATCTAGTCATCAAAAAGCAGGATGTGTGAAAAAGAAAGAGAACATGACTTGAGAAAGAAGCCCCAAATCCTCCACTCCCTGGCTATATAATCTTGGGAAAGCCACTTGGTCTCTCTGAGCCTCATTCTCTTTATCTGTAGAATGGGAATAATCCTACTTCTTGCACTAGATTGTCTGGAAGATCAAATGAGCACACACACAGGAAAGCACTTTATAGCCTAAAATGTGTAATACAAACATAACACATTACATAGATCAGTATTTTTTGTTGCTGTTGCATGAGCAGTAACAGTTTCTTAACGCACAGGTTAAGTAATAGTCTAAATATAGACTTGATTTCAAGGTAAACTACTGCCATTATTCAAAATTACTATTTAAAAAACAAAACAAAACAAAACTTGCCTTGGATTGAGTTCTCTTTCCATTTCTCATGCTAAATTTCTCCTTCATTTCTTCTAAAATTATCTTCAGTTTCTTTTCTTCAGGTGTCCCTAAGTATTTCTGGTTCACATGAAGATAGCAATGCCATTTGGCTGACTCAAAGCCCCAGTGGCAAGTCCTTTTGTCAGGTGATCTGTGAGAATGCATCACAAACGTCTGGGGCGCAAACATTCCGCAGCATTCCAGACACTGAATACATGGAGCATCAGGCTGAACATAAAACTGGGGTGCAAAGAGACCCTGACATTTGCCCAAGCATTCATGTTCTACTTCAAAGGCACTGCCAGTTTCCTTTAACTGCGCCAATGAGTTTTTAGCAGGAAGTACACTACCATTTTGAGGAAAAGTGCGTGGCCGCAATAAAGCATTACATAGTCTTTGTGCATCAGTTAATGTGATCAGCCCACAGGATGGGGCATTGAATGGAAGTATTCCCAGGACCTTTAAGATATGAAGCTGGTCTGAGGTACACCGTGAACAATAGATGTACAATTCGTCACACACTGTATTTATTTGCTGGAGTGAAAATTCTCGGAGAACAGAATTTAAGACTTGGGGCAAACAGAGTCTCTTTTCTCCTCCAACCTGAAAACAAGAAATAGACTCCCCTTCCAACACAGTCTGGGTGAGTTCTGTGGAGCTATCAGAAGGGATGAGCAGTGGGCCAGGAAGAACCTGAGGAGATGGAAGAGGCAGAAATACAGTAGGTGACATGCTTTCTTGGGAATACCGAGCAGAAAATGCCGCTGGTCCACCCAGAGAGCTCTGACTACTTAAATGGAATTGCGCCAAAGTGTGTTTCAAACTGGGATTTAAATGTAAGGGTTCAGGCACAGAGGCACAGGTTCGCTTCACATGTTCCCCATCAGTTTCCATTGGCACTTCGTAGTCATCCAAGTGTTCCTTCTTCACTGTTGGCATCTTGTTGATCATCATTTTCCCATTTGCGTGAATGTCTGTCATCATTTTTTTCACTGGAGGGCCGCCATCATCTCCCATCCCATTCAGTTTTTTATTTGAGCCTTGAACCAAGGAAAAATTTGTCTGTAGGTTTGCCATGGCTAAAAACGGTTATGTTAAATAAGTAAGTCTGAAATTTGCATTGTTCTTTAGTCACTCATTCGAAGAGAGAAAACCAACGTATATCAGTACTTATGGTAACTTACTCCCAGAAAATTTAAATTTTCAAAGAGAAATCTCCCTAAATTACTTGATAGATTTTGCAACTTTACTTGGTTCTGCTTCTACTCTAGTATAATTTCACTGCCAGTGCTATAAACTTTCTTCTTTCGTCTCTAATAATAAAGAATATAATTGTGAGGCACACCTCTGAGGAAGCCTTCTTTCTTAATTCTTCAAATATATGCATTAAAATAAACCTTATCAATTCTCTCAACTCAAGAAGTCCAGAATCAATGCAATGATTTGGTTTGGTTTTAAGCAAAACATGTGAAAAGTTTATGTGATTACTTGTGTCATAAAACCTAGACACAAACCCAAATTTAGTTTTTGGCACCAGGGACACCAAAAAAGGGAAAAAAAAAAAGTATCTTCTCTAAAAGTGATGCTCTGGTCTGTGTTGACAAACTGAAGGCTCACACCAGTAAGAAGAGCTTCTGACTCCACTTGAACTTCTACAATTAAAAATGATACCTAAAGAAAAACTGCCCAGTTATCTTCATGGATTACTGTTCATTCTTCTTTTAATTAATCTGGAAGAGAAAGGGGTGGGAGAGAGTTACATCTGAATTTGCTCCAGAGGCCAAAGGGTCAGTTTGAAACTAGTTTCTTAATCTTATACCGAGTTCACTTTACCAAAGGTGACACTTGAGCAATTTCTTTAAATCTAACACCAGTTAACTAGAAAAACTTCATTTAAACAGGAAAGCAACTTGGCGAATGAGTAAAGGGAGCAATAACATCCCTCAAAAGAGAAAGGGCTACTCCAACTCAGAATAGGAAGAACCTTAAATAGATCATCTCACCCAAAACTCAGTACCAGAGGCTTTCTCAGTTATGCCATTTTAACTACAATAATCCCTTACTTCATCCCTTAATTTTAAAAAAATATACCAGTTTCATCCAAAAAAAAAAAAATCAGATAGGAGTTAACATATCTACCATATGTAACTAAGTTACAATTTTAAGTGCATTAATTCACCTAGTCAGTGTATGCTATTTTTTCTGGAATGACTGTAGGCAAAAATTAACTTTCCCTTTAAAAGGTTAGTGAATTTGCTTAATGGAAGCCAAAAGCTATAGACACCACTCCTGGGAATCTCCATCCTTAAAAAGACTAATCCCGGACAAAAAACACAAGGCAGACAGACCTCACAAAGAATGCAAATGGAGGAAGAGGGAAAAAGAAAAGATTCTTCTTCCACTTCCTTCCTTCTTTTCCGAAAGAAATCCAATAAACAGAAATTTTTGCCTCCCAAACTCCCAGCAGTTTACCTTAAAATATACCCGAAAGGTTACGGACCAAGGCCACTAGCCAATGTTCTGACTTTCGCCCACCACAGGAACACCTCAGCCAACGCAGGCCGAGAAAGGGCAGGAGGCATGACATACAATGGGGAGCCCCCAAACCCTGAAATCCTCAGCCCATGCAAATCCACCCACCTATCACAAACCCGAGGGGGAGGGCGGAGTGGTGGACAAGGGACCCGGGACGCCTTAGGCTGTGCAAGGGGGGGGCGGGAAGTGGAGGAAGAGGAGTCCCCCAACCCCCACCCACAGCCTCGGGACAACCTCAAGTGTCCTCCCAACACTGCCCCACTGCGGGGGTCGCGGGGAGGACTGTGGAAATCCCCCGCGTACTCTCTCCCCGGGAAGTTCTCGGGTGTTACCCCAGCACCCCTAAGACTGCACCTCCCCCGCGTGCCCGGGGCCAGAAGGGAGAAGGGTTTGCAGGCGGGTGGGGCGCCTAGTCGGGATCCCCGCGCCGCTGGGCGCCGACAGACGCCCGGGGCATCCCCGAGGAGTGCAGACAGGCGGCTGGGGGAGGGTGGGGGGAGTGACGGGCGTCCGGGTCTCCGGGGTCCCGACGGCTCCGGTCAAGTGCAGCGCCCTTCCCGCGTCCGCGCCCACCGCCTAGGGTCAGCGAGGCATGATCCGCCGTGGGACACCCGCCCCGCGCCCTCTGTGGCCCCGACACCACCCGGGACCCGCGCATCCGGACCCCAGACTCCGGCCTCCGCGCCCGGAGTAGCTCAACGAGCTTTGTTAACTCCCCACTACCCCCAGCACCGCCGTCGGGCTCCCCGGAGGCCGCGCGCCCCTTGCCTCCCGCCGCGCCCGCCGCGTCCTCACCGCGAGCCGGGGCCGCACCTGTGCCAGCCGCCGCCGCTCGCCCGCTCCCTTCGGCTGTGCCGGCGCCGCTCCGAACCCCACACACATCGCTACACACAGCCCTCTGACGTCACCGAGCCCTCGGCCCGCCCACGTCACTGCGGAGACACACGGCTTCCCGCAGACGCCGCCGCCGTCTCCGGCCGCCCGGGGGAGAGCGAGGGCGGCGGGTAGGGGGAGGGGTGGGGAACGGAGCCAGCGGCGGCACCGCGCGCGCGGCCCCGCCGGCGTCGCTACCGCCGCCGCCTCTCGGCTCCCAGCCCCTCGGGGACGCGCGCGCCGTCTGGCCTATTGTGGCTCCTTAGGGCTCCCCCCTCGTCCCGTCGCCTCGCGCGCGCCCCTCCCCCCAAGCGCGCGCCCGGCGCTCCTGGCCTCGCGCGCCGTCTGGGCGGCTGGCGCGCGGCGCTGTCTGCGGTGCACCCGGCGCAGACAGGATGTTCCCTCCCCGCCCCACCCCCCACCGCCGCCCTCCCTCCTTCCTTCCTCGAGTCGCCCAGCCGGCTGTCTGGGGCCGCCACCGCCCCGCCCCCGCCCCACCCGCTGCTCTGTGGTGACGGGCCAGACCCCGGGGCGCCCTGGCCGCTCGGCTGCCGCGCGACGGGGAGAGAGGGGGCAGGGCGGCCGCGCGGTGCACTGTGCGCGACCCCAGCAGCCGGCAGGGCCCGCCCGGCAGAGCGCCGCCGCCCGAGGTCAGGCACCGGCGACCTTCCCCCCGCCCCCGCGAGGCCACAGCTGGGCCGCCCCGCCCTGGAGGCAGCCGGGTGGCGGCCGCCCTGCAGCGCCCCCGGTGTGGGCCCTGCTCTCCCGGGCGCGCCGGGGCTGCCCCCCCGCCCCCGCGGGGCCTCCCGCCCGCGGGCCGCCCTGCCAGCTGCCTGCGCTCCGCCCCACCTCGGCGGCCCCCGCCTTGCTCGGGCGGCCTCCGCCCAGACGCCTTCCCCGGCTGACCTCCATCCGCCATCCGGCCAGGCTGGAGAGCTGGCCAAAGTTCCGGCAAAACCGAGAGAAAACATTTTTGTCCCTACTTCTCAGCCTCCCTCCCCCCACCCTCTCTCCCCATTAGGCTTCTCCCTCGGTTCCAAAAAGGAGCTAGAAATTACAGGTTTCTACAGTGTTTACTGAGGGCTTTTTATTATTTGGGTTTTGTTTTAGAGGGGAACACGAAATGAGATGAGGAAAGGTACGACCTAGGA
>NC_138369.1:107179226-107225539 GCF_054177405.1 Leptonychotes weddellii | reverse complement strand
TTTTTTTTTTTCCCCCCCTTTTCGCCCATTTTTGTCCAATATCTCCTGGTTTGACTGCTTCGAGGTCGCTCCTACGGGGTCCGCATTTGGAGCTAGCCGACTGGGAATAGTCCTGTGCTCACAGATTTTCTTTTTCCCCTCTTTTCCTCCCAGGAGGCCTGCCAAAGGCTCACAAACCTCTCATTCGCCCCACTCCCACGTTCCCGTTCTTACGCCCCCGACGTCGTGCTCCCGGGTCGTGCCCCTTCGCCCACCCCCCACCTTCCCCTCCTTCTTGACTGTCTCCTTTGCGGAACATGAATAATTCCGCAGCACTTCCCATCTGTTATTGCCATAGAGACAGAAGCTCGGCAAAGATAATGATGTTCTGTGCAGAGCCAGTGGGGGGAGAACAGCATCTGTGAGTCTGGGGGATAGATTTTCTAACCGTGAGAATATTTAGCAGGCCCGGCTGCAGATCCAACGTGGAAGACTGGACAGTCCTGAGACCTGGCATCCGGGCAACTCTTGGCACCTGGCTGGTGTCTCTCGAGAAGAAACAATTTTGGGGAACGAAAATGACAGATTTTTAAAAAAGTGATTCCAAACTGCAATTAATGATAAATGTTTAGTACTCATTTTATCAGCCATAAAAATAATTACTTGCTAGTATGTCCAAAGACCTAAGGACCAAAATAAACTGGACAGTAAATAGACTTTTGAGAAATCAAACGCATTATCCCCTCTACTGTTCTTTTGATTTGCTTTCCCCAGGAATCTATTTTTTGAGGGAAGGATCTTTTGTGCCTGTTATTTTATGTACAATGGTTTGAGAAATAGTGACAGGCAAATGTAGCTAGAACCAGTCAAGCTTGGAGGGCATTTTTTTTCCTCATTATTCATCAAAGTACAAAACGTACCAAATTAAAATTCACTTTGCCCTCGAATTCCCAACATCTCAGCCTCAAAGGTACAGTTTTGAACACAAGTGAAACTAAGCAGGGTACATTTACAGAGGTCTCATGCAGATGGGGAGGCTCTTTCTAAGCCAAATTTTTGCAGGCTGACTTAAAGATTTTCAGGAATTATCAGCAAAATTGATTGTATAATAGGAAAAAAAGAACACAGAAGCAAATGATAATGGTTCTCTATCTCAGAATGAAGTGGACACAGAGAATACAATCCGTAGAAAAAATAAGCACTGTAAGGTAATGAATGTTATAATTCCCATATACTGATGGTCTTCATCAGTGTTGAAAAGTCAACTCAAGTATTGGTTAGTAAATAGCTATTAGATAGGTTTCCAATGGCCTCCTACCTCACCTTGTTGGCTGCCAGCAGGAGCTGAGCAAGACCACTGTGAGAGTGTGTGCCTGTGTGCATTTAAAAATTCCAGGGGCGCCTGGGTGGCTTAGTCATTAAGCAGCTGCCTTTGGCTCAGGTCATGATCCCAGGGTCCTGGGATTGAGCCCCACATCTGGGCTTCCTGCTCAGCGGGAAGCCTGCTTCTCCCTCTCCCACTCCCCCTGCTTGTGTTCCTGCTGTCGCTATCTCTCTCTCTGTCAAATAAATAAGTAAAATCTTTAAAAAATAATAATAATAATTCCAAATGATTGGAGGGGAGAGCCTACCCATTGTCTCATCTTCCATTAAGCAGTACAGCTAGAAGATCCAAACTAACTGGTACTAGATGGTCTAGAACTTCTTCATTCGTTATAACTCTCTGGTAATAAGAGAAACCAAGAATTCAAAGGTTATAAATTCGAAGACTAGTTCTGACCTGTGACCTGATAAATGATTTGGGGCAAATGCTTTCCTCTTGTCTCCATTTACCCATCTATTGATAATGACCTGCCAATATTAATTATGAAGAATATGAAAATGAAAAGGATAGGGTAAAGTGCAAACACTCAATGTAATTTTATTTTCATGAAGGAGGGGGAAGAAAGGTCAAATAAATGTTAACAGAGCACACAAACACTGGCTTGTGTTTTTGTTTACACCCCCTTGTGCTCTTTTCCAAGGAAGAAAAACCAGTTGTAGTTTGATGGTTCTAGTGCCCCTCTCCTTGATCTTCAACAAAAAAACTTGTTTGACATATTTTCTAGCAGCAAATCAGATGCTACAAGGTCCTTCAATTTCACAAAAGAATCTCAACTATTTCCTTTTCCATCTCATTGTTTTCTGTAGCTTTTCATTTATTTCTGCTTGTCTGAATTATGACGATGCTGATGCTCTTTAACTTCCTCACAGCACTCTCTTCTTTTTCCTACCTATCCCTCCTCCCCCCTTCTGTACCTACACTCTCCCACCCCACCCCCTCCACCCCCCAACCCCAGTGCACTTTAAGCCCCATATTAGTTTAATGCTACTGTCCCTGCTGGTGCAGAGTTCTTTCACCTCATTGCCTAGTCTTGCTCCTCTTATCTGCCAAATCAATACTATATCTACAAGATCCTAATCCCTATTTTCATGCCTTAAATAAGATGAGAACTAGATACTTAAAAACTATTAACCTCCTCTTCCCAATAGTTTCATGCAGCACTTTGTTTTCTTTGTGTTTTTTTTTTTCTTTTCAGGCTTTCACTTGGGCTCTGTGAAACTGGAAAGGAAGTATGAGGAAGAAAGCAAAAAGGAATAGCCAGAAAGGATAAAACAGAGAAAGATCATGTTAGAAGTGTTTGAATTTTCAGTGTATAAATTGCAACAAACTCTAAAATCAACGTAACAGACACATGAAGTGTATTTCATTGTCAATTCTAGGAATTTCATGAGTGTTTAGAAAGTGTGGCAAAGTTTGACTTACTGCAAATCCGAGACCTTTTCTCTTTTCCAGGAAAAAAAGTCATAATTAGCCCTATGATATTGCCAAGCTATGATTTGAAACCTGCGAGGCAAGAGGTGTTGTCTAATTGTGGTGCTAGACTATAAGTAGCTCAAAATGCTTCACATTTTCCTATGAGATACAAACAAGAAATTCCCTTTTCAACAAAAGAGAAGTTGAGGCAGAGTTTAGGTTACAAGCCAAACCACTATGCTGATCAGTGGCAGAACAGGGGTTAGTAGGACATGCATTTGACCCACATCACTGGGGTTTCCATTCTTCATTTCCTCACTCTTCTTGGTGTGAGCACCAAGAATAAGGTGCTCATAAGCTGTAAGGACAGATTCAAATTAGCCAAAAAAAAAAAAAGCAAATATTGAAATTACAGGTTGGTAGCATTGTACCAAGCTTTGGGGAATATTTATCACAACCCACAGTAATACCCTTACTATGGAGTAATGTTCTCTGATAGTCTACTCTCTATTCTGAATCTTTATATTTCACTACTTTATATTTCACTACTAATGCATGCAACCTACAATTTAGGAAACAATCCATTAAAGAATAATAACCAGTGTTAACATTTATATAGTATTTATTATTGCTAGGCTCTGTTCTAAGCATTTTATGTATAAGTCATTTAATCCTCAAAACAACCCAATGAAAGAGTAGCTATTATTACCCCATCTTACAGATGAAGAAAATGGCACAGAGTTGTGCTCAAGATCATATATACATCCTCCCCTTCAAATTGTAAAAAATATTATATACATGATTTTCAAATCTGAGTTCTATGTAAGATCAATCTGGATGTAAGAAACAGGATTAAGTTTTATGTTATATGATCTGATGGTCCCAAAGATTCTATCGCCCCCACTGCCTTTCTGACATAGTGTTTGAGATTCCCATGATATATTATTTTCATTAAGATCCAGGTTAAACTGCAAATGTATTACATAGAAGGGAATAAACATTATTATTATTTATCTCTATTAGTATATAATTATTAATCTCACAACACTGTCTCAGTTTAGGTAATATTACCCCTACTTATCAGATGAGAAAACTGATATTCTGGGTTTATCTGAAATCTTTGCTCTGCTTTGCTGTCTACATCAGATTCATTGGTCACCTAGCAGAATCCTATTATATTGGTACACAAGATAGGGAAACTTTGATTAGAGGAGGATGTAGAAATAGAAGGTATTCATGTATAGCTCAGGGAGGGAAAGCGCAGGTAAAGGACCAAAGCAGGGAGTTCTGGGCCACCAAATGGTAGATTGAGAATTGTAGTGGCTTCCCATAGGGTTGGCTGCCCAGCTCTGTGTCTTTTCCTGGTTCCTGTCCCACTCTCTGAACCACATGGCCACAACAGCAGGGCTTCTGCCGCTACGGTTGACCCTGCCCGCAATCATAGCCAGATGGACCAGGAATAGACACCTGAGCCAAGTTAGACCACTGAGCACCATCCCAGAAGTGTTTGGAATGAGCACTAAAAGAGTCTAACCTCAGCCTGGCTGGTGTATTGAATGGAGAAAATATAACCTCCAGAACTTTTGGTGGTCATGCTTGCTGTATCGTGGAGTGGAAAGGCAGTGTAAGCCAGTCTGCCGGAAGAAACCAAAATGAAGCAGGTATAAAGAGAAGAGCAGATAGAATGCTGATAAGACTTGAGGTTTAGGCTCCAGTGTGTTCCAATCCTGAGCTGTACTCCTGTCCTTGGATGCTCCTGTGTCTCTGAACTGAATCCCCTTTTACGCTTGAGCTAGTCCCAAGTCCTTGCAATCGAGAGTCAGAAAGAAGTGGAAGGATGGGGTAGTGGCAGAAAGTCCTGCCCACTTCAGTTTTACATATCACTGGACTTAGTTTCAACTACCAAATCTCACTAGACTTAGATTCCTCAAGCAAAACCAAAAAACAAAAAACAAAAAATCAACTATTAAAACACTCCATCTGGGACGCCTGGGTGGCTCAGTCGGTTAATTGTCTGCCTTCAGCTCGGGTCATGATCGCAGGATCCTGGGATGGAGCCCCACATGGGGCCACTGGCTCAGCAGGGAGCCTGCTTCTCCCTCTGCCGGCCGCTCCCCCTGCTTGTGCGCTCTCTCTTTTTCTCTCTGACAAATAAATAAATAAAGTCTTTAAAAAATAAAAAATGAATTAAAAAATAAAACGCCTCATCTTTTTTGCCTTTGGCATATAAAATATTTAAAGAATTTCATGCTTCTTTTAAATGTAGGGGTCTTTAGGCCTGTGTTGTCCAATAGAAATCTCTGCAATGATGGATTCATTCTCTATTGACATTGTCCAATAAGAAGCCCATACCTACATGTGGCTGTTGAGTACTTAAATGTGGCCAATACAACTAAGATACAGAAATTTTTAATTTTATTTTAATAAATTTAAGTTTAAATAGCCACTATATGAGTCTAGTGACTCTCACAATGGACAGCATAGCTCTCTAATAATTAAAAATAGGTTTTCTGCTGTGATAAAATACAAATAGTACAGTTGGTTTGCAGTGTCAAGATGAGAATCAAAAGAAAACTGGGAGTAGTGCAGAAATACCAGGGAACAACTGTGAAGTGCCTAACTCAGTCATTGTAAACTACATCCCTACCTCCCAATCCATATTGAGCTAGAAAAGGATAATAGGAATTACTTGTAAAACAAATAAAAAGAAAGAAAGGAATAAAAAAGGGAAGAAAAAGGACACCTGGCTGGCTCAGTCAGTTAAGCGTCTGCCTTTGGCTCAGGTCATGATCCCAGGGTCCTGGGATGGCCCTGTGTCAGGCTCCTTGATCAGCGAGAGTCTGCTTCTCCCTCTGCCTGCCATTCCCCCTGCTTGTGCTCACTCTCTCTCTCTCTGTCTGACAAATAAATTAAAAAAAAAATCTTTAAAAAAAAAAAAGGAAGAAAGGAGGAAAGCAGAGAGAGGCAAAAACACTTTGAAGACATAAAATGGCTCTCTGGGGGCACGTGGGTGCCTCAGTTGGTTAAGTGTCTGACTCTTAGTTTTGGCTCAGGTCATGATCTTGCAGTCCTGGGATGGAGCCAGCATTGCAGAGTCTGCTTCAAATTCTTTCTCCCTCTTCCCCTCTCCCTTTTGCCCCTCCCCACTCTCTCTCTCTCTCTCTCTCTAATAAATAAAATCTTTAAAAAAATAAAAAACAAACATAAACATATAAAATAAAATAATGTAAAATAAAATAAAATTATTCTCCGGTCAGAATAAAATTTACCTGATGGCAGGGGTGCTGGGCTGGCTCAGTCAGTAGAGCATGTGATTCTTGATCTTAGGGTTGTGACTTTGAGCCCCACGTTAGGTGCAGAGATTACTTAAAAATAAATCCTAAAAAAAAAAAAAAAAAACTTTACCTGATTGCATTAACAAACCTACAAAATAAATGTATCCTTCAGAAGGCATAACTGGTCAGCAAGATTAGCAAGGCTATCTCAATTGTGGAGATGAATGAATGCATCAGCCTTGAGGCATCCAGAGAGCAAATTGTGTATTTAACCTTCCTTATTCTGAAGCAAACTTCTGATTATACTTGAGCTTCCCAAACCACTGGCATGTGGAGAAGTCCATGTCAATGCAAATGTGCAGTTCCTTTCTAACTATAAACAAATGCATGTCATGCTGACTGTGTGCACCAGATGTTGTGAGTTTGGTTAAAGTGAACCTGCTCACAAACAGATCCAACCTTGTTTGTTGACAAAATCAAGGGCATGAACCTTCAAGACCAAAAACCAGGTTCTAATTAATCCAGATAACGGGGTCTATCCTTGGCAGACAGCCAAATGGCCTCCTCACACAATCTCTGACCTGTCCCAGGGACTTGTCCTCAAAATATTAATTCCTAAAGTTGAATCAGAAGAAACTCTAGAGCCCCTCAGTGGATTCTGGCAGGGGCCAATAAGAACAGGAGAACCAGAGAGGTTAGGAATGGAAGACTGTGAGACACATGAGTTAATTAAAAAGGATGGATAGTAAGAGAAAGCAAGGGCCAGCAGCATTCTTGTTAGGGAAGTACTGGGTTTGAAACAGAGTTCAATTTCTTCTTTAAGATGCATCCAGATCTGGGGTGCGTGGCTGGCTCAATCAGTGGAGCATGCAACTCTTCATCTTGGGGTTGCAGATTTGAGGCCCACATTGGGTGCACAGAGTACTTAAAAATAAAATCTTAAAAACAAAACAAAACAAAAAAGATGCATCCAGATCTGACTTACTGAAACAAAGAGTAGCATAACCATTTTTTATAGGAAAATTTTGTTAAATAGACAATTTTTACTTTTTATTTCCTCCCACCCAAAAAGTACCCATTAAGTCCCCAAAGCAATTTTTCTCAAAGTGGGGTTTACCAAGCACCTGCACCAGAGTCATCTGAGGAACTTGTTAAAGATCTAGACTCTTGGGCCCCGGAACTACCGAATTAGAATCTCAGGGCTTGGAGTGTGGGAATCTGCATTTTCAACAAACGTCCAGGCAGGTCTCTGCCCTCTCAAGTCTGAGAAGCTCTACACCAAGGGAAGTATACAGAAAAGGCAGAGGGGAGAATTCTTCTACTTGAACAAGTCTGGCAGCAGAACCACTCAGACCAGGCACTGTGGCCCATAGGGCCGAATACCAACGCAGCATTTCCAGAGACAACAGCCAGGCTCACTTTCCAGACTCTGTCAGCTGTCCCCCCACACTGAGGGCAGTTTGGCTTCTGTTTTTTGTTTTAATCTTTTACAGAACTTGCAAAATTAAGTGAAAAAGAGCACCTGGAATTTTATCTTTTTCTCTCCCTTGGATGCTAGCCTCCCTAGCAGCAGTCAAGCTGCCCTCACCTTTCCTTGAAGTAAGAAAATTCTAGAAATGTGACTGTTTCCCAAAACATAACATTAAAAGTCTTTCATCACAGTTTCACAGAAAAACAAGAAGGAGAGCCAAGTGGTAAGGCTCAACCATTTTTGTGAGCTGATTGCAGAAGTAAAACTTGTATTTCTTTTATGTCTATCCACATGGAAAGAAGGGGTATTATATTCTTGGTGTTCAGTAAGAGATGAACATATGGTAAAATATGGCAGGATAGGTAACAAAATTAAAAGTTTTCAGATCCTTTGACTTAGTTACTCTTCTAGAAATTCATCCTAACAGAGTTAATGGGCAAGTGCAAAAAGATATAAAACAAGGGTGTATGTCAGTGTTGTTTACAATAAAGAAAGGTTGGAAACTTCTGATATGAAACACATCAACCATGATGCCAGCGACCCCTCCATCCCCTTAACAGAACCCACCCTGCTCAGTCTTTTGCTATGACCTGGACTATTCCTTGAGCAAAGGGCGGTCACTGAATGGATCAGGAGTGGGGCCTGAATTATAGGCTGGCCAATAACTTAGACTTAGCCTGACCCAAAAGTCCTGGCCCAGAGGGGTTGACACTAATTAATTAGGCCAATTAGACTTTCTCCTTTTACAGTTTCACAGAAAAATACAGAACTAGCAATTGGAATCGACAAACACATTTTTCTTTATAAATAAATTATAAAGTTATATATTAAAACGTCAGGCAAGAAAATGAGTACTTGAAAATATGCCCAATGTAAGTATAGAAGTTATTTTCTTAAGAAAATATTAACAACACTGTTGTTTTATCCATTAATGTCTCAACCATTTACCAGTTAAATTAGTTACAGTAGGTGGTCAGCATATTCTTTCAACTGACAGCATAGGAAATAAGTGTTGATACTAAAGTCTTATATTCACAAAGTTAAATATCTTGGATTTTGAAGCTCGCTAGAATTGGCCTCTGTGGGATATGAATATTGGCTTTGTTACCAAAATCAGAGACTGGATTTCTAATGAATAGGTTTTTTTTTACACAGGTAATATAGATTTTAAAGAAACCACAGGGGCTCATTAAAGGTTAATATAAATGTGAAATTACTACCCTGAAGTTCCACTAGCCACTTTGTTGATTTTTAAATAAATCAGCTTGTCAAATAAAGCTCTATATAATATTTTCCTCTTGTGCTCTAGTCACTTTCTTCTGCATGGACAAGTGCCAGGCAGTCAGTATGTTTTACACATTTAAAAATAGATAAAATAAACATGGCATTACCATGATTTTAGGCAAAGGGAGAACAACTTGCCAATAAACGTTACAAAATTATTCCATTGTAAGCAATCATCCATACTGGAACTTCTAAGGTCCTCCACAAAATACATGCTGCAGGGATCGTGGTGGGCCATAGTAATTCCCACAGGCCTCTAGGACCCTACCAACCCCACTCCTGCTCAGATGTTCTATTGAGACCCATACCTAAACTAGAAGATCTTCTAGTGTCACCTATCCACGTTTGTCTCTTTGATGCCAAACACCTGCTCCATTGATTATTTGCATATCAAAATGTCAGAAATATGCATCTACTGTGAAACAGCTGTATCCAATTTCTGCCATGAAGGATATAACCTCTCTATTCTTTAATTCAAGGAATGCTATTCATCAAACATTTCCTGGAGGACTGGAAGGCTGTCCACTCCTCTAGGCATGTTATATTTTCCCTCCTTAGACTTTTTCTTGGGATCAAATCAAACCATCAATGTTCATACTTAAAACAAGGAGAGTTCCCTTCCTTAGCCAAATTTGGTGTTATGCTCTTCGTTGGTGTAATGGATATTCGAAGAAAGAGCCACCTGTCTTTCATTGGTTGAGGATGACGTGGTGTTTCCCTCATGAGGACCCATGAGAGGTCTTTCCATTGGGCCTCAGCTGCTTTACTTCTGTCTTACAAATACTAAAAAGGTTGTTATTAACCACATTTCCCCCCAACTAGTTACAAGCTCAGAATCAGATTTGTAGACCACATCCAGTCACAGTCGTGTGCTGGCTCTACACCAGGTTTGATTATATTTCTCACCTTAAATTTCTCATCGCTCTCATTTCATCCGTGAGACAAGGAGGGAGGGGGAGAGAGAAGTTGGAAGTAAGAGAAAGAGAAACTGGAAGTTCTGGTTAACTCATGCCACTTCTCAGTTCCTGTTGCATGCAAATGTAAGGGTAATGTCTACCATATAAATTCTAAGATGACTTTCAAGGTATTTGTACCAAGAGAGCCTCAGAGCTAAGAGAGAGGGCAAAAAGTTACCATTTCCATTCATCTTGTCCATGTAATTTAATCAGATGATTTGGTTAAACAGATATCCATTCCATTTACTTCAAGTCACTTAGAGGTGGAGGATTACAAGGACACCCTCAACTGGAACCAGAAAGTCCTCAGGCTCCTAGGTAGCCTAGTACCACCACCAAAGTTCTTCAGAACTTTGACTTACACATGGCATCCTTTCATTTGAGCTCTTTTCATGTCTCTACCTTTAAATTGTCAAAAAGGAGACTCTGAAGGGCTCAGAAGGTCATTCTAAGCCGGGCTATGCTGGCCAGGCCACACCTGGGAATAACATTCCTGGGTCATGTAGCCAACTTTCACCTAACTTGCTGGAACAGAGGTCATGGGTATTAAAACATGACTGCCTAGAAGAGCCTTTGGACAAGTCAGCTTCTTTAGAGGGAATGCAAACAACATCTAGTATATCATGAAAGAATTAGATAAGAAGGCTCTCTCCCCGCCTTAACATCTACTAAAATTTGGGTCATCCTTCAAAGCTAACGTCATTTCCCAGATCTTTTGTGAAGATTTGCCTTTCTATCTCAGCCTTTCCTGATCTCACAGCCATTGATATTTACCACATTATGTATTAGAATGTAATTTTATGATCTTAGATCATCATCTGTATTGAAAGATCTGACAAGGCAGGAACTGCATCTTATTCATGTCCATATCTCCCACAGGGTTTGGTACGGTTCCTTTAAGGGTACTCTCAGTAAGTATTTGTTCTTGACAACACAGAAGTTGATATGGTCAGCCTTCCTATTAACCCACCACATGAGCTAATCCTATCAGCAAGATCCTAAAACACACCAAAAATCCTGTTTTTTTGTAATACTGTCCTACCACAGATATTTCTCTAATACTTAGGGAGGGAGAATCTCATAATTATTTTTTTAAAGATTTTATTTATTTATTTTTGAGAGAGAGAGAGAGAGCACAATGGGTGGGAGGGACAGAAGAAGAAGCAGACTCCCTGCTGAGCAGGGAGCCCAATGTGGGACTCGATCCCAGGACCTGGGATCGTGACCTGAGCCGAAGGCAGACTCTTAACCGACTGAGCCCCTCAGAATTATTTTTAAACTGAATAAAAATCAACCAGTCACAGGGAGGAAAGAAGTAGGTTTCTGCTTCTTTCCTAGGCCCTTAATCCTCCTCCCACTGCCCTTTACTCCCTTACAGTGTCCAAGAAAATCTCTGGTGACTGCAAAGTCTAGACATGCCCTTTGCCTTTGTGTATAATGGATGCCCTTTGGAGCCAATCAATGTGGCCACAGCCTGTCAGTCCTGACTGGGGCACTTCTGACTCTCCACCAGGATGGATTTCCTGTCTGGCTCACACCCTTGGTGTACAGATTCTTATCATTAGGTCAACACAGACAGGCTCCCTATGGGACAGCCTTTTTCCTGGTCGTGCATTTCCTACCCATTCTTGCTTTGTCAGTTTGATAAGTGAAATATTTTTTAATCTACTCTGACCAGGCGATAGCTAGTCAGAGTTCTCTATGGGCTGTCAAAGAAATGGATGTGGCCAAAAGTTGTGCTTCCAAGAAAAGTCTAGATTCAAAGCTCAAGTATAGAATAAGGTTTGGGTCTACTGCAGGGATCATGAATTTGACGAAAGTCTATAGCTTAGACCTGTGCTCTTTGGTCTCCAGTGTTCTCTCTCTTTCTGTGTGTCATCGAATTTGAATGCTTTCAGATAGAGCATTCGCTCTTCAATTTACCATGGCCCCAATACTCCCTAGCATTGGCCCTGGCACACATTTTCACACTCAGCAATTACTACCACTCACAGTGCCAGCCACGCTGGATCTTCCTTGGCTCTGAAGACCCAGTCTGATTCCAAGGGCCCACACAGCGTGGGCTCTGTGACAAGCCAGAGGAGGCCTGGGCATCTACACTAGGTTTCTGACTCTGTTGTAAAGAGAGCCAATCCCGCGGGATAAGACTTGGTGGGACAAAGAAGACAAGCAAAAAAATAAGCCTCTCTTTACTCTGGTATGTACCCCTAAACAGCAAATCTTTTTTTTTTTTTTAGATTTTATTTATTTATTTGACAGAGAGAGAGAGAGTTAGCGAGAGCAGGAACACAAGCGGGGGAGTGGGAGTGGGAGAAGCAGGCTTCCCGCGGAGCGGGGAGCCCAATGCGGGGCTCGATCCCAGGACCCTGGGATCATGACCTGAGCCGAAGGCAGACGCTTAATGACTGAGCCACCCAGGCGCCCCTAAACAACAAATCTTAAAACATAATCACAATACCAGTGCCATACCTTAACTACTTAATAACAGTTCCTTAATATCATCAAATATGCAGTCAGTGATATTTCCCTGGTTGTCCAGTAAAGTCTTGTTTGTTTGCTTCTTTTAATAATTGGTATGATTCGGGTGTTTCTGAGTCTTTAAATCTACAGGTACTCCTTTTTCTTTGCAATCTATTTGTGGAAGAAACTGCCATTTGGCCTGTACAGGTGCCTATAACCTGATTTTGTTGACTGCATCCCTATAATGTCAATCTTTCATGTTCCTGCACCCTCCATTTTCTTTGATAATGGTAGTAAAATCTAGAGACTCGATCAGATTATGTGTGATTTGTTGGCAAAAAGAGTTTATTGGCAATGTTGTGTGCTTCCTATTTATATCACTGGAGACACACAATGTCTGCTTGACTCTTTTTTTTGTAAGATTAAGATCAATCATGGTTTTCAGCCTGTTCTCAGCCGATCAGGTGTTGTCAGCTTGATCCATCTATTATAATGTTCCCCATCAGTTTTCAACAAATGATTTCAGAGGCCACTGATGAACATTGCCTGGATTTATTATTTCATTAGAGGTTGCAATATCATTTACTCCTTCCTCATGTATTAGCTAGAATGAGTTTTTATTTATTTTATTTATTTTTTAAAAGGTTTTTATTTAGGGGCGCCTGGGTGGCTCAGTCGTTAAGCGTCTGCCTTCGGCTCAGGTCATGATCTCAGGGTCCTGGGATCGAGCCCCGCATTGGGCTCCCTGCTCCGCGGGAAGCCTGCTTCTCCCTCCCCCACTCCCCCTACTTGTGTTCCCTCTCTCGCTGTGTCTCTCTCTGTCAAATAAAAAAAAAAAAAAAAAAAATCTTTAAAAAAAAAAAGGTTTTTATTTATTTATTTGACACAGAGAGAGAGAGCACAAGCAGGGGGAGCTGCAGAGGGAGAGGGAGAAGCAGGCTCTCTGCTGAGTAGGGAACCAGATGCGGGGCTAAATCCTAGGACCCTGGGGTCATGACCTGAGCCAAAGGCAGGCACTTAACCGACTGAGCCACCCAGGTGCCCTTAGAATGTGTTTTTAAAAGAACTCTCCCATGGGGCGCCTGGGTGGCTCAGTCGTTAAGCGTCTGCCTTCGGCTCGGGTCATGATCCCAGGGTCCTGGGATCGAGCCCCGCATTGGGCTCCCTGCTCGGCCGGGAGCCTGCTTCTCCCTCTTCCATTCCCCCTGCTTGTGTTTCCTCTCTGGCTGTCTCTCTCTCTGTGTCAAATAAATAAATCTTTAAAAAAAAAAAAAAGAACTCTCCCATGTCATCTATTGGTTACCCTGAGGTATAGGGTTTGTTTGTTTGTTTGTTTGTTTCAGGGAACGCAGGATGTTTGCCTTTTATTTGCTGGTTTTCAGGATAATGAGCATCCTCCAAAGATGACCAAGGAATATTTTAGGTTTTAATCTTTGTGTTCTTATGAACTCACACATTTTAGCATATTTTCCATATCTCAATCTATTACAGTGTGTTTTTGTTCAAAAAGTTCCACTTTTGTTTTTGTTTTAAGATTTATTTATTTATTTATTAGAGAGAGAGAGCATGAGAGGGGGAAGGGCAGAGGGAGAAGCAGACTCCCCGCCGAGCAGGGAGCCCGATGTGGGACTTGATCCCGGGACTCCAGGATCATGACCTGAGCTGAAGGCAGTCGCTTAACCAACTGAGCCACCAAGGCGCCCCAAAAAGTTCCACTTTTGGCCATAGGAGCTGCTTTGGTTCTTAGAGGTGAATGGCCCACAATCACCTAAGCGTTTACTTTCCCATATGTCTAAGAGCTACTTTGCAGAACTTACAAAATGACATGTTATGAATTACTTAAATCCAGTATTTGTAGACCAAAATCTCTGTGCTCCTAGGGTATGAGGACTCTGCCTTCCTCTGTGAAGTCCACCGGTTGTGATGATAGTTGGAGTCAGCTCCAGCTGCGAGAAGGGACTTCGCTTCGGTGTGTCATTGGTCTTGTGCTGCTCGCGGTTTTCAGGTGCTCCTGGTTCTGTGTGGCGTTATCACGTACTCTACAAGAGTGAGGTGGGGAAATACCACATTCCTACTACCCGACAAGCAGCCATCCTCTAAAAATGATCTGTGCGTCTTTCTGAGCCCTCATTAAATGGGAACTAAATGAGTAAACAAGAACAGCTGACCAAATGCCAGAGATAAGGACACAGGACAGAAAGATGGGACTGATGTGGGAGGGAAGCCCCAGGTGACAAGCACGTTCCAGGCGAGGTGAGTGCAGGAGAATGAGAAATGACAGAAAATGACACATTTCCTCATGTTTGAACAAATTGAGAGAGCCCTAGTGTGTAGTGAGAAAATTTGAAGATGAATGAGTGATAAATGGGTATACAGAAAACTAAGCCAAGTTGTTTGGTTTTGTGTTTTTAGGTACTAACTAACTCTAGAAAACAAGTCATTCAAGAAAGGAAATCATAATGTAACACCTGGTTCCGCTGTAAATAAAACTGATATTGTTATAGTAATGTAAATCATCTATAAATAACCAAAATTGTGAAATTGTGATATAACTATATTGAGAGGATGGAGGGGAGGTAGAGTGTGTGTGTGTGTATGTGTGTGTGTCAGTGTGTGTCTGTGTAAGGGAGTTGAACTTTTATTTTCCATAGTGAGAAGTCCTTAGATAATATATAAAACTCAAAAACTTCAGAAGTAGTATGAATTACCTTATTTAGAATTATGGAGGTAAATGTGGGAAGAAATAGCTAAAAAAGTTGAAGGTGGTTGTTCCTGGGAAGTGGGAATCTAAAGTGTGGAGGTGGGGTGAGGGACTTTTATTTTCATTTCTATTTGACGTTTCAAATTATGTAACTATGTACATTTATAAATTAAGATATTTTTCATTAACAACTTGTCACATTTCAGGGGCGCCTGGGTGGCTCAGTTGGTTGAGCGTCTGATTTCAACTCAGGTCATGATCTCGGGGTCCTGGGATCGAGCCCCACATTGGCCTCCCCACTCAGTAGAGAGTCAGCTTGTCCCTCTCCCTCTGCCCCTCCCTGCCCCCCTCATGTTCTCTCTCTCTCTCAAATACATAAATCAAATCTTTAAAAAAAAAAAAAACTTGTCACATTTCTATTTCAAATAATTCTACTACCAGGAAATTAATCTCAGGCATGATTTGGAATCCTTCTCTCCCTAAGGTCATTCAAGAGTCCCAGATGGTCTCATGTTTTCTAGAACACGTGGGGCAGGTCCTCTGGTCTCTAGTGTACATAGGTTCCCATGCCATGTCCAATCCCATAATCTCTTCGGTTCTCGGTCCAAACTTGGGCAGAGGAGTCTTTCACTGCTGCCTTCAAATCTTAGCATTTCCCTACACTTGTCATCAGAAAGGTCTTGTCACCTCTGGGGCCCCTATGTGGAGTGGGACTCCATCGCCCCTGCTCATAGAACCTGAAAACATAGGCACTGGCTCCTTCTCCACTTTGTTCTTTCCTTTCCTTCTCTTCTTAATAAACTTTTAGAAACTCAGAGCCTGTTCCTCTTTACTGTAAGGGGGTGGGGGAATATTGGAGGGGTTGGAGGGGGGTCATGGGCAGGGAGAGAAGATCATAAGCAGCATCTGCCTTAGTCCCTCCCCCATAATCTTTGATTCCAACAATTGACAATTTTGCAATCTTATGTAAATTTCTGTGTACAGATAGCTTCCGGTTAGATCTCACTGCCTCTCACTTGGCCCCTCCTCCACTTGCCCCCCAACCAACTAACTTCTGCAGCTGCAACTGAGGAGAGCCTCCTGCTAGCCTTTTTTTTTTTTTAACTCAAGGTGTAACATTTGTAATATTTTACTTTGGTTGTACTTGTGTAATCTGTGTATTGTTTCAATTTTATTGTAATTTCGTTTCTCTCCCATTATAAGCACCCAGTTCCCCTACTCCCCAAAGGAGTGTGATAAATGGGTCCTTTGCCTCATCAAGAGCCAGGTCTAAGGTAGCGATTTCCAAAGGAGCATGTGCACATCCCAGGGGTACACATGGTGACCATTGGGATGTGGGGAGAAGATACTGAGACTTCTACTCATGTTTGCTTTCTATTTTTGTATGTTTTCTAATGTACATAAAGTAAACTTTTTTTTAAGATTTTATTTATTTGACAGAGAGATAGAGACAGCCAGAGAGCACAAGTGGGGCGGGGCGGGGAGGCAGAGGGAGAGGGAGAAGTAGAATCCCCGCTGAGCAGGGAGCCCGATGCGGGGCTCGATCCTAGGACCCCGGATCATGACCTGAGCTGAAGGCAGACATTTAACCAACTGAGCTACCCAGGCACCCCATAAAGTAAACTTCTAACAAAAAATTTACATTTTGGGGGTGCATTCTCAAACTTTTTTTCATTGATGAATTGTTGTTGTTGTTGTTTTAAGAGTTTATTTACTTCAGAGAGAAAGAGAGAAGGAGCACAGAGGGAGAAGCAGACCCCCACTGAGCAGGGACCCCAATGTGGGGCCCAATCCTAGGACCCTGGGGTCGTGCCCTGAGTCAAAGGCAAACGCTTAACCAACTGAGCTACCCAGGCTCAGTTCATTGATGAATTGTGTGATCTAAGATATTTGAGAGTTATGTTCTAGGCCAACACTGTTCAATAGAAATGTAATGTGAACCACAAATGTGAGCCCCATATGTAACTTTAAGTATTCCATAACCACAATTTTAAAAAGTAAAAAGTATTTTACTTTTTATGTAAAAATATAAATATACAAATATATTTATATAAATATATTAAAATATATTTTGTTTAACACATTATTTCCAAAATATTCTCATTTCAACATGTGATAAATATAAATTTTTACATTTTTTTCTAACTAAGCCTTAGAAATCTGGCATGTGGTCTATATTGACAGCTCGTCTGAATTTGAACTAGCCTAATGCTCAGTAGTACATGTGGCTCCTGGCCAACGCATTAGATAGACAGTGCAACTCAAGGGCATCTGACCAGACTCTAGGAACTGCGTCTAAGATGGGGACCTCCTGTGGTTGAGACAGGAGTGCACCTGCTTCGTATCTGCAGCACACCCAAGGCAGTAAGGAGAACGGCAGTTCATGGAGTATCCGCTCTGCACTTCAAGTGTTGTTTCCATCCATCCTATTTCATATTCTAGCATCCTGTTTGAGATAGAGATTATTAAACCATACGAGGTGACGAGACAGAGACTTGCATCATGGCGCTATTTAGAATCCTAGTCTTCTTCATCCAAAGCCCTGGCCGGCAGATTCTTCTGAATGACCCTCTATTCCTTCCTCTACAAGCTACGGAACTGATTGCCCTCACTGTTGTGTAATGCTATTACCTACTGAGAATGCTTTCAGAGAGCAAGTGAGCAAAATCTGTGGGAGGACCACAGGGTAGTCAGGATGCCCTCCCCCACCCCTTAAAGAACAAAAACTGAAAATTATACTACAGGGCATTCTCCTGCCCTCTTAGACTCTCCAACTGCTCACTGTCAGATTTCCTAGCAGAGGACCTTCCTGGTTGGGGCTCCTTTATGTGAAGTCGATCTGCAGTAGATTAATTAAACACCGTATTGATTTTCTATTCTCTGGGGTATTTCTAAAAGGGTTATGTTCTTGAAACCCCTTCTCTGAGTTAGTAGAACATTTCCCTTTTGGAAATGTGATACTTGGAACTATCTCACCATCCTCCCACCCACCCCTACCCAGACATCACCCCCACCCCGATCACTTGGCATAAAATCTGACTTCTTGCCTTTCCCAAAAGACGGTGGTGGCAAGAAAAGGGGGAGGGAGTCCTGCTGGTTTTCAGGTCATGTTGATTTAACACTTCATGATTTATGCATCCTGTCTGTCTTGCTTGTAGCTTTTCATTTTTGCATCTTGCTAAATACCTTGCAGGGGTGTTGTTCTTCTTAATTAGTTAATGTTTGTAAGGCACGTTACAGATGAAAATGCTGTGTCAGTGCTAAATACGAAAGCTCAGTATCCTCAAGCTGTCCTTTGTCTGTCTGCACAGGGGTTTTCGTTTGTAAGACAAATCATGGAAGATCTGTATTGGAAAAAAGCTTGGGTATTCTCTCCTGAACTGTAGATTTTATTAAACTATACATACTTGAGAGTTAAGAGTCGCAAGAAACACAGGGCTATCTGCATTCACACATTTTTCTGACCCCGATGTAACAGTGCTCGCCCCACTTAGTCAAAGTGCTATGATGGTGGGGAGTGAGTGAGAAAGGAACCTGCCTTGTGAATTGTGCTGTGTTAGTGGTAGGCCTCCACCTTCCTGATATGCACCAAGCAATAAGTCATTTTTTGGTTCAGAGTGTGGGTGACTGAAACAGTGTAGCTGCATCTTCAATGTGTCTGAGTAGAAAAAAAGATTCATTTAAAATTACAGCGTATTGAATTAAGTGTTGAGTAATGTTTCACTAAGAAAAATTTTTAAATACCAGTTTCATTTGCTTTTGTGAACACAGTCACTAAAACTGACTTTATCAAATTTCTAAAGGTGTAAAGAATCCTCCTTATGAAGATATTGATTTCAATGGCCCATCTTGGAACACAAATAAAAAATGTTTTCTTTTAGGAGATTGAGTGGTTTTCCTTTCTTTATTGTTTTCTAATCCTCAGCCCTCAAGATAGATTTATATTTTAGAATAAGAAAACTGCTTGAAATGGAACAGAGAAAGTGGCAGGCTTCTATTTTAACAGCAAGGGTTTATGAAAAAGGTGATTTTGGGGCGTCCCTATTATTTTTTTATGAACAAAAAATCACATGTAAAGTTAGAACCTAAAACTTTAAATTCCCCCTCACATCCACAAAATGGCTGTTACCTGCAAGTAATTTACAATGTGAATAGATATTATTTTTGCTGATCCAGATTTCATGCTAAGACTCTAGCAAATTATCCTTCAGTTCAAATGTTTTTCAATGTAAGAAAATCTTAGGTTTATTTTTAATAACCAAAATTCCTAAATGCTCCAACACAGGATTCTCAGTCAATGTAAATTTACATAATTCATCTTCTTCCACTCAACTTGTTTTTCTATAATTAGCGTAGCTGTCACCAGGGAGCCCCATTCTTGTGGGCAGGTAGCTATGGGTACAGCAGGCAGGCTTCAGTCAAACGTTTCCTTTTAAACCATCCATCAGTTTTTTCCTTCATTTCACATAAATTAGCTTCTTTAAAAAAGCACTCATTTCCTACCTAGCAGATTTCCCTTCTGGAATTTTGACTATTATTCCATAATTTACAATTCCTTCTCCAGGTTCACTTAGCCAGATGATACAAAGGAGTGTCCGAAGAATTTCTTGAGCAGGTCAACTTCTAGCCTGCATAGATGATATTTCTCTTTATGGCTGCCATGTTTTTATTGAGACAGATCCTCATTTTAACATGTAGTTATAATGCTGTGAAAAGCACAAGCAAGCCACAGTATAAGTACAATGACAAAGCAAGCTTTAGAATAGTGCAATAAATATCTAGCTTTACATCTTTCTAGTTCTTAAACTGCTTTTCTCTTTAGTTTTTGATAAAATCTTCCTCAGGAGGGCTATATGCTTAGCCTTTCCTATTGTCTATTCTGTCATTGCTTCATTTGTAATATTTATTTTAAGGGCTGAGTAGCCAATGCTTAAGTCATCTAAATCTTCACTACAAAAAGAATTTCCTGGGGCGCCTGGGTAGCTCAGTTGGTTAAGTGTCAGACTCTGGATTTCCGCTCAGGTCATGATCTCTGGGTTATTAGATTGAGCCCCAGGTTGGGCTCTCTGCTCAGCAGGGAGTCTGCTTCTCTCCCTCTCCCTCTAACTCTCCCCTTGATTGTGCTCTCTCTCTGTCAAATAAATAAATAAAATCTAAAATAAATAAATAAATAAATCCCACCACTACAAGGCTGTTGATATATGTGAAGTGAGGATTCTTACTGAGTGCATTTTCTGTCTCTATGTCTTCTGAACTGCTTGGGCCACAGAAGATTTCCAGTTAGGGGGCTCCTCACAGGAAGGAGGAGCTAGGCCCTCAGCTCTAGGCCCTCAATATAGACGCAGTCTGCAGCTTGGGAGAGCAAAAAGCTGAGCATGTTTCAGTGTGAAAGAGACAACTTCAAGAAAGCCAAACCAGAGGGGCGCCTGGGTGGCTCAGTCATTAAGCGTCTGCCTTCGGCTCAGGTCATGGTCCCAGGGTCCTGGGTTCAAGCCCCGCATCGGGTTCCTGTTCAGCGGGAAGCCTGCTTCTCCCTCTCCCACTCCCCCTGCTTGTGTTCCCTCTCTCGCTGTCTCTCTCTCTGTGTCAAATAAATAAAGTCTTTAAAAAGAAGAAGAAGAAGAAGATAGGAGAAGTCCAAACCAGCCCGGAGGGAGGTCAGATGGAGGTGAGGAGAAAAAAGGAGGAAACCAAAGTGCCAAAGCCAATGGGAGGCCATGAAGCGCAGTGTCCCGGGCGTGGGGCATGATGACAAGGACTCAGAGCCCCAGAGCTGTTCTCTGCACTAGGAGGAACACAAGGGGACTCACAAGGTACATGATCCAAAAGCCAAGGAGTCCAGCAGGCAGCTGAATAAAGCACCAGGAAGCTCCGTTGGCAGATCCTGGGTAGCAAGGAGAGACTGTGAGCCTGAGGCCACACTGCCGGGGAGCAGGGCACAGGAGGAGAGCAAAGGAAGGACCTGGAAGTCCAGCTGAGCCAGGGATTGAAGAAGGAAGGCAAAGCGTAGCACCTGCAGCCACCAGGACCCAAGAGGGGGCCGTGCTGATGACCCTCTGATTGTCGATTCAGGACTTCCCACCGACCTGTCACAGTCTGAAACATACGCTGATGTCCTGCCGAGGGTCAGTTCAGGGCCTCTCGCCTGATGTGACTCAGTCTGAAAGAAGTCCTGCCGCAGCGAGGCGGAAGCAGCCTGCGGCCACCGCTATCTATCCACCTCCTCCTGCTAGGCGCACCACTGGCTGGCAATCCGCAGCCTCCCAGGCTTTACGAAAGGCAAAGGACTGGGTTCTCACCGAAGTAACGTGAGCCTAAGCGAGCCAAGCTACTTCGGGGCCTGGGCCATCACACCTCCCGTGAATATACCTCCCAGCCTTTCCCCTTCCTATGGCTTGAAGATGGCGGAGCCACCACCAGCCTGGGCCCCTGAGTGGCAGTGGAAACAGAACCCCATCCTTCCAGCTCCAGACCCAGAGCATCTGTCCTGGACTCTTAAGAGAGGAAGAAATAAACTTCCCTTACCTTACGAGTCTACTTGTTAGAGCAGTGTAGCCTACCTTAAAGTAATACTCAGTGAGGCCACAGATTCGCCAAGGCCCCAAAAGGATTGTCACAGAGAGAATGCCCCAGAGCATTGCCTTTATGTGTGTTATGTGTATGACCACCCATGCATACACATAGAGACTGTTTCCACGGTAACACTAGGTCTACTAGTTTGCCTGTCTGTCCTTATTTGGAACATAGAAGATCTTTCCCCATGTAGATGGTGTTAGAAATGGCAGCTAGGTCCTCACACCTAGGCTTGCTTAAACTACAATACCAAAAGCAGTAATTCGATACAGGCCACCATCATTTATAACATCTCTGTCTGATGTCGGAGGGTGAAGAAAACAGGAAATTGAGAAGGGGAAATCAGACGTGGTTTCTGTTAAGCTCACATTAATAGAAAGGGACTCGGTAATGTTACTCCAGGTTTTAAAAGGAGGCAGATGCTCTTTTAAATCCCAAAGGCCCAAGAACCATGTGAGCAGAGAGAGTATGAGTCTTAATTGTAAACCTGGAGATGTAGCCACAGGGTATTAATCCTCACGATGCAAGATGTCCGATTTTTTAGAAAAAGGAATTTAGAAGTCACCCAAAACAAAACAAAACAACACAGAAAACAAAGGCAAGGCAATTCTTTTCTGCCCCCCTCCAACCCCAGAATGCCTGTTTCCCCTACTCATCTGAGCAGCAGAGAGGGGATGTGGGGTAAGAATAGCAGTTACTCATGTGGTAAAGGAGGTAGATTAAGGATGGGGGACGGGAAGAGAGAAAGGGGGACTCTGAGTGGGACATTCTCTGCCATCATAGAGGCACCCATGAGAGAACACCTCCAGGCCTGTGGCCGAGACCCTGCGATTGTGCAAGCTTCTAGGGACAAGGATTCTAAACTAGAGGTGCAAGGCCTCTCTTTTCATCCCCACATCCCAACCCTGTGAAATCCTGTTATGAGTAGCCTGGAGTACAGAACTAATTAAATATTCATCTGGGTTCTGCAAATATAGACTGAGAAGAGCTTTGGAAGTACACCCTCTCCACCCCCTGGGTCCCGGCCAAGCACCTGAGGTTTTGCCAGTGGGCTGAACACAAAGACAAAGGACACAGCTTTGGGGAATCATTGTGCTGGAGAGAAAAAAAGACGTTCTCTAGGCCATCATTTCTTCTCCCCTGAGAATGTAAGTCTTCCTCTGTGGGCCAAAGAAAAGAAGCACAATGTCCTATTTACCTCCAAGTCATTCCAGCAGAGCTTCTTCCATCAGGGGGTAGAAAGGAGGCAGAATTAAGGTCCAAGTTTCCAGAACGATATTTCCCAGATTTGCCACCCACATGGGACTTGACTCCAAATAGCTTTTGAGTATTTCTGAGAATCAAATCCATCTTCAAAGTGTGAAATGTGCTGCCACTGAGGATTTTCAATGGGATTCACCTGGTTAAGGCAATCGAGGCAACCTATAAACTGAAATTCTCCTCTCCTAAATTCTTCCTACAAAACAGAAAACTAATAATCAACTAAACCGGTCTATGCTTTGCAGTCTCTACAGTATTTCAGAAGGCCCCTTTCCCCAGATTTCCATGTATTACCTGAGAAATTTAGGGCCTTCTCTAAAAGCTTCCGTTGACATCAGTGCTGGGGAATCCCACAAAACCCCAGAATGATTCACCTTCCCAACTGTAGCAAAACGTTTCTTTAGCCTAGATCAGCATTCAGTGTGTGGGTGAAGGCTTTTTCCTAGCTCAGCTTTCCAGTCCCTATTAAAGCATAAAAGCCATCTGCATGGTCTCTTCAAAGTCCTGGCTCCTTAGCCTCAACTCTGCTACAGCAATGAAAGTTACCCTGACAGTCTCCACTCAGAGGGAAACCACAAGTCACCGGGAGCTTCCTCTTTCCAAAGTACAGGGCTAATGTTTATTCATTCGCTCATTTATTCATTCATTTAATAAATATTTCTGGAGGGTCTGTGTGCCAAGCTTTGCTCCAGGTGCTGGGACTATAGTGGTCAATGAAACTGGCACGGCCCCTGTCCTCATGGAACTCCCAGATTGGTGGAAGTGACAGATGATAATAAAATAAGCCAACGAACAGGGCGCTGGGTGGCTCAGTCGGTTAAGCGTCTGCCTTCGGCTCAGGTCATGATCTCTGGTCCTGGGATGGAGGCAGCCCTTAGGGTAGAGAGAGCAATGCACCAGGTGCCAAATCCTCCTCAGTTGAAATGGAATAAGCAGGAGTACGTTACAGGACAAAGAGGTTGAGCCACATGGCATGAACCCGAAGAAGTGGGATTTTCTTACTTGGGTGAAAGAGTAATAGTAGGCAGTGGCATTAAGGATCCAGAAGAATGCTGACCCCTGCGCTAGGAGCCATCCAGAGAACAAGCAGCTTCCATGTGAGAGTGTGGCAGGGAAAACAATGTCCTCAGGGGGGTCAGAAGGAGAAGGGAAATGTGACGAATAGGCTGAGAACGTTGATGATGTTCAATGACCCAGGAAGGAGGGTCCCAGTGGGCACTGGAGAAATGGTAGGAGGGCAGGGAAGAGGGAAGGTTGAGTTTGGGAAGGGTGAGAACAGAGAATGGGAAAGGAAGGATGGGGCAGGCTACCTCACTGGAGTCACATGGTGGGCGGTCAGCACAGATCACCGGCATACGGGCACAATGAACTCTGAGATAGCTAAAAGAACGAACCCCCGTAGTCACCTAGTGCATTAAAGATGGGTGTGTTTCAGAGGGCACCTTGAGTTCCCAGAAACCAGCAGTATCCTGGACTTCTTGATCTGAGGGTGTCCGAGTTGGGTGAGGAGGCCAGCCACAGGATTCTTTCACTAGGCAGGCTCACACCCAATGTTGGATATGGGAACAGTTTCTGATGGACTACCGCACGGTTCTGCATGCTTGAAAGGAAAGGGTCCTGGGCTGTCTATGAAGTGGGAGGCTCAAATTACTGAAAGATAGAGTACAGCAATGGGAAAGGCTGGGAGGCTTGAGCTGACACCGATGCGGAGAACAGACTAAGGCCTTAAACAGACCCGCAGAGATGGCCTTCGAGTTAGCAAGACAGTGTATTCTTTGTGTGTCATTTCTCAGAAGGAGACTGAGATTTTAGAGCAAACTTTACATAAACTCTCTTGAGAAGCAGTAGGTACTGGAGCCATAGGACCTTGAGCAAGTTACTTCCTAAATCTCCATTTTTTTGTGTGTCTGTTGAGTAGTGATAGTAGGTACATATTAATACAGGCTCGTGGTTCTCAAAATTTAAACTGACTCTGTCTGAGATGCTAGTCTCAGGTGCCGCCTCCAGAGATTTCAGTTTAGTAGCTCTGGGGTGGGATGCACCGTCAGAGGATTTTTAGGATTGAATGCAAAATGTTTAGCATATGCCTGGCCCACGTCAGCTATTAAAATCCATAAATAATATTCCTTTTTGGGTGGACCCAACATGGAGGAGCAACTTTCTTCGGGAAATGTAACTTCCTCTGGCATCACTGAAAATCAAACAGAAGTAAAAAAAACGAAGAAGCAAAAAAACCAAAACCAAAACAAAAAAACGCCAGGCCTCATTCTAAAGTACAAGCTTTTTTAAAAACTATTTTAAAAAACAAAAAGGAATTCTTATACTTTTAAGAATACTGTGCAAGTGGACGGCTATCATACTTTCTAGTTATTCTTACTACCAAGTTACAAAGTGCAGATTATAAAGTGGTGTCAACAGCACAACCAGTCTTAAAAAAACTTGTTGATGAAAAGTTGTGAAGGAGAAGGTGTGAGGTTGTTTAATGCAACTTACGCACATCATACAATCAGTTATTTTGGGCAATGAAGTAAATACCTGCCTGGAGTTGAGGCATAGTGGAAATTAATTTTCAACAGGATTACCAAGAAAATGCCTTTTCTTGGCAAACTGATGCTTTCAACCATTTACCTCCAGTACAAAAGTGTTTAGTGTTTTTGAAATAGCAACAGAGTCAAAATTCTTCTGAAATCATGTTTTTAATGGACAATCTGAGGGTCTACAAACATTCATTGGTTAAATCTGTGATGCCACCCAATATTTGATATAGAAAGTTCCACAACTAAAGAATGTGGGCCATTTCTTAGATTTTGTTTTCACTGAATTTCTCAACATTTAAGTGGCTGAAAACAGCTCTGATTTTATTTTCAGCTGAAGGTACCCTCCATAGAGGGGAAGCATGAGATAGGATATGACGAAATTCTTGCTTGATATATCCCCAGTGCCTGGCACATAGTAGGTCCTCACTTGTGTTTAATAGATCTAAAAGTTCTGACACCAGGAGGCAAAGCACTTCTCTGAAAACTTACCAGCCTCCCAGATAACATATTTGAGACTTCCCACAGAAGAGCAGTTCAAATGTTGATTTCTGATAGTTCTGTAAAGTCACAATACACATGTTTAGCACCAATGAAATCCTGGAACCTCTTGTTCACTGGCTTGCAGTGAACATACTGCCTCTTCCAGAGGGCTAAGGTGCTGGTAACTCTGACCTGATTACAGCAACAGACTGGCCCCTGGTGGTGGTAAAGCAAAGAGAATCACCATTCTGAGAGACCGATATACGGCTGTCTCTCCCTCCCATGTGTTTCAGACCTCACTGCCTGGGGGAGAATGTTAACTTTATTTTAATCATAGGAAATATCCCCTACCTAAAGGGATAACATGCACACAGACTTCTCTTTTGAACTTACGTCAACTTTTCTGAACGCATTTATTCTTTAGATCACAAAAAATTCCTCATAATAAAATGTTTCTAAATCCTGCGGAATTGACAGAGTGCTTAGACACATTGTAACGCCTCCGATAAATATAATTAAAAATTTAAACTTAAAGAAGGAATAACTTAGCAAAATATCAAGTCTTTGCCACAGTGACTTAGATTTCCTCACTGAAATATTGTTTCAAACTGGGTAAACTTTCGGACTGTTCACAAATGCACATCCTTTCATGATCCTTAAATTTAAAAACCTGACTTTTAAATAAAAACCTAGAGTGCCAAGAAAAAAATTTGGCTTAGAAAGAAAATGTTCTGTAAAAGGCCATAAAGTGTGAGTTAAAATAGGTTCCTGTACTTAACTACCTTTACCTGATTTTCCCCTAAATATGTTATGAATAATGTAAAAAGTCACCAAGTATAACCACCCACATTGCAGACAGTTTATATCATGTAAGTTTTAAATCTCATTTCGTGTCACTACCTCTAGAAACCCAGCACTTACCTTTTATGGAAAAAAAAAAAGCAGCATCTAGTTTTTCATGGATTTTGGTAGAGCTTTTCAACTGGCTTTTTTCTTTTCTAACGGATTTTCCTATATAATTAGAATTTGCTTCTGATCAGCTAAACTGTCAATGAAAAGCTAAAGCTCTCGGAGCGCCTGGGTGGCTCAGTCAGTTAAGCGTCTGCCTTTAGCTCACGTCATGATCCCAGGATCCTGGGATCGAGTCCCTCATCGAGCCCCTCATCGAGCCCCACATTGAGCCCCACATTGGGCTTCCTGCTCAGCGGGGAGCCTGCTTCTCCTTCTCCTTCTGCCTGTCACTCCCCCTGCTTGTGCTCTCCCTCTCTCTGTCAAATAAGTAAATAAAATCTTTAAAAAAAAAAAAAAGCTAAAGCTCTCTCAAACCTCAAATCCATCTGGCATGGGTTTTAAATTTCAGACATCCTATAAAAGATCACACCAAGTAATTAATCACTTAACTCTTAGAAAAATTAGAATTTCATTTTCTTCAATAAAAACATTAAGAATAGTAATTAGAGTAAAAATCATGTCAATGCCAGTAAGGCACAAATTGCTACATGAAGGTGGACTGACTGCCGGAAATCACTCTCAAATTCTGAGCCGGATTCATTTTCATCGTAAATTTCAAAGATGAATTGTACAAAATCCAATCTAAGCAGAAGCATTTAACAATTTTGTCTCCCATTCCCATTCATATTTCTGGGCACAAGAGCCAAAAACAATCAAATGTAAATATACAAGTGCATATATGTATCTATATGGACTCTTAGTGTTTATAAATGAATTCTTACTGTGTATATATGAATTCTGAAAGCTTTGTGGAATCTACCATACATCTGAAAAATGTCTAGCATAAATCACATACAAATGTCAAGTAAAACTCAGACAAGTTTCATTGGTGAAGCTGATAAACTATTAGGACCACATCCTGTAGATTTTATTGCATTTATTTGGCTCCTCTCATTGGACTATTTGTTGTAGACACGAACATCTTTCTCAGCATGTCCATGCTCTATCTTGAATGCCAAGGCCAGAGATTCTTTTTTAGTGCCGTGCATAGTAAATTACAGTATATTCTGGAACAGTAAACTATAGATACCAACTACTCGGACTATCTGGGTCTTAACTGATCCCTTAAGCACTAGGGCAGAGGAGGGTAAATCTAGGGAGATACAGGCCATCAATATACCAAACAACTCACTGTTGGGTGTTGTCCAGAAACCAAGCTGCTGAATGTTAAAAACTGGAGATTGGCTTTACCAGGGAGAAACTGGTCGCCTTACTGCACAATTTCCCTAGAGCTTCAAACTCCTCTTTGGACTCTGCTTTGGGATTTTACTATTTCAAAGAAAACAATCAAATTTATGATTTGATACAGGGGCTAGCTTGAGCAGAGCTTAATACTGTCTATAACTCCATTTTAAGGAAGAATTGAAATTCGGATAAAATAATAAGACGCAGGAGGTGTGGGGCTGGCTTAGTTGGTAGAGTGTGTGACTTGATCTCAGGGTTGTAAGTTTGAGCTCCATGTTGGGTGTAGAGATTACTTTAAAATCTTTAAAAAAATAAGACACAGGAGATCAGTCTTTGGTGGTTTTAATATATAAGCACTAGCTCTCTGAGAAGTCCACTGAGAAAAAAAGTAAAGGCACTTAAGATTTTATTCTCCTGGTGAAGGGAAGGAGACATTAAGTTATGGTAAAGAGGTTTGTTAAGTGTGGGGCGCCAGGCTCATACCTTTTATTTATAGACACCAGGTACATCCGAGAAAGGAGAAGTTCTGGAACTTTAGGTCACTGTACAACATAATTTGGGAATAACCTGTTCTGAATCTGTTTAAATTTGCTTCAGTTTTAAAGCTAGTTAAAATGCTCTATGTTCAGGGGCGCCTGGGTGGCTCAGTCGGTTAAGCGTCTGCCTTCGGCTCAGGTCATGATCCCAGGGTCCTGGGATCGAGTCCCTCATCGGGCTCCCTGCTCAGTGGGGAGTCTGCTTTTCCCTCTCCCTCTCCCACTCCCCCTGCTTGTGTTCCCTCTCTCGCTGTGTCTCTCTCTGAAATAAATAAACAAAATCTTTAAAAAAAAAAAAAATGCTCTATGTTCACAGCTGATTTTTTTACTAATTTGTTTCCCAATAAGCAGGGATGCATAGAAGAGTGAGTTTAAAAATACACTGAACGATATTTTATGAATGAATGTCTGTGATAGGGCATTGGTACTACCAGAATGCTACTTTAAGTAAAGCAAAATTCCAAACTCTAAAATTTCTACTTTCCTCCTTGAACAAATTTTGATGCACCCTGTGCTTACGCAAATTTCTGAAATGCTACATATTAAACCTGTTCCAGTCTTGAGGAGTATTAAACATTTTATTTAAAGATTTTAAAGTAAAAAAAGGGTACACAAATACAGATTACATTATGATGACCAAGGCAGTATTCTACATGACAAAAATCAAAACAGAACAAAATTTAAAAAGTAAATATACAGGTACCAAACAAGCGTAATACCTGATATGCAATTCAGGCTGCATACACATAAAATGATCTGACCACAGACATGCTTATGCAAAATAAGTTTTTTCTTAGAACACCAAAATTCCAACCATTCTGTCAACTGCCTTATTCCCGTTGAGTATTTTGAAAGAACTTCTATATAATATAAAAGGAATTGGCATGGCACTTAAAAACTACAAAAAACAGAACACAATTAAAAACATATTTGTAATGCAATTTTGTATAAAATATACACGGTAAATCTTATTAGTTAAAAAAAATATTTAAAAACAAAAGACCACCCTGAATAATGGTTAAAACCTCATCACAGAAAAATGTTCATCATTTGTAACATTACTGATAGAAAATAGATGGGATTTTGGGGGGAGGGGAGATATCTAACTTGAAGAAGTCATTCAAAATTTATTTAAAATTGTAGATAAGATAGTAACTCACTGCCTACCCCTTTCTCAACACTTATCATGAATATTCTAATATATAACTACAGGACAAAATAAAAGAATAGCTCAAAGAAAGTGTTTCTCAAAATAAGGTCCAAAGACCCAAAAGAATTCTAAGGTGGGCCCAGCAATGTGCATTTTAAACAAATGTCCCAGGTGATTGTTCCCCATTCTAAAATTTGAGAACTAATGCCCTAGGGAAACAGTACCACTTAAAAGCAAGATCATAAATATATTTCTGATATGTCCGAATTTTCTATGAGTTTATGGTTTGCAGTGAATTCTGTTTCTTTAAACAAGTTTCAGGTATTAAGAAAAACATATATACCTGTTACATAAACATGGGAATGTATATAAACGTTTTCCTTTGAGGTTTTCATTGCTTTCAGATTTAGTTATTTCAAGAAAAATGAGTATATGGCCAGAAACTTCAGAAAAATTATATTTCTAATAAAATGTAGCATCCAAAAGAGATAATTTATTAAATGCCTATAAATTTTAAATCATTCTAAATTTAAGACTAGATAGCTTTCCCCAAAATTCAATTTTACTAAGATTAGACAGTAACTTAGATGATTATGGTTACTTTTTACATCCCTTTATATTAAAAAAAATATTCAAAATAAACAGATGCTATCATTGGCATCCCTTTAAATAATAAATTGCTAAACACTAATATTAATAAAAAATAATCTGAAGAACTCTGCCCCTGAAATGTATTCCACTTTTTACATGTGTTACCTACTTAATAAAAACTCACTTAAGGAGCTGGAACTGTTGGGTATGTACGTGCATGTCCTTAATATTTATTCATGTGTACCTTATTTTTTAAAATTTCACTGAAGACTCCATAAGCAGGGTCCAAAAGTATGGATAATGGGGCTTTGGTGAAGAAGTGAGTATGTTTAAGTGAGTATGGTTAAGACACTATTTGGAAGATAAATACTTTTTCTGTATACTAAATTATAAGGAAAAAATAGCATACGTTCTGTCTCCACTGGATAATGGAATGCTTTTACAAGTCTGATAATGACTGCTTCCTTATTATCTAAACCAAATCACAAAAAATAACTGTGGGATTTGCTAATAAGGAAATAAATCTCACAATCTTACTTTACGGTATCTATTTTAAATTTCTATTTTTTCCCTTTCTATATACTGAAAAATGCTACATTCAAATGCATCCTGGGCTCTTTGAGTGACATTTATTAACATTCCAGTTAAAGTTCTGGCTAAAGGGGTAAGCTCAGAAGCTAATGCCCATATACTAAAGAAATCACTCTAATCAGTTTTTCAAAAACAGCTAATGATTTGGAATCTGATACTTAATACAATATGCCCGTTTTTTCCCTCAAGGAGAATTTGTATCCCTAATTCTAAGCAAGCAACGACATCTTTTATTACCAGTTTAATAACTGTTGCCTTAAAAATCAATAATTTAATTATCCAAGGCAATAAAATTTACAACTGAATTTTTAAACACAACTCAGAAAGTAATAGGTAATATAATAAATTGTTGTTTTTTGAATTATTCTTTTATATCAAAATTAAACACTTCAAGATGAAGTGAATGAAGAGTGACAAAAAAATCACGGGAGGCTTACGACGTAATCCCACCAGGTGCCTTAATGCAACGGATATGCTGTTTAAAGGCAGTGTAAGTATTTCCTTTAAACAAAAGGACGACTTCATTACTCATCAGTAGGCTGCTGGATTACCAGTATAGTTAAGTGTTGACACGACTGTCTGGAAACTAGTTTCATTTTCTTTTTCATAGTTAGATGTAATAATTGACTCTTACAGCCAATAACAGAAGATATTGAGTGCTTTTTTGTAGGTGAAAAATATAAAATGGTTCATGGTATCCAGGCTGGTAACAAGTTTATTCATGCATTAAATGGCAACACAAGCAAAATGCATAGTTGGAAAATGAGGATCAGACACATTCTTCTGCAGACATCAAAAGAGGATTGATGTACTCAAAACCTTCGAATTCAGACTGATCAATCTTCCTCACGATGTCACTGTTGAGAGAAGAATAAATTAATTTTCATAATCTAGATTTCTTCAACTTTTTACTTAATTGGTAAAATAAAATGGAAAAAAAAAAAAAGCAGGGGCGCCTGGGTGGCTCAGTTGGTTGGGTGTCTGCCTTCTGCTCGGGTCATGAGGTTCTGGGGTTTTGGGATTGAGTCCCGCGTTGGGCGCCCTACTCAGTGGGGAGCCTGCTTCTCCCTCTGCCCCTCCCCCCAGCTCATGCTGTCAAATAAATAAAATCTTAGGAAAAAAAATAACAAAAAAACAAAAAAATAAGGCTAATTTACACAGATTATGGGGGAAAAAAATCTCTTAAGTGTTTAGATTAGTTCCAAAACATTTTCTAGAAGAATCAAGAATACTGAAAATAAAAGAAGACTAACAATCCCACAGGCAAGTTTGGAACTAAAAGGTGGTCCAAAATTGAAGGCTAGGAATAAAAAAGTCACAAACTGTCACAAGTCTAGTTAATTTTAACTTTTGACCTGAACATTCGTATTTATAGGTAAACATCCAGGTCTGAATTAGCATTCAATTTAGTCATCACCTCAACAGGAAGATGGTGACAAGGCCCAGGAGAAGTTAACTGAAAGGAAAAGGCAACAGGGACAGGTACACAGACCTGAAATAAGGAGCGGATACTGCAGGGAGGTAGTAGAGACGCTGGCATTCTGCTACACTAAGCTTCTACTTTAATATGCAATAAGAGTAGTACTATTGAATATTTTAATACTTAAATGCACACACCGTACTGCAGAGCACAAAGTTACACAGGATATAGTCCCCTCCTTTAAGGAGGGAAGGTATCTTGTATAATGAAAAGCTACAAGAGAAAGCAGTACCTGCTAAATTTCATACAGGACAGCTAAGTCCTGATCTAACCACAGTGCTAAAAAAAAAGGGGGGGGTGACTTCTAGTTAGAGAAATCAAGAATGCCAGCATTCATTGTATAAACACTTACCAAACGGAATTATGAAAGATGATGTTGGGTCTGCGAAAAATGCAAGTAATTTATTAGAGTTGAAAGCACAGGAACAGAAGCATGTCAAATGACAGATGATCTGGAAGGAAGGTAATGGCTAGCTCAAAGCAGCTGGTGCCATTTACACGGAAGAGGTTCACCTTGATTCATCGAAGATGTGGCTGCATCTGAGGTAGGTCAGACAGATGAAGACTCCGTACGTAAAAATGAAGGGTGCTGACAGAGGAGCGGCATGAGCGAAGGTCAGAGCACTCTACCAGAGGACGCACAGTAACGGAGACTGGTCAGAGCACAGCGTCTGTGCTAGAGCCAGCGAGAGACGACCGGGGAGTCAGGCAGGAGATGGTAGGAGGCCAGCACTGCTGGCCAAGGGGACAGATTTTATCTGCTAGGCAAGCAGGAGGTTCCTGGAGGCTTCCGACAAGGGGGTGCTACTGAGATGTGTGCAATGGGTGGCAAAGCAAAGAAGGTGCCCAATGAGGAGGATGGTATGATCTAAAAGAGATGTGAACTAGACTCATGGCAATGGGAATGGAAATGAAGGATCTGATGCGAGTAATGAAGTAAAGGGAGAAGAGACAAGGACTTGGCAGCTGAGTATGTTACAGTTTGTTAAGAAAAAGGAAGAGTCAATAATCACGGACATTTTGAATCTGAACGAATACGTGATGGCATAATGAGCAGAAAAGGGTAAATAAAAACAAGGAACTGATTGAGAACAACAGAAAAAGAGACCATAAAGAATCATTACTTTTCTTTTCTTTCTTTCTTTTTTAATCTCTATACACAACATGGAGCTCGAAATCACGACCCGGAGATCAAGTCACAAGCTCCACTGGCTGACCCAGCTAGGAACCTCAAGAGTCGTTACTAAAGGTATTTTAGATTTTGTATGTTTGAGGGGCTTATCTGGCGACCTAGGGGAGATGTTTACACAAGCAGACAGAAATGCAGCTCAGAAGAGATACTGGGTGGAGGCTAGGTGCTTCAGAACCGTCGTTCATTTATTCTTCACAGTGGCCTTGTGACGGAGGCAGTAAGAAAACAAACAGGCTCAGAGAAGTTAGGAAATTCAAACCCAGGGACACCTGGGTGGCTCAGTCGTTAAGCATCTGCCTTGGGCTCAGGTCATGATCCCAGGGTCTTGGGATCAAGTCCTGCATCGGGCTCCTTGCTCAGTGGGGAGCCTGCTTCTCCCTCTGCTTGTGCTCTCTCTCTCTCTGCGTCAAATAAATAAAATCTTAAAAAAAAAAAAAGAAAAAGAAAGAAATTCAAACCCAGGTTACCCGGTTGGTAAGAGGTGGTGTCAGGACTCAAATTCCTGTCCTTTGATTGAATCTGGTATTCTTTCTAATACATGACGCTGCCAGAAGTAATTATATTGGTACACCTCTCTCTCCTTTAGTAAATAGTAAGCTTTTTGTGAGACCCACCTACATGTTAATCGTCTTTGAATGTCTAGTACTTAGTACACTGCCTTTTGCTCAACTGTTTCCCAATTTAGCTGGGCGTCATTTAAATAGCTGGTATCAGTATTGTGGGGCTGGCTGAACTCTCCAAAGCACAAACTGCATATAGCAAAGAGAAGGCTGTCATGAATGGAACTGTGGAACATCCCAGTCTCAATGGGGACAGGGAAAAAGGGGTGACAAGTGGTCACACAGATGCAGCAAAACCAGGAGGGGTAGTGCCAACAAAGCAAGGCCGTGAGTGCCAAATGCTGTACAGACATCAGGGGAGATGAGGACTGATCAGAATACGCTTTAAAAATCAGAAATTAACAAGTCAATTCAACCTTCAGACGCTGAAGGAACAGGTTAAACTGTAAGGAGTTAAGTGCCGGTAGTAAGAAAGCCCCAATCAACGTTGACTATTCTCAAGGAGTCTGATAGAGATACTGCTTATCTATTTCTCTTTTACCATGAGATTCTATTAACTATTTTGAAAAAATGAAGGAAGAAAATGTGATGGTTCAAATATGTGCTAAGATTCAGGGGAAAAACTAGGATTTCTGGGCATGTTGATAAGTAGCAGAAATGCAGCAGGGAAAGAGAAATTAAAGGAGGTAGACGAATGGACGTAACTAACAAAATGAGATCCTGGCAGAAGCTAAGGAAACAGGTTAGGGCCACGGGGCACCCCCTGCAAGCGAGGGACACCCAAGCGCAGGGAAGAAGGAAGAGGAGGTAAGAGAGCAATTGTGAGCCTCGAGGTGGTCTGGTGAGATCTGAAAAGGGAGCAAGCTCCCACCGGAGGGGGGCGGGGGTCCCCATCCTTGCAGTCAAGGTTAAGGCAAGGCTGATCCACTAACAGTGGGAGTCGTGGGGGTAGGACTGAAGGCTTCTAAAATTTAGAGACAGTCTGGAACAGTTGGCACGAAGAATGTGGTAGGAATTAACAAGATGTGAGTAAAAATACTGCCGAGGAGGAAGGGCCTCCTCGAGATCAGAGAACGAATCTGTAATGACAGGTAAATGATCAAATGTCCCCAAATTATTCTAAACCATACTTTTAAAAGATTCAACATAAACATAAAAAATATGTCAGCTCACTGCTGGCTGGACTTGGTAGGGTAATGTAATCTTTTTAAAAAGCAATCGGGCAATACATATCAAGAGCTTGAAACATTTGATCCCCTTGGACTAATACCCTTTCGAGGAATCTATCTCAAGGTAACACGCAGGGACTCTGACAAAGATGGCGGCCTGCACAACAGGGCAGTCCAGGGCAGCGCAAGTGCGTGGGACTTGGGCAGACTGGGGTTTGCGTCCTGACGCTGCTGCCTGGCAGCCGCCTGGCAACTCTAAAACTCTGCTTCCCCTCTCTGAGCCTCAGTTTCCTTGCCTGTAAGACGAAGAGGACAATAAGTAGATTCACCAGGTTGTCGTGAGAATTCGAGATAAGGCACGGAAGGGAAAGTAGAAGAGGGCAGTTGTTATAATTTATAAGAGTCTCATAGATTCAAATAATCCCGTAACTGAATGGCTAAGTAAAGTATATTATAATCTCATAATGAAGCACTGTGTAGCCACTAACAATGAAACTTTCAAAGAACTTTAGAAATATTTCAGTCTATAGAATTACTTACTCATCATCTGGAGTGAGCTGGACAGGTTCATTAGTAAACTGAGAATCAAAGTTGTCCAAACCAAATTCCCCAGAAATATTTGGTTTAAAGGGAGGTACCACCTGCTTTTGCTCCATCTAGGAAAGACATATTAGATGACAGCTCAAGCCTACGTTCTCAGAAAAATTCCACCTCTACATTTCTCCTCTGCCCTCAGATGCCTCCTCGGCCTATCCCCGTGAGTCCTCAGCCATGGCTCTACAGTATTCACAAGGATGGAAATCATTTACAAAACTGAACACTGACGCAGGCCTTACTAATATTACAACCTGCTCCATTAAATTAATATTCTAAGCTTTTACTGTTTTAAAAGCTTTTTAAAAAAGCACTTTAGAGAGTGGTTTTAAGTTATTACTAAAGCTGTGATATATTTGTTTTTCAACATTCTTTTAAGATAATAAAATTTGGCCCAAGATAATAATGAAACCTAACATAGAAAACAATGAAAATTTACATACCATATCCCAATCAACATTTCGAAAGAATGGGTGTCCCTGAATATCAGCAAATCCTGTTTGAGGATGACAACCCAATCGTTCCTTTGGGTCCTACGGTGGGAAGAAATGTTTCAAGAAGTAGGTGGATATCATGTTTTAGAATAAATCATCTTTGTGACCTGGGTTTCGTGTCTATTGCATGATACCTTATATCTGAAATCAGAATGGTCTACCTTTCATTTCTACATAGCACAACACTAGACTTAAATGAGTATCTGAAGCTTGTGACAAGATTTCCTCATGGCTCTCTCTAGCTATCATGTGATTATAGTGGACATAGGTCACTACTCCTTGCTAAAGAAAATGGGAGGAAAAGCAGCAGAATCTGGGCGCCTGGGTGGCTCAGATGGTTAAGCGTCTGCCTTCGGCTCAGGTCATGATCTCAGGGTCCTGGGATCGAGTCCTGCATCAGGCTCCCTGCTCCTTGGGAGCCTACTTCTCCCTCTGCCTTTCTCTCTCGCTCTGTCTCTCATAAATAAAAAAAAAAAAAATCTTAAAAAAAAAAAAAGAAAAGCAGCAGAATCATTTGAGCAGCACCCTGATATTTCTTTGGCAGAGATTAGAGTGCTGGTCAAAATATACAAACCCCAAACTTTACAAGTTTGTTCTTGGCTCATTTTAAAAGCCCAATGCCCAATTACAGCAACAAACCATAATCTGTATACAACAGTGATACAACCATTATGTGAACCATTGGACTGAGAAGGGGCTGCAACTTATAAAAAGTCATAGCTTATTCATTACTGTGAATGAGAACATGTTACTATTTTCCTTTCCAATAAAAGATATTTAATATTAAAACCTCTCACCTTCATTTCTCAGTGTGTTAATACTTAGATTTCCATTTTAAATCTTTCTTCATATAAAGTACTCAAAAGCTTCAACTTATTCTATTAAAATTCATCATTATCTTATCTGTATATACCTTAGAAGGTAAATGCACACCATTTACCTTCTAACCTACAATTTATTTAAAGTAAGATTTATGACTGCCAAGATCACTGTGATACAATAAGAAGCGTATCTGGGGTCTGTCCCAGGTTCCCGACACAGAGCTCCTAAAACCCTTATAATTTCCTGAGTCACAGACGTGTCATTACTCATAATGAGTCCCTTTTGATTATACCTTAGTTTATGCTAGTAAGGTGACTCTTGGTGGGCCTGCAATAGCTTCAGGATGGGATCTGGTTGCCAGAAGAACCAACCATGTGACTAGAGTTGTAACTTTCATTTTCAGAGGGGCTGGAAATTGAGTTCAATCACCAATGGTCAGTGACTTAATCAATCATGCCAATGTCATGGAACCTCCACAAAACCCTCTGAACCCTGGGGTTTGGAGAGTTTCTCAGTTGGTGAACACATCCATGTGCTGTGAGGGTGGTGTACCCCAACTCCACAGGGACAGAAGCTCCCGTGCTCAGGATCCCTCTGGACCTCACCCTGGGTATCTTTCCATCTGGTTGTACATTTGTATCCTTTATAACAAACCAGTGATAGTAAGTAAACTATCTCCCTGAGTTCTGTGAGCCGTTCCAGCAAATTACTGAACCTGAAGTGGGAGGGTTGTGGGAACCCCCAATTTTGTAACCAAGTCACACAGAAGTGTGGGTACTCAGTACTTGTGACTGGCATCTGAAGTGAAGACAGTCTTGTGGGACTGAGCCCTTAAACCCCTGGAATCTGATGGTAACTCTGGGTAGTTAGTGTCAGAAAAAAAAATGAATTGTGTAGGACCCCCACTATGTCTGGAGAGTTGGGAGAATTGGTTGTTGGTGTGGAAAAAACCTACACATTTGGTGTTAGAAGTGTTGTGAGTAAAAACTGTTCAGAATCATAATCTTAGGTCCTAAAACTCTTCTAACCTACTGACCACAACAAATAACTGAATGGTCTTCAGATTTTTTAAGACCAATGACAGCATTTCATTTCTTTTGAATTTTATCTAGGGCTTTTGACATGATAATCTACGGGAAACACTACTGCCAAGTGCCCAGTAAGTAATGAGATTCTATGACTAATAACCCAGAGAAAACTGAATAATAGTGCTATAAGTACGATTGCGGCTATCCCCAAAGATTGTAATTTTTCTCTAATTGTGTACATGATATATATCATTTACATTAAAAACACCATACGTAGTATATAGCTGGGGGTGAATTACATTGCCGAAATGGAAAGGACAACTCATCTCAGGATCTAATGCTGTCAAATTACCCTCTGGTGAAGAGCCAAATTCTAGATCTAACTGAAAAAATTATATACTCTGATGTTCTGGAATGTTACACTGCCTGAACCTCTTGTTATAGTTTCATTTATTATATACAGATAAACCACTAAAGATTGTTATACACAATTTATACCTTGTTGAGAAAACTCTTCAGGACACTTGCAGCTTTTACAGACAGAGAACGTGGTATGCGTATTTGTTTTTCCAAAATAACTAGAAAGATAAAATTATGGCATTATATTTAACTTTTACATGGCTTCGATCTTTACATTTTTATTATGAGGTGCATAAGGCATTCTAGCAGAAAAAATAAGACATTACATATATCACTTCAGCGTCTGCTTGTTTTTATCCAGTACGATTCTTTGTATTTCTAATCGTGGGCCCTTTTTTTTTCACCTTTTGATCCTCTTATATTCTTGGTACCCTACTTTTTCTCCATATTGTTCTTGGACTTATGCACTCACAGGGTCCATGTGAAAAGACTGTCCTCTCTAGCCACAGGATTCCTTCCTCCAATCTCTGTGGTATAAAATCTGAATGAACCTCTTTGTTATATTTTTGAGTATGAGAAAGTAGTTGGCAAATGGACTGAAAGTACAGAGGTAGGAAGATATATTTTTTTTTAATTGAAGACTCACATATTAAGAAGTACACTGTCCAAATTATTTTCCTTTTTCTTACCCAAAGTAAAAACGTGAGCCATCCTCATTCATGCTCTAGAATAGGTTATTCAGAGAGAATCTCTGTAAAATACTGTAAATTACCTTGGAAGAGATAATCCTCTGTGTTTTGATCAGGGTTATCAGAGCTTCCAACAATATCAAATGGAGATCTTCCTGCCATCATCTCAAACATTAATACTCCAAGGGCCCACCAGTCAACACTGAAACCTTCAAAAAAGAAATTTTTGAAGCAACAAATTATCTATTCTGCATTCTTGAAAGTCACTAGCTTGAGATTCATTTTATTATATAATGAAAAAATAAACATAATGAAAAACTAAACTCTAAATGCATTATAACTATCATGGTAGGCACCGAAGATTACAGGAATAATTCACTTATCAACAAGGGGAGGTACCTAAAAGATAACTTGAAAAATAAAATATTGGAGGGACACCCAAGAGTCAGTTAAGCACCTGACTCTTGGTTTCAACTCAGGTCGTGATCCCAGGGAATGGGTTTGATCCCTGCGTCGGGTTCCGGGCTCAGTGCAGTCTGCTTGGGATTCTTTCCCTCTTCCTCTCCCTCCCCCTCTGCCCCTCCCCCTACCTGCATAGGCTATCTCTCTCTCACTCTCCCTAAAATAAGTGAATAAAATCTTTAAAAATAAATTAGGGGCGCCTGGGTGGCTCAGTTGGTTAAGCGACTGCCTTCGGCTCAGGTCATGATCCTGGAGTCCCGGGATCGAGTCCCGCGTCGGGCTCCCTGCTCTGCAGGGAGTCTGCTTCTCCCTCTGACCCTCCTCCCTCTCATGCTCTCTGTCTGTCATTCTCTCTGTCTCAAATAAATAAATAAAATCTTAAAAAAAAATAAAAATAAAAAATAAATTAATTAATTAAAAAAATAAAATATTGGAAATGAAACATAAGTTTCTTTTCCCAAATATGCCTGCAATTTCAGACTCATGATCTGTTTCTAACATGTTGTTTTTGAGGATATAATTAAATTGTACTTGAGAATAACTTTCATTGGTCTGAAACCTGATCTTCTGCTAGCTGCTTAAAGATCCTTGAAGGACCTTGGAATGAGATTATGAACAGCTGTCAGAAGTACCCATCCTCCTTTACATCTGCTGAAATCAGAGGGCCAGAACCCAAGAAGTCAAGTGTGTTCTTAAGATAAATATATCCTCTGGTTCCTGACAAGCAGTCAATCTTTCCCTCATTTTTCAGATTCCTGGAGGAAACATCCCAGGAAATATGAACAATCTTCTAGGGGTTCATGACTCTGGAGTCACATGGCTAAAATATAAATCCCTACTCTGCCACTTTCTAGCTGTATGAACTCGGGCAAGTTATTTAAACTTTCTGTAAAATGGGAATTAACAGTGCTTACCTCCTAGGATTATTGAGAGGCTTAATTAATATGTGTAAACTGCTTATATTAGTGCCTAGTACTTTCAGTGTTGCCATTAATAAAATATTATTCAAATCTGTACCCCCAAATACTGCTAAGATCCTACTGTCTCCAATTTCATACTAGGGTTTTCATGTAGGTTTTAAGGGGATCAAGAAAGTTTATATTAATAAGATTAGTATTTAAATACTACAGTATAATATAATGCAATTGGTACCACATTTAACCACTCATCTAGCACATAGCTAAAATGCCACCTATTTATTTATTACCATAATCTTCTCCTCTTAAAATTTCAGGAGCAATGTAATTGGGAGTACCACAAAAAGTGCTGGTTGTATCTCCTGGCCGTAATCCTTCCTTTTATAAAAAAAAGAAAAGAAAAAAAAGATATAATAAGATAGAAAATTATCTTCTAAATTCATCTCTTTTATTTCATCTATTATATAAGCTCAGCATCTATAGGTAATATATTAAGCTTAAATAAAATACCACTAGCACAGTTTTCCATATTATTAAAATCACAGGTTGCCACTAAATAGCTTAAAGAAAACCTGTCCTCATTAGATGTTGGCAGAGTTCAGTTAAGATAAAAACTGCACTTGAAATAATTTATAATCAAGTAAAAATTTAATACAAAAATTTAACTTGTATGAGTAAAAGGAATCAACATATTTTATGAAGAAAAGAAGCACTGTATATCCCATCTCCTAACACAAGCACTGCTGCCATAATGATGTTTTCCTTCTGGTTGTTTTTCCTAAGGCATACATTTTTTCGTTTTGTATTTCAATTGAAAAAATTAAGGCAAAACATACTAATGTGTATAAATAGAGAAACTACACAATGACAAATGGAAAAATCACCAAAAAGTTATAACAAACTTGCATGCACCTAACAACACAGTCTCAAAACACAAAGAGTAAAAATAGATAAATTAGGAGAATTTCACAATCCCTGCTATGGAATGAACGTTTGTATGCCCCCAAAATTCATATGCTGAAGCCCTAATGTGATAGCACTGGGAGATGGGGCCTTTGGGAAGTAATTAGGTCATTAGGTTGGAGTCTAATCCTGATGGAATTAGTTATCTTTATAAGAAGAGAGCTCCCTCTCTCTCTTTCTGCCATGTGAGGATACAACAAGAAGACACATCTGCAAACCATGAAGAGTGCCTTCACCAGACACTAGTTCTGCTAGTACCTTGATCTTGGACTTCCCAGCCTCCAGAAGTGTGAGAAATAAATGTTTGTTGCTTAAGTCACCTAGTCTACAGTATATTGATACAGCAGCCTGAAGTGATAATACAATCCCCAATCATGACAAGTGATTTTAACACATCTATATCAGAAAATGATATATCATACAGACAAAAAAATTTAGTAAGCAGAAAAAGATTTAGACAAAAGCTAGAGCTAAATATAATATACATACTTAGAGAATATGTATAATCTATGTGCATGTGAGGAGAAAGGGAGGAGGGAAAGAAAGAGAGTGAAGGACAGAGAGACTCCTTGCATGGAAACAAGAGATTATATATCTTTTTTTAAGTACATGTGGGATACTGATCAAATGCTAAGTCACAAAGGAAACCTCAATATATTTTCAAAGAAACCTGTATCATTCATACCATTTGCTGGCCACAAGGCAATTAAATAAGAAATCAACAATAAAAAGATAGTTTAAAAACAAGACAAACAATATTAAATATACAATTAAACAAGCAAGAGAAAGACAATTCATTTTCATGAGTTTCATTGTTTAAGTAATGCATGCCCATTATAGTAACTTAAAAAATATGTAAAAGTAAACAAAATAAATGTGTAATGCTACATAACAGAACAACACATACAGAATTAGACAATGCTCTACTTTAGAACTTTATTTAATGTGATATTATAAACATTTTACATTGTTATGAACTTTTGGTAAACATCTTAATGACTTCATAATGCTCTGTTCTGTAGTCATGCCATAATTTCCCTAATCATTCTCCTTACCAGTGGCCATGTAGATTATATATAATATTTATCACAAACTGTAATAAAAAACTTTGGTCATAAACTTTTCCTCATAGACCAAAATATTCACTCAGAATATCCCAGAGGCAGAAGTACTAGATAAAAGAGTACGGCTGTACATCTTTAAGATTTCTGATACATCACCACCAACTACTTTCCAAAAGATTGGAACAATGCATACATTCACCACTGATACAGGAGAATACCCATTTCTTTAAACTCTTGTAAGGAGACTATTATGATTTTAAAAACCAGTATCTGACATGCAAAAATGAAGTCTCATTATTGTTTTAATGTGTACACTTTGTAACAAGGTTAGCATTCTTCATGGTTTTTGCTGTGGTTCAGCTTTATTTTCCTTTGACAAATTATAAGACTTTTATATTACTGTCATTTTTCTTTTGAAATAAGAAAAAAATCCACTGGGGGAAAAAGGTGACAGAGAGGGGCGCCTGGGTGGCTCAGCTGGTTAAGCGACTGCCTTCAGCTCATGTCATGATCCTGGAGTCCTAGGAGTGAGTCCTGCATCGGGCTCCCTGCTCGGCAGGGAGCCTGCTTCTCCCTCTGACCCTCCCCCCTTTCATGCTCACTCTCTCTCATTCTTTCTCAAATAAATAAATAAATAAAATATTAAAAAAAAAAAAAGATAAATGTCTGAGTTTTGTACCTAAAAGCAAAAACACTTTAGGTAAAGATTTTCTTTTCTAATGTTGCTGAACAGATAATAAGGTCAAATCTTCAATACTATTAGAGTGTCTTAATGTTAACATTTAAATAATCTCCAACCTCTGGAGGCATTTCCCTCAGGTGAATGGGGGAGTGTAATTCATACATTTACATGCTTGTTGCCATATATATATATATTTTTTTAAGATTTTATTTATTTGCAAGAGAGAGAATGAGAGAGAGAGAGCATGAGAGGGAGGAGGGCCAGAAGGAGAAGCAGACTCTGAGCCGAGCAGGGAGCCCGATGTGGGACTCGATCCCGGGACTCCAGGATCATGACCTGAGCTGAAGGCAGTCGCTTAACCAACTGAGCCACCCAGGAGCCCCTGCTTGTTGCCATATTACTGTGTGAGGATAATTCTGCCCCAGCTACTTTTAACAAGGAGAGTAGCTCCCTACACATTTTGTGCAAAAACACTCGACCCTTAAATGAAACACTGTTACAAAAAGAATAAAGTACCAAGAAATAAAGGATATTGTCCTGACAGTAACCGAAATTCTTATTTTGTTCTACTGTACCTTATGTCAGATATTTAAACCTTAAATATAAAAAATGATAGACTTCCTGGGAAAATCTTGAATGCATTATCAAGAGTTACAATTAAATGGCAAAGACTGGAAGGTGACATGCAAGTAGTTATGCTAAAGTCATGGGATTGCAGACAATTTTTATTTCCAAATTTTCTTCTATAGTATCACAACATTCAAGATAAAAAGTTACAGACAATAAAAAGAAATTAACTATTATAGTACATATAACACTCACAGAAAATACGGAATTTTGTAAATGGTTAGAAAGTATGCATGTTTGTCCTTGTGCTAAAATCCCAAAAAGTATCCCAAACAAAGTAGCAGTCATTTCCTCAACTTTAAATACTGTTATTTTACCAAAACAATTTTATGAGCTGCTGAGATCTTCTGATTAACTAGAAATTTCACTCACCTTACACATGCCATAGTCAGTGAGTTTAATGTGTCCTTCTGAGTCCAGCAATACATTGTCCAATTTCAAATCTCTATAAATTATCCCTCTTTCATGAAGATAATTTAATGCCAGACTGATTTCTGCAGAGTAAAATCTAAAATGAAAATAACTCATTTGATTCAAATTTTTAAATTGTGGTAAGTTTCTAGAAGTCCTACCCCCACCTGCAGATGAAAACACCAAAAGCATGTCAAAAGATTTTTTTTCTCCCAATGTTTTTAGAAACAATACCAAAACACAAATTGAAGTACCACTTTAAAACATCTAAGCCCACCCTGCTCCACGGGAAGCCTGCTTCTCCCTCTCCCACTCCCCCTGCCTGTGTTCCCTCTCTCACTGTGTCTCTCTCTGTCAAATAAATAAATAAAATCTTAAAAAAAAAAAAAAAAAAAAAACATCTAAGCCCAGAAGACAATTATAAAAGTTCCAGTCTACATGAAACTCGGACTTGTCATAAAATTATTAATTTGCAAGTCTTGAACAGAAGTTCTTAATCTGGGTCCTTGGCCAGACCTCTGCTGCTACAACCAGAGGCACGGTGGTATGTACATGAGTACTTATACCGCTTCTATAGGGTTTCCACAGCTTTCATCACTTCTCTAAGAGACCAGTGCTCTCCCCAAATGCTAAGAGTCACTGATTGGTCTAGAATAGAAAAAATACTAAAAGTTCTACTCAAACTATAAAATCCATACCAAAATTCTAGAGAGGGAATTAAATTATTCTACAACCATACCATTTAATATTAAAGAGCTTTTTAGAACTGCCACTAACTCATTGGTGATAATGAGAACTTTTGACCTGAATAATGAAAACGAAACACCCAAGTTGGTTTATGGCTACTTTGGTGAATGTTACCATGATCATGGTTCGAGGTGCTTAAGACATACCTTCTCAGCTACTTAATTCTATGCATAGAGAACCTAAGCCTTTATTTTGCACTTTGGTTCCCAGAAAAGTAAAGATGAAATAAAACCGGAACTGGCACTTGAATACAGTAAAAATTACTCTCCCCAAGTCCCACTGAACAAACAAGGAACAAATACAGGCTATGGTCACAATTAGAAATATCATTTGTGGCTCTGCTATAAAGGGTGATCATTTAATAAAGACTAAATACAGGAAATTAACAAAACAAAACACAGTTTGGTCCAAGATTAGATTAGTACAATTTCTACCTTATAGAATTGAAGGATATTATCTCTTTTTGACAAGAAATAATCAACGTCCTTGCAAGATTTCCATGAAACAAGTATTTATAAAAATAATATCTTTAACCTTTATTACATGCATATACAAACTCATATGCTTCATTTTGGCATTACTTTTATGGAACACAAAAGGGTGAGGATTATTCCTAATTCTGAGTAAAAACAAAGCAATACATGGCACAGATGAATTAAACTTATCCAAGGCCATGATCCTTCCCCACCTAACTCCTCCAACATATAAGCAATTTACAGTCTTATATAATAATATCAAATTAAAGACACAAAATAAATAAGTAAATAATATTTAATGATCTTTTCTCTTTTTTATCGACAGGCATGAGATGAGAGAAAAAAAAGTCAAAGGCAGAAAAATTCAGAAATTATAATTACAGGAAGAATAGTCAGAATTACATAATAGCTTAAAAGGAATTGTTCTATTACTCTAGTATATATGAATAAGAATCAATGAAAAACTGTCAGAAACAAATAATGCAATATATGTTAAGAAAAAAAAGAATAAGAAGGTAGCGGGAGGGGAAGAATGAAGCGGGGGGAAATCGGAGGGGTGGACGAACCATGAGAGACGATGGACTCTGAAAAACAGGCTGGGGGTTCTAGAGGGGAGGGGGGTGGGAGGATGGGTTGGCCTGGTGGTGGGTATTGAGGAGGGCACGTTCTGCATGGAGCACTGGGTGTTATGCACAAACAATGAATCATGGAACACTTCATCTAGAACTAATGATGTAAT